>NC_046156.1:195219398-195541064 GCF_011064425.1 Rattus rattus
TTGTACTGTTGCTTTGACATTGAAATATTGAAACTTTTGTTGAAAATCAGGCTCATGAGTTTATAGACTTTTTTCAAAGATTTTTATTTATTTTATTTTATGTGTATGAATGTTTTGACTGCATCTAAGTATACTGAGTGCACACAATGCCCACAGAGTCCAGAAGAGGGCATTGGATCCCCTGGTGCTTGAGTTACAGAGCATTGTGGGTTGCCATGTGGGTTCTGGGAACTAAACTCATATCTTCCATAAGAACAACCAGTGCTCTTTACTACTGATCCACCTCTCCAGCTTGACTTCATAGTTTTTCCCTTTCATTTCTTCTCTTTTCATACTTTTCTATCAGGCCTAGTGAATGTTGTTTTGTTTTACAATAGTCTTCCAGGGTAGCCTTGAACTAACAATCCATTATACCACCGGCATCTCTAGTGATGCGAATATTAGTCTGTGCTGCCATATGTACCTTTGTGGTACATATGTGGTACAAGCATTTTTCTCTGATAATATTCACTGCCTCTTCAACTCTTGGCATTTCATGACCATTTTGGCAGAATGACATGTCTTTCCTTCATCCTCACTTTGTGTGGGTCTTAAGATTAAACCCTGACCTCTTACTTCCATGTTAAGTAAGGTCTCTACCAGGGACTATATCCCCACCTTTTTGGTTACTCTGTATGTTGAGACAGTGTTTTAGGAAGATGCCCAGGTAGGCCTTGAAGTTGCAACCCCCTGCTCCACCTCCTAGACAGCAGATAATGGGCCTATGCCCCCAGGCCAGGCTTCTTCTTTTTCTTGAAGGTCAATTTTCAATTATTAAGTAAACCTCAGAAAACACGTCTCTTGCTTCAGTGAGACAATTCTTGTTACATGGGATGGAAAACAGAGCCAAGAACAGAATATTACAGGTCATCTAGGAATTCACTCTAAGGGGTAATATCCCTGCTGCGTTTCCATTCACAGTTTCTTTGCTCTGTTGCTGGGTTTGACTTACACACACAAACACACAAACACACACACACACACACAGTTACACACAATCACATACATACACATTCTCACACATACTCATATACACAGACACATATACTCACACAATCTCTCATACACTAATGCACACAACACACACACACATACACACACACACACACACACACACACACACACACAGAGTTTATTTTTTGAAACAGTGTCTCATACTGCTTAGGTTGACCTTGAACTTGTGGTGTAGCTGAAGCTGGTCCTGAAGTCCTGATTCTACTGCTTTTACCTCCTAAGCATTTGTACTGTAGATGAGCATCACTATGCATGGCTTTAAATTCTGCTTTTAAATCAGTATTTTACACCACACACACACACACACACACACACACACACACACACACACACACACATTCTTAAACAGAATCTTTGTTTGAACACAATTGGTTTAATAGAGGAAAGTAGATTGGTTGTTGTTAAACGTTGGGGCATGGGGGATGCTATAAGGACTTTGTTCTCTGTACTTGGTCCACACAGAAACTTCTCAGCATCACATGTGGAATCTCAAAACCTTAGGAAATGTAGTTTTCAAATACTATCAACCAACCCTCGCAGCATAGACCTTTCTTTTATACCTAATCCCTGTGTCCATCTGCTTCAGCTGTTTGCTCGAACAATATTTTTATTATGTAGATGGACTATGAGGACAGGAAGAGGAGTTGACACTTTTAGTTTGCTACAATTTCCTTAAGCTCAATCTAGAAACCCAATACTGTGGTGTCATTGAAGAGGTTCCTTCTTGTTCTCTGCCTCTACCTACCTTCTGGTGACTTCCTAGCATTTCCTGTGGTTCTCTGGCTTGCAGAAGATCCACTTGAAATTTTCTTTGTGCAGTTTCGCTGTGACCACTCACCTTACTATGTGTCTCTTTAGTCTTTCTCTAAAGTCCCTCCCACCCCATTTGTAAGGACAACAGTCACCTTGGACTATGGCTTACCCTGGTGACTTAATTTGAATTTGATTAGCTCTCTAAGAATCCACCCTGGAAACAAGGTCATGTTCTCATGTACTTGGAATTGGGGCTTCGTTATACAAATTTGGAGGGAGGCACTAATCAATCCAGCACACTGAGATACCTTTTCCGACGAAGGAAGCAAGTAAATCATGGTTTTCTTCACTAGCTAGTCTAAAAGGGGTTGTATAAGGTCAAATCAGCTAGTAGGACTCAAGGCCAATAGCAGCATTTATAAAACAGTGGTTACGTTTTATACTTACCTGTGGTCAGGTGTGGTGGCTCATGTCTATAATCTTAGCACTTGGGAACTTGAGGCAGGAGGATCATGGTCTAAGTTTACAGACACCAAAGACTGGGGATGTGGTTTAGTGGTAGAGGGCTTGGGTAAAGCAGGCCTCTGCACTTAATCCTCTGCCTCACAAAAGCAAACAAACAAAAGCCAAATGCATAAAACATTAACTCCAGAAGTTGGGCCCAACTCTGGATCCTATTCCTGACCTCTTCCTTTACCAGCCAAGTGAGTGAGGCTTGCTTTGTACTTATTTCCCTTGTTTGAACACTGACTGTGAGAGCACACACCTTGTGAGATTGTTGAGGGTATTCAAAGGGTTAATAAATGCTGTGCCTAAGGTCAGGCTCAAGGCAAGTGTGTTATTAAGTTCAGAAAAGTCATTTATTCTAGCTCATTTTCAAGAGGACCATTTGTCAGCAGAATGTCACCATGAATGTACCACTCAGAATAAGGGTGAGCTTTGCCTAGGCTGCCAGCCTGCCTTAGTCTTTGTGCAATGCTGTGGCTACCTGACAATCTGGGTGGCTTGTCTTAGTCACTTTCTGAAAACACATGGTGATATAGGAGCAGACATTTGCTGCCTCCCCTTTGTAACGATGTGTTATGGGCACTCACATGGAGAGAGCCTGCAGCATTCTTTCTATTTTAGGTTGACCTTCTCTATGCCTCCTGGCTGAGTGAGGCCAGACAGAGATTTGAGTTCAACAGAGAACAGAGTAGCCCAGGACTTGCTTCACAGTAGTCTGCTCTCAGAGTGAGAAAGTGGCTTGCATAGGTTTGGAGAGCAGAGTTTCAGCCTCACTAGATGGGGCGAGTTGTGCTTTAGAACAACCCTGGAGTGACATGGGGTCCTGGGACTAAGGTTCTCATCCATGTGTACTCTTAGTAATGAGCTGATCATTTGGGCTTTTACAATGGTAACTGTCGTGCTGAACAATTTTTCTCAGAATGTTTGGGCCGATTTAAAACATCTTCACCATCTACATGGCAACACTTGGTAGTTACTCTTTTAGTGTATGTATCATTTTTAATATTTTTTAGAGCAGGAACATTTTTTTCTGCTTTGCTTCTTTCCAACTATAATTTTAATGACCACATAAAAACCTCTCAAATGATGCATTGTGGTTACCTAACCATACCCTCATTGGATTTCTAGATAGGTTTTTAAAAACTGTTAAGTTATAAATCTATGATGAACAGCTTGCTAAATAGTTATTCCTTTCCATATTTTAGATGACTCCCTTAGAAGAGAACCCACAGTGAAATTACTGGATCAAAAAATCACTACGTTTCCCTGATACTTAATTTATGCTGCTAAACTGCTTTCCTAAAGAGATATGTCAATCACAATCATGGCTGCTATGAAGCCAAGCACCCACTCTCTGTCTGCCAGCCCTGGGTGTTGCATTTTTTTTATTTTGATCATTTTTTCCAATAAAATGGTGTCTTTATCTTAACATTACATTTTATTACTGATATTAAACTGATTTCTAGATTTTAAAATATTTTATCATTACTTTCCTTGGTTTGATGAGAAAATTTAGCAAACTCGATTTTAAAGTTTGTTTTGCTTCACTTAGAAATTAATCTTTTGGGGTTGGGGATTTAGCTCAGCGGTAGGCGCTTGCCTAGTGAGCTTAAGGCCCTGGGTTCGGTCCCCAGCTCGAAAAAAAAAAAAAAAAAAAAAAAAATTAATCTTTTGTTCATCATATGAACTTTAAATAAATAAATATAATATATAATATATTTTTGTATGCATGTCACATATAGTATACTATAGCTATGGTTTAGTCAGCGGCTTCTTTTTTCTAGGTCTTTCCCCTGGTATGTCTC
Organism: Rattus rattus; assembly: GCF_011064425.1. Classification (NCBI taxonomy): domain Eukaryota; kingdom Metazoa; phylum Chordata; class Mammalia; order Rodentia; family Muridae; genus Rattus; species Rattus rattus. The sequence continues at coordinate 195,223,517 of NC_046156.1, forward strand.
TGTGTGGTGTGTACGCGCATGTGTCTATGTATACTCACGTGTATGTGGACATGCATATGTTTATAATTCTGTGATGTGAAGGCTTGAGGCTGATGTCTAGAATCTTCCTCAGTTGTTCTCGAGCCTTATTCTTTTAAGGCTAAGAGGCAGGGCCTCTTAGCCCAACACATGGATTGACAGTGTGACAAGTACAGCTGGCCAGCTTGCCCTGGACTCTCTTCTCTCTGTTTTATAATCACTAGAGCAACCGCTGGTCCACTAGAGTAACCTGTGACTCTGTGGATGCAGGGGATGCTGACTTATAACTTATAAATGCTCCACACTCCTGTGGCTTCTTTGAAAACTTTACTTTGTACTAATTTGTTGACATTCGGGATTTAGCAGTAAACCCGTTGGCTTCTCCCCTTCTAAAGTATTTTCTGGTGCTGTAAGCTTACAGAATAGCCTCTCAAGATGGTTAATAGCCATTCAATTCCCTTTGTGCATGATTTAGTTCTTTAGCAAGTTTTAGGGAAATTTGAATCTATTTGAAGTTTATTCTTGTTTTCTTGTTTTCAAAGGATTCTTCTTAGTTTAGAGTTTCCTTTTAAAAAAAGTAATGAGATACAGAGCTGAGTCCCTCCTGGAGAGTACATGGGATAATGTAGAAGATGCTGGAAGAGGTGGAGCTTGGGGAGAAACAGAGTTTGGAAGCAGGACTGACAAACCAAAGGATTAAACTTGGTTCAAGACAGCCGGATTGATTCTCAAGGTGATAATATGCTTAGGCTATTTATTGAAGATGGTTCTTAGAAGATCTAAGAGTCACAAGAATTACCAGTTTTTGCTGAGTTATTTCTTTGTGCATCATCAATGTAGTCTATAATAATAAACACAAAGTTTAGGAAACTGTTCAAAGATTCTTCCATTAATTTAATAAGTATCTATTGGATAGCTACACATTCTAAGCCCCATGCAGTATTAAGGATCCAGTGGAGCAAAGCAAGGACTAATAACCTTTGAGCAGAAATCTTCCTACTCAACAAAGTCAAGGCCATATGGCCCTGCCTACCTAACTCTAACCATACAGTCTGCACATCTCCTAAATTAATAAAATGCTCTGCTGCTGACTGGACATGTCAATACACTGGCCTTGATTCTGGATTATTTAGTTTTGCACTGTTGTTTGGTTCTGCTGAGAGAGAAAACCATGGTCTAGGCCATAGTAGCTAGCAGTTAGTAAGATTAGTTCAGAGGGCTTCACTAGAGTTGCCTTGGGTCAAGCCAAAGACTAATATACAAGGTAATATACTTGAGGCTAGTGGGTGTTGCTGCCAGTGGAAGAGGATGTGGCCTGACTTTTGATCATGTCTGGGGTTCCTGAGGATGAACCCTTTTCCTGTAATGGGGTTGAAGTTGTTGAACTGAAGTTTTACATGTAGCTAGTAGTGATGGGATCAGCTAGACAAAGTCATTCTAGACTGAGGAGACCCTCAGGTCTTGGGGGTTATTGTCATTAAACCTGAAGGGCAGACAAAATATGGCTTGAAATGTACCACAGAGAATGAGCTAAGCTAGACAGTGGATGAATTTCTGTCTAGGTTGCAAGATGACCTCAAGAAGGCGATGAATACTATGAGGTATAGCTGATGCAAGGGAAAGTGTAGGAGATTTGAGTTAGACCAGGAACCTAACACAGTGCCTGATATTCTGCTGAGTGTGATAGGCTGCACCCTACTGAGGTAGGAGAATCAGGCAGACTCATGCATGTTGAGCCTCAAGATCAGTTACTTTGCTCCAGCAGACAGAAAGATTATGACATCACAGAGTGGGTGAGATTCCAGTATGTGAGACTCTCCTGGATACCCACAGAGTTCCATATCATATCTCAGGTGGTTCTTGGGTATCAGGTACTAGTGGTTGGCAGAGGGTCATTCCGGCATCCTCTCCTGCTGAGCCAGGATTTCTTGAGCCAGATCTTTCAAGTGCCCCCAACCACACGTCCAGTGGCAATGTCTTTTCAGCTGCTCATGGTGGTTCCAGGGTCAGTACTGCTTCCAGGCACAGAAGCACAGCAGTTCGGGGGAAGGCCAGGCAGAAATGGAGGAAGAATGGGAGGTGTCCCTTGTAGTTTTCAATCCCTTTCTCTTCAAGTCAGTGTCAGGAGTCAACAGGTGTGTAGAGCACAGGTGAGAGTCTGATTTCTTTATTTTTAAGTAGTTTTAAAAAGGGAAAAATTAAATTGTACACTCGGTGCTCATAGGAAACCCCTGTACTACTCTTTCTTATCCTCAGATCCCAGAAATTCTGACCAATACCAAAGAGACAGGAGGTAGCCAGAACAGGGTATGTAGGGAGACCTGGACCTCGTCAGTCAGTCTGTTCTTGAGGTGTGGGAACTGGTTTTCCTGACGTGTGGTTGCCTTTATCTTATCGTGTGCCCTCAGAGCAAATGCCCTGTAACCTTTAAATCGAGCATATCTTACTTCTTAACCTATTACACGGGTCTCCCCTCTTTACCCTGACATTCTAGCTAAAAGAGAGTAAGAGGGCAAGGGAGGCTGATTTTGGAGATACAGAATTCAGAGTGGAAACTGAGTTTTCCTCTGCTTGTGGGTATATTGTCTAACTTCGGGCTTGGTATTGGCCCTCTTTTGGAAGTGCTCCCTTCTCTGTGGATGCTCTCCATGTAGGAGGCTCTGAATGCCAATCCTGCCCTAAGCTGCTTGGTTCTAGGTTTTCTCTCCTTGTGGAACTGTGTTCTTCCTGCTTTAACCTAGCAGGATTTGGCTGATTGTTTTTCCTTCCTCTTATTCTTTTTTAAAATATAAACTCCCAAGAGTTTGGATAACAGCCTCTTTCATTTTCCCTTTCCTCATAGATCCACACAGGAAGCAAAATACAGTGTGTACAGTCGCTGGGACATGGCAGGAGGCGATGGATGAGAGGTTTCAGAAGAGCTCATGCTATGGAAGCTGAGATTCAACCAGTCTAGGAGACCCCAGTGCCTCTCAGTGTGCGGGTGACTGCCGAAGGAAGTTAAATAGGTAACAACAGAATGAATGTTTTGTGTGCTGGCCAGACCCATCTTAGAATGGTTGCTGAAGTATATTCTGGAACTGCCTATGGCCAGTATTTTCATTAAAGAACCAAACCAGTAAATATTCTCGATGATAGCAGCCTTATTGTACACAGGCAGACAAGGATGGTTGAGTTCCCTTAAACTGATTCATAAAAATGGATAACAAGGAGGATTTGGTCCTAGTGGTTTGTCAATACTTCTCTTAATCATATCCTGACCACAGGCCTCCAAAGTATGGCAGTAAAAGCTCATTAAAATGACATTTATTTACTTACTTTTTGTGAGGCCTAAATCATAACCCTCATTAAAATTATGAACCCAACATGGAAACCCGCTATCATTTCCATAATTTACTGCTCACTGTTTTTGAGGTGCAAATTGATTCAGTTGAATAAAGGAAAGAAACGTGAAGAATTCAACTAGAAAATTATCAACAGCGACAGACATTCAGGATGATGACGATGTACAAACTTAGTTCAAGAGAGTCATCTTTTTGAATATGAATAGTCTTTTAGAAAACAGCAGTAAAGTGTAATTTAGAGCACAACTAATAATATTTAGTAATAAATAGGAATATTTATGATCAATAGGAAAATATTTGAGAATCTAGAGATATAAAAATGCTTGAGTAAAACAGGAAAAAAATCATCTTGTTTGCATGAAGGAAGGCTTATTATGAGAAGGCTAAAATAATCTGTGGATTTACCCAAAGCCTCAAGAATGGGAAAGGCATTTAACTTTAATTGTTTTAGATATAAACATATTTATTTAGTTACAAATTAAATGATGTTCTAAAGATCAGCAGGCAAGTAAAGAATGCTAAGGGAGGCAAAAGCAATCTCCCCTTAGGACCAACCCCCTAAGCTGATGATTGGTTATTCAATACCAAGTGGTCAGCCCTGAAATCACATATATACAAGTAACATACTGACTGAGAAAGACCTGTATCTACATATTCACGGACATACAGACAATTTAAACATATACAAAGAATTAAATGATTTTGAGTTTTTAGGGGTGGGGGATTATTTAGGAGGTTGGGGAAAGGAAAGGAAAAAATAAAAATGATGTCATATTTTAATTTAAAAAAATACTTCTAAAATACAAATTCTAACAGTTGACCATAAACTATCGCTTACATATGTGGCCAGTTCATCTGGCCCTTCTGTACCTATAACCATTCTGAATTTTAATGTGCCTTTCACGTTTGTCTTTATCAAAGTAAAAATAGGTCTGCTCAGCATTAGGATATCTTTGATTATGCCAAGGTTATTACATATTTCCTACTTTACTCCCCTTGCTCCAGACTTAAGCCCATGTTCTTTGTACAAACAATGCATTTTGCTAGCATCTTCATAGCACATATTGTGTTCTTTGGTCCCATTAACCCACCCCCACCCTCTTGTTTCTTTTCCCTTCTTCCTACTGGCTACCCCCTCTAATAGTTAGCTTCCATTTTCATATATTATTTTTGAAAATCTAGATTCCATATAGGATTGGGACACTAAAATGTGGTTGTGGTATTTGTCTGTCTGAGTCTAGTTTCTTTTGCTTAACACAATGTCCTCCAGTTCCATCCACTGTCTCACAGATAAACAATTCATCCCTCTTTCTGTCCGGCTACTGCGGATGTATATACTCCACTCTTTATTCATTTTTTGATGAACTTGAGGTTGAATCCATTAATGTGGTTGTGAATTCTGCCACGATAAACACGTATATGTAAGGATCTCTGTTGTATATTGATTTTGATTCTTTCAGAAGATATACCCAGCCGGGATAAAGGTAGAACATATAGTAGTTCCACTTCAGGGTTTTTCTCTCTTTGTATTCCATCCTGTCTGTCTGTCTGTCGGTCTGTCTGCATCTCTCTCTCTATGTGTGTGTGTATCTGTATCTGTGTATGTGTATGTGTACATGTATGTATATGTATATGTGTATGTGTATGTATATGTGTACGTGTATGTATATGTATATGTATCTGTGTATGTATTTGTATCTGTATCTGTGTATGCATATGCATATGTATATGTATATGTATAAAACCTTTCCTGTGTACAAGTGTTTACATGTTCATGTGTGCATGTGCTTATGGAGACCCAAAGTTGATGTAAGGCGTCTTCCCCAGGGCTCTTTACTGAGCCTCCTCTTCAGCTCAGTTCTAGGTTTGTTTTGGAGCAAGCTCCACATTAATTTGTGCATTAGCTCTATTTATTTACATTTTTACCCACAGTGATTAAGGATTTCTTCCTCCTTGTATCATTGTTAGTAATTTCTGTTGTTTTCGAGACAGTGTCACTGGATTGAGAAGTGATGTCAATACAGTCTTATTTATATTATTGACTAAAGGTGTTGATCATTTTAAAAAATATACTTATTACTAATTTCTTCTACTTTGAACTATCTATTCTATTCACTTACCAATGGATTGATTAAATTTGTTTTATGTATATATAGTATTCTGACTTATGCATATATTCTGTATATGAATCCTTAAACTAGATGAATAGTTGGCAAAAAATAAAACCTCATTTTGTAGATTGTCTCGTTATTCTTTATTTTGTTTGATGTTCAGAGACTTTTAAATTTTATGTGTCTATCAATTCTTGCAATTATTTTCATTATTATTGAAGTCCTTTTCAGAAAGTCCTTGTTTACACTTATGTCTTGATATCTTTCATGTTTTTGTTTTCTTCTAGTAGTTTTAGAATTTCAAGTTTTGCATTAAAATCCATGATCTATTTTACATTATTTTCATTGGTGGTGGTGTTGTTTGGCTAGTGAGATAGCTCATCAGGTAAAAACACTTGCATCCTAGCCTGATAACCTGAAGTCAGTCCTCAGGATGGCTTTGTTGGAATAGATGTGGCCTTTTTGAGGAAGTATGTCACTGGAGGGTAGGCTTTGGTGTTTCAAATGTTCAAACCAGGCCCAGTGTCTCTTTCCTCCTGCTGACTGTGGATCAGGTGTAGAATTCTCTACTACCCTTCCAGCACCATGTCTGCCTGTGTGCTGCTATGTTCCCTTCCATGCTGAAAATAGACTGAACCTCTGAAACTCTAAGCATGCTCCAATGAAGTGCTGTGTTTCCTAAGAGTTGCCATGGTCACGGTGTCTCTTCAAAGCAATAGAATATGAAAACATCATCTTTGTCAAAAATCAGGTGACTGTAAAGGTATAGGATGATTATCTATTCTGTTCTGTTCTTGTATATAGTTTTCTTTCTGTTAATGTCATACTGGTTTTGTTTCTATGGCTCTGTAGTAAACTTTGAGATCAGAAACTGTGATATCCCTTGAGTTGCTTTTTGTGCTTAGGATAGTCTTGTCTTTTTGTGATCTTCCACACCTCCACATGAATATAAAGTCTGTTTTCTGCTAGTTATGTGAAGAATGTCTTTGGAATTTTGATGGAGGGTGCTACGAATGGCTCAATTTTGGTAGTATAGGCATTTTCACCATACGGTAGTACAGAGAGGTTTGTATTTAAGACCTGGGGCCTGGTTGAAGGTCTTGAGAGTGTTGCCATTGGGAGGAGATTAGTGGAGTTCTCACAGGAATGTGTCCTCCTACTCATAGGAAATACCACAAGAATGCTTGCTATGCAGCAAGGCTTCCCCAAGTACTCGATTCTGCACAGGCTCATCTCCCTTATCTGCTTCTCTTCTATCTGCAGTAGGAGGGCTGATCAGATGATGGACAGATGGTACCACCTGATGCTTGACTTTTGCCCTCCAAAACTGTATGCTAAAGGAACTTCTTCCCTTCCCTTAGAAAGTACTCGGTTATGGAATAGAGACACGTTGTCTATGGAAGACTAAATGTGCAAAAAAAGCAAGGAAAAGAAAGATGATTGAGGACTCCCGAGGAAAACACCAAACACCATCTGGGACCCTGGTGCACAGGGGCTCCCAGAAAGGGCGGCGCAGGTCCTCCTGGTTGCTGCCTCCCGGAGAGCTCATAATCAACACCCCACGAGCAAACTTGAGCCTCAGGACCACAGGTAAGACCAACTTTTCTGCTCCAAGTGACCTGCCTGGTGAACTCAGGACACAGGCCCACAGTAACAGCTGAAGACCAGTAGACAGGAAAGACTACATGCCCGAAAGCAGAACACTCTGTTCCCATAACTGGCTGAAAGAAAACAGGAAAACAGGTCTACAACACTCCTGACACACAGGCTTATAGGACAGTCTAGCCACTGTCAGAAATAGCAGAACAAAGTAACACCAGAGATAATCTGATGGCGAGAGGCAAGCGCAGGAACCTAAGCAACAGAAACCAAAACTACATGGCATCATTGGAGCCCAATTCTCCCACCAAAGCAAACACTGAATATCCAAACACACCAGAAAAAAAAGATCTAGATTCAAAATCATATTTGATCACGATGCTGGAGGACTTCAAGAAAGACATGAAGAACTCCCTTAGAGAAACACAGGAAAACATAAATAAACAAGTAGAAGCCTACAAAAAGGAATCACAAAAATCCCTGAAAGAATTCCAGGAAAACACAATCAAACAGTTGAAGGAATTAAAAATGGAAATAGAAGCAATCAAGAAAGAACACAGGAAACAACCCTGGATATAGAAAACCAAAAGAAGAGACAAGGAGCTGTAGATACAAGCAGCATCACCAACAGAATACAAGAGATAGAAGAGAGAATCTCAGGAGCAGAACATTCCATAGAAATCATCGACACAACTGTCAAAGATAATGTAAAACAGAAAAAAGCTACTGGTCCAAAACATACAGGAAATCCAGGACTCAATGAGAAGATCAAACCTAAGGATAATAGGTATAGAAGAGAGTGAAGACTCCCAGCTCAAAGGACCAGTAAATATCTTCAACAAAATCATAGAAGAAAACTTCCCTAACCTAAAGAAAGAGATGCCCATAAACATACAAGAAGCCTACAGAACTCCAAATAGATTGGACCAGAAAAAAACTCCTCCTGTCACATAATAGTCAAAACACCAAATGCACAAAATGAAGAAAGAATATTAAAAGCAGTAAGGGAAAAAGGTCAAGTAACATATAAAGGCAGACCTACCAGAATCACACCAGAATTTTTGCCAGAGACTATGAAAGCCAGATGATCCTGGACAGATGTCATACAGACCCTAAGAGAACAAAAATGCCAGCCCAGGTTACTGTATCCTGCAAAACTCTCAATTAACATAGATGGAGAAACCAAGATATTCCATGACAAAACCGAATTTACACAATATCTTTCTACAAATCCAGCACTACAAAGGATAATAAATGGTAAAGCCCAACATAAGGAGGCAAGCTACACCCTAGAAAAAGCAAGAAACTAATCGTCTTGGCAACAAAACAAAGAGAAGAAGAGCACACAAACATAACCTCACATCCAAATATGAATATAACAGGAAGCAATAATCACTATTCCTTAATATCTCTCAACATCAATGGTCTCAACTCCCCAATAAAAAGACATAGATTAACAAACTGGATATGCAATGAGGACCCTGCATTCTGCTGCCTACAGGAAACACACCTCAGAGACAAAGACAGACACTACCTCAGAGTGAAAGGCTGGAAAACAACTTTCCAAGCAAATGGTCAGAAGAAGCAAGCTGGAGTAGCCATTCTAATATCAGATAAAATCAATTTTCAACTAAAAGTCATCAAAAAAGATAAGAAAGGACACTTCATATTCATCAAAGGAAAAATTCACCAAGCTGAACTCTCAATCCTAAATATCTATGCCCCAAATATAAGGGCACCTACATATGTAAAAGAAACCTTACTAAAGCTCAAAACACACATTGCACCTCACACAATAATAGTAGGAGATTTTAACACCCCACTCTCATCAATGGACAGGTCATGGAAACAGAAATTAAACAGAGACATAGACAGACTAAGAGAAGTCATGAACCAAATGGACTTAACAGATATTTATAGAACAATCTATCCTAAAGCAAAAGGATATACATTCTTCTCAGCTCCTCATGGTACTTTTTCCAAAATTGACCATATAATTGGTCAAAAAACGTGCCTCAACATGTACAGAAAGATAGAAATAATCCCATGCGTCCTATCAGACCACCACGGCGTAAAGCTGGTCTTCAATAACAATAAGGGAAGAACGCCCAAATATATGTGGAAGCTGAACAATGCTCTACTCAATGATAACCTGGTCAAGGAAGAATTAAAGAAATTAAAGACTTCTTAGAATTTAATGAAAATGAAGGTACAACATACCCAAACTTATGGGACACAATGAAAGCTGTGCTAAGAGGAAAACTCATAGCTCTGAGTGCCTGCAGAAAGAAACAGGAGAGAGCATATGTCAGCAGCTTGACAGCACACCTAAAAGCTCTAGAACAAAAAGAAGCAAATACACCTAGGAGGAGTAGAAGGCAGGAAATAATCAAACTCAGAGCTGAAATCAGCAAAGTAGAAACAAAAAGGACCATACAAAGAAACAACAGAACAAAAAGTTGGTTCTCTGAGAAAATAAACAAGATAGATAAACCCTTATCCAGACTAATGAGAGGACACAGAGAGTGTGTCCAAATTAACAAAATCAGAAATGAAAAGGGAGACATAACTACAGAATGAGAGGAAATTCAAAAAATCATCAGATCTTACTACAAAAGCCTATATTCAACAAAACTTGAAAATATGCAGGAAATGGGCAATTTCCTAGACAGATATCAGGTACAGAAGTTAAATCAGGAACAGATAAACCATTTAAACAACCCCATAACTCCTAACGAAATAGAAGCAGTCCTTAAAGGTTTCCCAAACAAAAAGAGCCCAGGTCCAGACGGGTTTAGTGCAGAATTCTATCAGACCTTCATAGAAGACCTCATACCAATACTATCCAAACTATTCCACAAAATTGAAACAGACGGAGCACTACTGAATTCCTTCTATGAAACCACAATTATACTTATACCTAAACCACACAGAGACCCCACAAAAAAAGAGAACTTCAGACCAATTTCCCTTATGAATATCGACACAAAAATACTCAATAAAATTCTGGCAAACTGAATCCAAGAGCACATCAGAACAATCATCCACGATGATCAAGTAGGCTTCATCCCAGGCATGCACGGATGGTTTAATATACGGAAAACCATCAACGTGATCCATTATATAAACAAACTGAAAGAACAAAAACACATGATCATTTCATTAGATGCTGAGAAAGCATTTGACAAAATTCAACACCCCTTCATGAAAAAAGTCCTGGAAAGAATAGGAATTCAAGGCCCATACCTAAACATAGTAAAAGCCATATACAGCAAACCAGTCACTAACATTAAACTAAATGGACAAAAACTTGAAGCAATCCCACTAAAATCAGGGACTAGACAAGGCTGCCCACTCTCTCCCTATTTATTCAATATAGTTCTTAAAGTTCTAGCCAGAGCAATCAGACAACAAAAGGAGATCAAGGGGATAGAGATTGGAAAGGAAGAAGTCAAAATATCACTATTTGCAGATGATATGATAGTATATTTAAGTGATCCCAAAAGTTCCACCAGAGAACTACTAACACTGATAAACGACTTCAGCAAAGTGGCTGGGTATAAAATTAACTCAAATAAATCAGTAGCCTTCCTCTACACAAAAGAGAAACAAGCTGAGAAAGAAATTAGGGAAACGACACCCTTCATAATAGTCCCAAACAATATAAAGTACCTTGGTGTGACATTAACCAAGCAAGTAAAAGATCTGTACATTAAGAACTTCAAGACTCTGAAGAAAGAAATTGAAGACCTCAGAAGATGGAAAGATCTCCCATGCTCATGGATTGACAGGATTAATATATAAAAGTGGCCATTTACCAAAAGCGGTCTATAGATTCAATGCAATCTCCATCAAAATACCAATCCAAATCTTCAAAGAGTTAGACAGAACAATTTGCAAATTCATCTGGAATAACAAAAAACCCAGGATAGCTAAAACTATCCTCAACAATAAAAGGACTTCTGGCGGAATCACTATCCCTGAACTCAAGCAGTATTACAGAGCAATAGTGATAAAAACTGCATGGTATTGGTACAGAGACAGACAGATAGACCAATGAAACAGAATTGAAGACCCAAAAATGAACCCACACCCTTATGGGCCCTTGATTTTGACAAAGGAGCCAAAACCATCCAATGGAAAAAAAGATAGCATTTTCAGCAAATGGTGCTGGTTCAACTGGAGGTCAACATGTAGAAGAATGCAGATCGATCCATGCTTATCACCCTGTACAAAGCTTAAGTCCAAGTGGATCAAGGACCTCCACATCAAACCAGACACTCAAACTAATAGAAGAAAAACTGGGGAAGCATCTCGAACACATGGGCACTGGAAAAAATTTCCTGAACAAAACACCAATGGCTTATGCTCTAAGATCAATTATCGACAAATGGGATCTCATAAAACTGCAAAGCTTCTGTAAGGCAAAGGACACTGTGGTTAGGACAAAACGGCAACCAACAGATTGGGAAAAGATCTTTACCAATCCTACAATGGATAGAGGGCTTATATCCAAAATATACAAAGAACTCAAGAAGTTAGACCACAGGGAGACAAATAACTCTATTAAAAAATGGAGTTCAGAGCTAAACAAAGAATTCACAGCTGACGAATGCCAAATGGCTGAGAAACACCTAAAGAAATGTTCAACATCTTTAGTCATAAGGGAAATGCAAATCAAAACAACCCTGAGATTTCACCTCTCACCAGTGAGAATGGCTAAGATCAAAAACTCAGGTGACAGCAAATGCTGGCGAGGATGCGGAGAAAGAGGCACACTCCTCCATTGTTGGTGGGATTGCAGACTGGTACAATCATTCTGGAAATCAATCTGGAGGTTCCTCAGAAAATTGGACATTGAACTACCTGAGGATCCAGCTATACCTCTCTTGGGCATATACCCAAAAAATTGCCCCAACATATAAAAAGACACATGCTCCACTATGTTCATAGCAGCCTTATTTATAATAGCCAGAAGCTGGAAAGAACCCAGATGCCCTTCAACAGAGGAATGGATACAGAAAATGTGGTACATCTACACAATGGAGTACTACTCAACTATAAAAAAACAATGACTTTATGAAATTTGTAGGCAAATGGTTGGAACTGGAAAATATCATCCTGAGGAGGTAACCCAATCACAGAAAAACACACATGGTATGCACTCATTGATAAGTGGCTATTAGCCCAAATGCTTGAATTACCCTAGATGCCCAGAACACATGAAACTCAAGAAGGATGACCAAAATGCAGATGTTTCACTCCTTCTTTAAAGGGGGAACAAGAATACCCTTGGCAGGTAATAGAGAGGCAAAGATTAAAACAGAGACAGTAGGAACACCCATTCAGAGCCTGCCCCACATGTGACCAATACATATACAGCCACCCAATTAGACAAGATGGATAAAGCAAAGAAGTGCAGGGCAACAGGAGGCAGATGTAGATCTCTCCTGAGAGACACAGCCAGAATACAGCAAATACAGAGGCGAATGCCAGCAGCAAACCACTGAATTGAGAATAGGACCCCCTTGAAGGAATCAGAGAAAGGATTGGAAGAGCTTGAAGGGGTTTGAGACCCCATATGAACAACAATTCCAACCAACCCGAGCTTCCAGGGACTAAGCCACTACCCAAAGACTATACATGGACTGACCCTGGACTCTGACCTCATAGGTAGCATTGAATATCCTAGTAAGAGCACCAGTGGAAGGGGAAGCCCTGGGTCCTGCTACGACTGAACCCCAGTGAACGCGATTGTTGGGGGCAGGGCGGTAATGGGGGAGGATGGAGAGGGGGTGGGGTTAGGGGGATGTTGCCAGGAAACCAGGAAAGGGAATAACATTCAAATGTAAATAAGAAATCTCAAGTTAATAAAAAAAAAAAAAAAGAAAGATGATTGACCTAGATTTTAGATGCATGTGTATATGCATGTATATGTGTGAGCGTAAATCAACATTCTTTTACTTGATTTTGTTTATAATTAGTTAGGTTTTTGAGATAGTTGTGTGTAACACAGACTGTTCTCCAGCTCTTTCTGTAGATGAAGATAACCTGGAACTTCCTGTCCTCCTCTGTGTACCTTCTGAGTACTAGAATTTACTGGCATAGCACCACAACACCCTGCTTTAAAATACTCTTATTAGATGCAGCTGGGTGAAGCTGGCTGCCATCCAGATATTCTGAAGGCACAGGAGGCAGACACAGACGGTCTAAGGCTAAGTGACCTGTTACAGAAACCGTGTCAAAACAGAGAGCAAAAAGAAGGCTGGGTCACTGGTCAGTCATAGAGAGCTTGCCTAGCATGGGCAAGGTCTTGTGTTCAAATGGAGGAAATAAGTATAAAACAAAAGGAAACAAAGCAAAGCAAAGCAAAACAACCAGCACCACTACCACCACCCTCACCACCATCACCACCAGCAACAACACCACCATCACCACCACCACCACTACCACCACCACCACCACGACCACCATTGTCATCATCACCACCACCACCACCACCACCACCACCACCACCATCACCACCACAAACATGGTCATCACCACCACCACCACTACCCTCTCCACTACCATCATCACCACCACCACTACCATCACCACTACCATCATCACCACCACCACCACCAGCACCACCACCACCACCATCACTACCACCACCACCACCACCAGGAACAACAACACCCCCCTATCACAAATAGGAGATGTGTGTACTCTTTTGTCTCCATGAAACATCTATAAGAGGTAATCAGATGTGCTGCAAAAACAGTAGAAACAATTCTAACAAATGCATAACAAATGCATTAGAAGCATAAAACAAAATTTAGTGGAATATCACATGGAAAAAAATAAACATCCTTAAAGGAAATGTTGTGCTGAAGAATGCATCTGAACTGCTACCTAGAAAATAACAGGGAAAATAAAAGCAAATCGTGAGACGTTCCTGAGGACTGAGGCCTCCTCAGAGGACACGCTGTGATAGTGACTAGAGCACAAAGCCGGGCCGAGTGAAATGGTCTCATTTGCAAAAGTCAAGGTCAAGATAAAGTGAGGCCAAGAAAGCAGAAATCAAAAATGCAAATGAATATTAATAAATAACATGTATATACTATAGACATGATAATAATTATATATACAGAGACATAACAAGTTCAATAGCTCTCTTCTACAGGTAAACATGAAGAGATAACTCAGCTGATCTGGGTAAGACCCAAAGGGAGAAAGTAAAATAGAAAGTAAGCAATTTCAAGATTGATAGATAATTGCATGTGCAGAAAGAAAATAGTTCCGAGGCATTTGGTCGTCACATTTATAAAGATAAATTTAAAAAGCCAGATGCAGTGCAAGATTTGGTAGAAAATTATCATTTTTCTAGTTGTCATACAAAAACTCATAGATGAAACATGAAAGATTTATTCCCTCTCAAGAAGCAATAGGCTCAATGAGGTGACACGGAGTCATCAGACGTGTAAGGGTAGAGAACTCCTATACAGTGTAACACGTGTTTGATCACACAGAAACAAAGCCAAGCTTATAACAGTCTACAAATATAGCACCGATTTCAAAATATAAGAGAGAAACCCTCTGGCTGTCACTTTCACTTTTGAGCGCTGATGGATTGTCCCAATAAAATAGGAAACAAAAACCCGGTCTCAAATTGAAAAATTAAAGCAGCGTGGTAGAACTTATCCTAAATATGCAAAATATTTAATATTACAAAATCGTGTTATGAAAATTTACCCCATTTATATGTAAAATAAAAAAAATATTGTCACCTTTGGGAGGCTTAGAGGCATTTAATAGCATTTGATTTTCATGCTTGAGTCTTGAAGTCGCTCAATAGATAGATGTTAGGCAAATATGTACACATGAAGTCAGTATGATTCTTACCAGGAAATGGAAACATTTCCATTAAGATGACCAGGGAGCGGACTTCCTTTATCATACTCTCATTAGTAAATTGTAAGTGAGTCTAGCCAGTGTAATCAGGTTAAGACAACAGGGAAGGAAATGTGCAAGATTTATGTGAAAAAATGTAAATGTCAGTAAAAGATCTGGAGGCCAGCAAAAGAGCATTTTTCCCAAATAAAAAGCACACTCTATTTGGTTTTGGATAGGGAAAACTAAAACCAGAAATATTCATGTCTCATAGTCAATATATTTCATATCGTCAATTAAAGTACAAAAATAACATGCCCACTATGGAACCATTCAATCTGGTTCCAGAATTCAAATAAATGTTGGTCTTTACCAAGAAACAAACACAGCTAGGTTATTCCCAATAGGTAGAGAAACCAGCCTCTTGGGCTACCAGTGCTTGTGATAAAGCTGTAATAATTGAAACAACCCGGTGTTCTTAAATGAATAGCAAGATCAGCAGAAGAAATAGAAAGTCTGGATCTAAGTCAACATGGGACTGAACTTAGGAATATGTGTGATTCAGATCTTTAGAGGAAGGTGGTTTATGCAGTAAATAGTGCTAGAATGATTAGTTCCCCAGCACCATGGAAAGGCACCTCATCCATCTCAGTGCACAGGAGGCTGAGACGGGGAAACCTGGAGCGAACGGCTTCTTTGATTAGCTGAGCAAGGTCTGGGTTCAAGTGAGAAACCCTGCCTCAACAAGAGAGAGAGAGAGAGAGAGAGAGAGAGAGAGAGAGAGAGAGAGAGAGAGAGAGAGAGAGAGAGAGAGAGAGCATGAGCATACAGGTACACTTACACACACATGTGCACTCACACGTCCACACCCCCATCCATACACACACCAAAAAAGTACAAATGACACTCAAAGAAATGTTTGTAATTCATTACCAAAGTAAAACATAGTTTGTGTATATAGAAAAAGCTACAGATAAACGTGTATTTTAGAATTTAATAGAAAAATCAGCCAAAAGTTTTGAACACGCGTCACAGAAATGGTATTGCAAATCATCTCGAGAACTATGGGCAGATCCTCAAACATAAATTCAAATTAAATAAGACCTTATTATTTTTCACTTGTTATACTGTCAAGGTCAAAAGAGCAAATAATTGCTTGTGGCAGTGTCAGTCTTTGTAGCCCACATAAAGAGAAATTTGCTTTGTTCATCGAAGTTACGTTGCATCTTTTGGAAAAGTAGACTTTGGGCAGAATCAGAGTTGTAAGAGTTCACAAACTTACATGGCTATTCACTGTGGGCTTAGATAACTACAGGGTGCAAGGAACACGAATATGAATTAACAGGATACCAATAGCACAGATTGCGACACGTCTGTACCACTCAGTTATGAGAATATAAAATAAATGTCTATATATATGTCACCCACCATAGATTGATAGATGATGGTCTTCAGAATATACTGAATGATGAAAAAGCCAAGATGTATAGGAGAATGTGTAGCATGCTGACAATTTTTAAGTGAAACACACTCCCTAGAAGAATGTATTTACATATTTACATATGCATGAAATATATGCAGATAAATAGATAATGTTTGATAGCATCAGTTGCACCCAGGGTAGGAGATAAATGCTAGAGGCAGGGGGAAATTTTTGGTCTACACATTTTTGTGGAACCATTCTTATTGATTGCACACTTTCAAGGATTAACTTTTCCTGTTGCATGTTCCCCCACAAAATTATCCCCACAGTCAAGATGCAGAAAATGCTGTTTTCCACCAGAAACTTTCTTTGGCTTCTTTGCAGGACATAGCTCCCTTCAGTTCAGGCTTCAGGCAACCACTGACCCATTTTTCTTATTAAAGATTGGTAGAATTTTTATTGCAATCACAACAGAACCTATAAATCAATCTGGGCAGAAGTGGTATTTTAACAATGTTGTATCTTCCAAACTTTAAACATGAAAGATCGTTCCATTTTTATTTAAGTCTACATGCATTTATTTAGTAAGAATCTAATCTTCAACAAAATTTTGTTATTTTTAATCTGTAAGAATTTCAGGCTGATCCATTGCTATTACAGAGAGACTTTTTGAAATGATGTTTTATAATTAGCTTTTGTTAGTAGAAATATAATTTATTGTGCAAATTATTGCCTCACAAATAAGGTGTTTCACAATGCATCTCCTGGTCTCGATGGAGTGGTATCCAGGAGTGACTACCAAGGTGGTTTGGCTGTGAGGTTTCCATGAAGAAGTAATGTGGACTTCCCGTCCTTTGGTGGCTCACATGAGGCAGAAGAGCCTGCTTCCACATTGGGACATTCATGCTGTCCTGACAGATGGTGCTCCATGTATGACGCAGGCAGTAACTGGGTTCCCACAGAGCGAGCAAAAGTTGTAGTGTTTCCTTTTGACTTACCTTATTATCTCTATTATTTTATTTATTCTTTTAATTGCAGTTTTTCTCTACATTTCAAATGTTATCCCATTTCCTGGGTCCCCCTCCAGAAATCTGCTATCCCACCCTCCCTGATTCTATGAGGATGCTCCCTCACCCACCCACCCACTCCCTCCCGCCTCGCTGCCCTGACATTCCCCACCACTGGGACATTTAGTCTTGACAGCACCAAGGGCTTCTCCTCCCATTGGTGCCCAACAAGACCATCCTCTGCTACATATGCAGCTGGAGCCATGGGTCTGTCCATGTGTTCTCTTGGAATGGATGGTGGTCCCTGGGAGCTCTGGGGGGGTATGTTTGGTTGATATTGTTGTTGTTCTTATGGGGTTGCAAACCCCTTCAGCTACTTCAGTAGTTTAAGTTTCTCTAACTCCTTTATTAGGGACCCCGTTCTCAGTTCAATGGTTGGCTGTGAGCATCCACCTCTGTATTTGTTAAGCTCTGGCAGAGCCTCTCAGGAGACAGCTCTATCAGGCTCCTGTCAGCATGCACTTCTTGGCATCTGCAATAGTGTCTGGGTTTGGTGGCTGTAAATGGAATGCATCCCCATGTGGGACAGGCTCTGGATGGCCTTTCAGTCTCTGCTCCACACTTTGTCTCCATATTTCCTCCTATGAGTATTTTTGTTCCCCCTTCTAAGAAGGTCTGAAGTATCCACACTTTGGTCTTTCACCTTGTTGAGCTTCATGTGGTTTTTGAATTGTACCTCGGGTATTCTGAGCTTTTGGGCTACTGTCCACTTATCAGCGAGTGCATACCATATGTGTTCTTTTGTGATTGGGTTACCTCACTCAGGATGATATTTTCAAGTTCCATCCATTTTCCTAAGAATTCCATGAAGTCACTGTTTTTAATAGCTGATTAGTACTCCATGTGTAAATGTATCATTATTTTCTGTATCCATTCCTCTGTTGAAGGGCATCTGAATTCTTTCCAGCTTCTGGCTATTATAAATAAGGCTGCTATGAACATAGTGGAGCATGTGTCCTTGGGTATATGCCCAGGAGTGTCATAGCTGGGACCTCAGGTAGCACTATGTCCAAATGTCTGAGGAACTACCAGACTGATTTCCAGAGTGATTGTACCAGCTTGCAATCCCACCAACAAAATATTCCTCTTTCTTCACATCCTCACCAGCATCGGCTGTCACCTGAGTTTTGTTTTTTTGGTTTTTGTTTTGTTTTGTTTTGCTTTATCTTAGCCATTCTGACTGGTGTGAGGTGGAATCTCAGGGTCGTTTTGATTTGCATATCCCTGATGCCTAAGGATATTGAACATTTCTTTAGGTGCTTCTCAGCCATTCGATATTCCTCTTTTTTTCAGAGCTGGGGACCGAACCCAGGGCCTTGTGCTTGCTAGGCAAGCGCTCTACCACTGAGCTACATCCCCAATGCCTGGGCTCTTTTTGGTTGGGAAATTTTTAATGACTGCTTTTATTTCTTTAGGAGTTATGGGACTATTTAGATGGTCTATCTAATCCTGATTTAACTTTGTTAACTGGTATCTGTCTAGGAAATTGTCCATTTCATCCATATTTTCTAGTATTGTTTAGTATAGGCTTTTGTAGTATGATCTAATGATTTTTGGGGTTTCCTCAGTCTCTACTGTTATGTCTCCCTTTTCATTTCTGATTTTGTTAATTTGGATACACTCTTTGTGCCCTCTGGTTAGTCTGGCTAAGGGTTTATCTTTCCTGTTGATTTTCCCAAAGAACCAGCTCCTCCTGGTGTTGTTGATTCTTTGTATAGTTCTTTTTGTTTCTACTTGTTGATTTCAGCCCTGAGTTTGATTATTTCCTGCTGTCTACTCCTCTTCCATGTATTTGCTTCTTTTTGTTCTAGAGCTTTATTTGTGCTGTCAAGCTGCTGACATATGCTCTCTCCAGTTTCTTTTTGGAGGCACTCAGAGTTATGAGTTTTCCTCTTAGCACTGCTTTCATTGTGTCTTATAATTTTGGGTATGTTGTACCTTCATTTTCATTAAATTCTAAAAAGTCTTTAATTTCTTTACTTCTTCTTTGACCAAGTTATCATTGAGTAGAGAACTGTTCAGCTTCCCTGTGTATGTGGGTTTTCTATCACTTTTGTTGTTAGTGAAAACCTTAGTCCATGGTGATCTAATAGAGTGCATAGGATTATTTCAGTCTTCTTGTATCAGTTGAGGCCGGTTTTGTGACTGATTATGTGGTCAGCATTGGAGAAGGTACTTTCTTTTGTTTTAGGGTGAAATATTTTATACATATCTGTTAAATCCATTTGGTTCATAACTTCTGTTAGTTTCATTGTACCTCTGTTTAGTTTATTTTTTCATGATCTGTTTATTGATGAGAGTGGGATGATGAAGTCTCCCACTATTACTGAGTGAGGTACAATATGTAGTTCTGAGTTTTAATAAAGTTTCTTTTATCAATGTGGGTGCCCTGGCGTTTGGAGCATAGATATTCAGAACTGAGAGTTCATCTTGGTGGATTTTTCTTTGACGAAAATGAGGTGTCCTGCCTTATCTTTTTTATAACTTTTGGTTGAATTTCAATTTTGTTAGATATTAGAATGTCTATTTCAGATTGTTTCTTGAGACTATTTGCTTGGAAACTTTTTTCCCATCCTTTTACTCTGAGGAAGTATCTGTCTTTGTCACTGAGGTGTGTTTCCTGTATTCAGCAATATGCTGTGTCCTGTTTATGTAGCCCATCTGTTAGTCTATGTCTTTTTATCGGGGAATTGAGTCTATTGATTTTGAGAGATATTAGGAACCAATGATTGTTGTTTATTATTTTCCTTATTAGAGGTGGAATTACGTTGTGTGGTATCTTCTTTGGATTAGTTGAAAGTTTACTTTTTTGCTTTCCTAGGGTGTAGCATGCTCCTTTTGTTGGGAGTTTTCCATCTATTATCCTTTGTAGGGCTGGATTTGTAGAAATATATTGTGTAAATTTGTATTTGTCATGGAATACCTTGGTTTCTCCATCTATGTTAATTGAGAATTTTGCTGGGTATAGTAGCCTGGGCTGTCATTTGTGTTTTCTTAGGGTCTGTATGACATCTGCCCAGGATCTTCCAGCTTTCATAGTCTCAGGTGAGAAGTCTGCTGTGATTCTGATAGGTCTGCTCTTTTATGTTACTTGACCCTTTTCCTCTTACTGCTTTTAATATTCTTTCTTTTTTTTTTTTTTAGTGTGTTTTGTGTTTTGACTATTATATGATAGGATGATTTCTTTTCTGGTCCAATCTATTTGAAGTTCTATAGGCTTTTTATGTGCTTATGGGCATCTCTTTCTTAAGGTTAGGTTACTTTTAATTTTGTTGAAGATATTTACTGGCTCTTTAAGTTCAGAATCTTTGTTCTCTTCTCTACCTATTATCTTTAGGTTTGGCTCTTCTCATTGTGTCCTGGATTGCCTGGATGTTTTGGGTTAGGATCTTTTTGTGTTCTACATTTTCTTTGACTGTTGTGTCAATATTTTCTATGGTATCTTCTGCCCCTGAGATTCTCTCTTCTATCTCTTGTATTCTGTTGGTGATGCTTGCGTCTATGACTCCTGATCTCCTAGGTTTCTATCTCCAGGGTTGTCTCCCTTTGTGATTTCTTTATTGTTTCTATTTCCATTTTTAGATCCTGGATGGTTTTGCTCGATTCCTTCATCTGTTTGTTTGTGTTTTCCTGTAATTCTTTAATGGATTTTTGTGTTTCCTCTTTAAGGGCTTCTGTTTACCTGTGTTGTCCTGTATTTCTTTAAGGGAGTTATTTATGTCCTTCTTAAAGTCCTCTAACTTTATCATGAGATGTGATGTTAAATCATAATCTTGCTTTTCCGATGTGTTGGTTTATGCGAAACATGCTGTGGTGGGAGAACTGGGTTCTGATGATGACAAGTGGCCTTGGTTTCTGTTGCTTAGCTTCTTACACTTGCCTCTTGCCATCTGGTGTTAGCTGCTCTTGCTGTCTCTGACAGTGGCTTGACCCTCCTGAGCTCTCAGGTATGTCAGCACTCCTAGGATACCAACTCTGTTTTGGTGGGATCCAAGCACAGGGTTAGCTCTGGGTGCACACAGAAACCAGAAGAAGGATCCTGTTCCAGACTGTTCCTCAGCTCCTGTACCCCAAGTACTCCAGGCAGGTCCCTCTGAGCAGAAGTAGTAGTCCTACCTGTGTTCTCATGTGTGTCAGCACTCCTGGGAGACCTGCTCTCTCCCAGCAGGATCTGGGCACTAAGGGCTGTGGCTCAGGGTCAGCTCTAGGCACAGACAGAAACCTATTATCTCTATCATGTTAAGGAGTCAAACAGGCCAGCATTATTTAATGAGAGTGCCAAAACATACCAGCATGAAAGGTGCACTTGGGAGTCATTGGCAGCCATCTTTGTGGATCCTACTGTATATATGTGCTATAGCTTTAGTTTATATAGCTTGGATTATCATGCTTTCTGAAAATGTAGTAGTATTTAAGTGGATTTTTGGAGGCCTCTAATCTTTTTTAGAGGCTTCCTGCACCCCACCCCTTCCTTTCTTTACGTCTCAATCTGGGGCTCCAGGTACATGGGTGTTAAAGTGCTTGTGTCTCATGTTGTTATAGTCTTGTTTGTTTGTTTTGTATAAATCACCTACCTGTCTTTAATTTAAGATAGTATATTATGTCTTCTAGCTTATTGATCTTTCATTCTACAATGTCTAATCTGATGCTAAATCCATTACATATATTTTTTGACTTTAGATATATAATAATTTTGGTTTTCTGGGGGCACTTATGTGCTTTTAGAGTACATTTTTCACTTCGTTTATGCCCCACTTCCTTATAGATTATTGAACTTAGACATTAGTCAGAAATTCTGCTAATTCTACATTTGAGGCACTTCTGCACCTCTGTGGACTATTTCTATTTTGATTGACTAGATTTTCTTGTGATTCGGGGTCATGTTATTCTTTGGCATATGTGGCACTTTTTATTAGCTAGTAGATACTGAGTATGCTCTTTGTTGAATGTTTGGATCTTGGTGTTTTTCCTTACTATGCTGATGTTTGGGCGAGGTCCTTTATTTGCCCATCAGGTTGATCTTTGCTGGGGCAGCTGGACATCGGGTTTCTTATAGAGCTGTTTGACTTACGTTGGGCTTTGCTGGGGTCTCAATTGCATGCATATTCAAATAAGGTCAGACTCGGAGTGACCACATGAATGTGTCTTCATGCTGGAGCTCCACGAATCTTAGAAGAGTTTGGATTTCACCTAAACATCTGTAATTTGGGTTTCATCTAGAGACTCCTTTGAAGACTGCTGGATTCTTCCACTGGGTAGCTCCTCCCTCTCTGGAACACTGCCCTGCAAATTTACTGCTGCCTCAGCCTTTCTGGGCTCCAATGTCTCCTCAATTTGGGGAGCCTGCCAAGCTCTGCAGGAGTGCCCCTTCCTGCCCTAAAGTTAGGAAATTGCTTCCAGAGATCATAGATCTTCTAGTGCTTACTGTCCAGTGCTGGAAAAAAATGGTGTTTTATATGCTTTGTCCAGTTGTTTGTGGGTTACAGGAGTAGAGGTGCAAATGCCAGTCAATTACTGCTCCTTCATGGGAGGAAGCTGAGGTTGCTCTGCCTATGGTTTAAAATGAAGTCAATGAGAACTATTCAAAGGAAAAGAAAACAACTTGAATAAAAATAACAGTGGCGCTGAGTTTACTGGGAGTGTATGGAAGCAGGGCATATTTAAAAACTACTGGTTGAGGTTTAAAATTAGAACAATCTTTCAGAAGGTTGTTTTGGCAAAAAAAAAAGATTTTAATGCTTAAACACTTTCGTCTTAAATGCAGATATTTATATAGAAATAACCAGACATTAAAATGTTCATTAAAGAATTAGTTATAATATGAAAACATTAACCTGAAATATAGAAGGAATGGAATAAATTTATATATATATATGTATATATATATGCTTGTTGTATAACTATGAACATAACTTTGCATACATATAACTTAATGGCATGGGAAAATGTTTCAACAGCCCTGTTACATTGAAAAAGTCAGATCATAAAAAGTCAGATCATAGAAAGATCTTAATCAGTTTAATGTAGGGAATATGGAAAAAAATTAGTCCCTACGTACTGTGACCACTTAAATGCTTCCCCTTTGTGTTTTCCTGGCTTTTCCAAATTTTCTATAGTAAACTCTTTTTTTTTCAATTTAAAATATTTATTTGGAAATTCACCATTATATTTATGCACAGTTTCATGATCTTTGGAAACGAAGTAAATGGTGTTAAGAGAGCCAGTGTAGTGTAGCGGGTAAACATTTAGAGTGACAAATTTGGGTTTCAATTCTGCTTTACATTTTTCTAGGCGAGTTTGCTTCATAAGGTTTTTAAACTCTCTGGAACTTCCATTGTCTCACATACAAAATAGCTATGAAAAGTTCTACATATGGGTCCTATGAGGATTCCATTCACATAAGCCCCTGGCATGGTAAACTATGTGGATGTAAGTTAATGGTTATCTTACTACTGCTACTACTAAACAACAAAGAGCTGAAGTGAAAACTTAGCTAATTACGTGAGAAGTCACCAGTTTTAAAAACAAAGAACTAAATGAATTAGGAAGTGAAGAACTATTTTTAAGAGTATGGAGAAATGCTCTTAGCTTGTAAGACCCTCAAGAATGACAGGAATCATACCCCTTTACCTTACGAAGGGGTGTCTTGCCCAGATGATGCCATTGTGAATGAGAAGACACAGGGGACATGAAGGTGAATGTCAACAGGTGCTAGGGGATGACTAAGAACTGGATGTAATTGTGTTCCCTTCAAGTTCGTGTGTTGAAATCTTCCTCCTGGTTATTGTGAGGAGCTGACAGCACTCATTAGCTGATGGTGGTGGCATCTTCATGAGGGAATTCCTGTCCTTGTAAGGGATGCTTCGAGCCACCTTCCTGTCTTTCACATGAGAAGTTTTTTTGAAAGCAAAGTCATGGCTGTCTGGGACATGGGCCCTCACCCCTCATCACATACTGTATCAGCTAGTAGGTTGACACAGTGAGATGGGAGGCTCCTGATACCTATAAACATTTCAGATTATGATATTTCATTATAGAAACCTTATTGGACAAATGACCTGGTGGTACTGTTTTTCTACCTGCCAAATATTTCAAAAACTTCAGAAAGTTTTAATGAACTGTATCAAGTGGGTTCTAGAAAAATACACACGAGCCTAAGCATTACTCTCTACATTTTACTGCAGGTCAATTCACCATTGGTCTGGAGATGTCTCCTTCTAAATTTGTCTATAAGCTGTTACTCTGTGTTCCTCCCATGATCGATGCTTATGACTCAAGATGGTCATCAGTGGAAAGGGCATTTCAGGCCAGGAGACCCAGGTGTGACAGCAAAGAGGACACAGAGTTTCAAGGAGTGTTTGGGAAAGGAAGTTTGATATTGCTAAGATTTAGTGGGGCTAGAGGAAGAGAGGACAGAGGTAGGAGGGACACACCTTGACATTTCACACAGGTCATTGGATAGATAAGCATCTTTTAGGTGATAAAAATTGGACAAATTTAAGTAGAGGAATGGTTACTTCTGGTAAATATTTTAGGAAGACAGCTCTAAGATGACGGAAAGAGAGGTGGTGGGAAGAAAGAACAAAGTTAGCACATATAGGAGTTCTTGGTCTAGGGCTATACATGCACTTTTGACACTAACACACTTAGATTGAACAAAAGATACCTGAACATATCATCTTCAGTGTTTAACTCTCTAGCAACAAAGACATTTTATAAAACAAAGACCTTGTATAAAAACAAGCAAGCAAGCAAATACTTTAATATAAGAAGGCTTTAAGCTTTGAGGTTTAGATACACATGTGGTTTTGATTCAGTGGTTTCCTCCTAAACCCATCTCATTGTTTTGTACCCCATAGGTGGAAGATCCTGTGCTAGAATCACTAGGGTTTGGGAAACATATTATTAGGTGGACAGAGAGGGCAAAAAATGGATCCAAAATCATGGATGAGATGAAATTGGAAAGGCTTGGATTAATTGCGATGGGATTTGAAGAGAGAGAAATGAAATCTGACACCCAGGCCCCTGGTTTGAGAACTATCCCTGACCTACAGAGAGAGTAACCAGAGGAAAGCTGTATTTGGGAGTGGTGGAAAGGGGGTGGTTTCTGCTTTAGATCTAAGTTAAGGTGGTTTTTGTTTTGTTTAACATACAATTGAAGATGTCTAGTTGAAAATGTCTGTTGCTTTGGGGCTATGAAATAAGGCATCCAGACGGAAAGTTCACATTAAGGATTGTCCCTGGTAATAAAGTGGGGTCAGGGGTTTTATGAGCCAAAAAGATTGCTGTAACCTGTAACCTAGTACTATGTTTTGCTCTTTTCAAAAAGAATTTTTCTTAAAATGAAGTCTTACTATATGGTTTAGGCTAGCCTCAAACATGTGGAACTCCTGCATTGGCCTCTGGAATGCTAAGATTATTGGTATCTGCTACTTTGTCCTTTAGGCTGGTGACTTTGAACCCTGTATCTGGGAATTCTCTTAGCTCCAGAATCAGGACTGAAAGACAGGATTTCTGATTCTTAAATTCTAACCTTCTACCCTGGACAGCTTAAACAGTCACCACACTGAACTTGCTTGCTGCAGGGAGAAGAACAACTTAAAAGCTGAAGGGCACAACCTAGCAAGGGAACAAAGAATGCAGGGGTGTGTGGCAGGAGTAAAGTGGGCTTTGTTCTGGGAAGGTGGGGCTCCCCTAAGTGCCAGGACTTGGAGAGGCAATGGAATGTTGATAGCAAGAATTGCGAGTTGTTTTTGGCAGCCCTAAGTGTCAGGAGGTCCCATAACAACTCCAAGTTAAGGAGGCAATCCTTTTGGTACTAGATAGAATATTTAGCAGGCTTTGGATGCTGGGTGTGTGAGGAGTAGGGGAGACTCACAGTGAGGAATGGAGAAGAATTTAACACATAGGTCAAATATCATTCAGCTTGAGAAGGGAGGCTCTCTGTGGAGAAGTATTTACTGCCAGCAGTTGTCCCTGCAGAAGGCAAAAAGGCTCTAGTCACAGAATTCTAAGGGCCATGGAACACACATTGCCAGCATGAATGGTATGTGACAAACAGACATGTTGGGGCTGTAGTATGCTATGAAGCCACACTGTGTCCTTCATAGTTTGTGGTATGCCACGGGCTGTGAACAGGTGGACAAGAGACACACTTGCCTGGATCCCTTGCCAGAAGTTTGCTACATACCATATTGCTTGAGACATTTTTTGGATGTACAAAAATTTTGGCCTCTTTTTGATCATAGAATTTGTAAATTGTTAGGAGATGTCAGTTATGAACTGTCACTCAACTGAAGAACTTTAATGGTATTATCAGGCCACACGACGGCTGTTGTAATATAACCCCTTACCTCCCTGTTGGCATGGGGATGCTACTGGTATGAACTAATAGGATGAGAGCCCAAGGTCTGTATCTCTTAGAAATTATGCAGACAGTCTGCATAATCTCACTCATGCAAGAGGGCTAGAATCATGAAGTGTGGAGAAGTAGGCAGAAATGTCCCTTCAAGACCCACTGTGAGACCTTAGAAAGCCATGTGCCTGCAAAGTGTGCTTACACCAGGTATGATGGGACATAGGTATAATCCTAGCACTTGGGAAGAAGAGGCAGGTAGATTATGTGAGATCAAGGCCAGCCAGGGCTATGTAGTGAGATCCTGTCTCAAAAGTCAATCAATCAATCAATCAATCAATCAAGTCAGTCACATCGAAGGCTGGAAAGATGGCTTAGCAGATTAAGGTACTTTCCATCAAACCTGACAGCTCAAGTTCAATCTCTGGAACCTACAGAGAAGGTGAGAAGAGAAAAATAACTCCCACAAACAAACACAACAAACGAACAATCAACAAACATAATAACTTTTAAAATCTTCAGGTCTCACATGGTGAAAAAGCTTTTAAAAATCCCTGGGACCCACAAGGTACAAGAAGAGAACCTAATCCGCAAAATATACAAGTTAAATAAATAAATAAATAAATAAATAAATAAATAAATAAATAAATAAATAAATACATGTAATATTTTAGAAATCATATCGAATACTCATCTGGTAACTGGCACTGTTATAAAGATGCTTCTAGGACTAGCTGATGTGGTCATGTCCAGATGCTAAGACTCAAATCTACTCTCTAGAAGGACAGTAAGTTTCCTCCCAGCATTCTCTTTTCCTGGTCCTATCCATTTGAGCCTACATTCTCTGTTCTGCCTATAGAATTCTGACGCACTCCTAGCCACATAGGAATGGAGACCGAGTTATATCTGGGTCCTATAAAGAGCAAGGGGCTAGGGCTGGCATGGAGCCCAGTGGCTGCTGGTTTGGCTCTTTGTGCAAGGCGCTGAGTCAGGAGTAGTGGTGGCAGCACACTGCACCCTGGGGCTTGGCGTGCATCTGGAGGGCTTAGCAGATTGTGATCAGAACAAGATACAAAGGAATTGCAGCTGATACTGATAAGCAACTTGGAAGGCCCCCAGAGAAGGGAAAACATGAAAGCGGACTGCAGAACCTGAGTGAGCGTGGGTGGGGAGTGTCTAGGGGAGGCAGGGGCATGGGTCTTGCAACTCAAGGAGGGCAAGGGTTTCCTATTCTGCTGTTGTTGCTTCAGGCACTTGGAGGACACTGCCGAAAGGAGTTGAATTTTGGCATTTAGTCGAATGAAAACATTTTCTATACGGAGCATGGGATTGCTCAAACATCGCTGGGGGGAGATGTAAAATTATACCAATCTGGAAAGACTGGGTAGTTTCCTCACAAAACTACATATTCAGCTGCCTTGTGATCCAGAAAACTGAACCTATGAATTTTAAGTGAAAGCGTTGGTTTATTACAGAAGCATGTACAGTAATACGCATAGAAACTTTATCAGTGATAGTCCCAGACTTCTCAAAACAGCACAGATATTTTTCAACAGTTGAGCAATTAAGCTATAATATATCTGAATCCTGGAATACTACTTGGCAAGGGACATGACTAATACAGATTAGTTGCCAGAGGGTTATTCTGAGACCCCAAAAAGCTAGTCTCAAAGATTTTATGCCTCTGGATGGACACTCCATGACCACACACATCTTTTTAAGATTTTACTTTATGTGTATGTATGAATGCTTTCATTCATGTAGGTCTGTATACCATGTATGTGCAACCATGGAGGTATCAGATACCCTGGAGATAGCCACGGGCAGTTGCGAGCTGTCTGATATGGGTGCTGGGAACCAAAGCCAGGTCCTACAGAAGAGCAACTAGTACCCATAACTGCTGAGCGAGCCAACATGCTAGCCCCAATACTTTGAGAAATTTTTGTTTGAGATAGGAACTCACTATGTAGCCTTGGCTGTCTTAGAGCTCACTGTGTAGACCATCTGTGTCTGTCTCTTAGGCACTGGGATTAAAGGCATGAGCCACCACACCCGGCCCATACATTCTTGAGATAAACTAATTATACAGATGGAGAGCACATCAGTGCCTGTCTTAGGGAGGGTAATGGTGGGGAGGGAAGTGCCCGTGGGTGGTACAAAGTGTGCATAGGTCTCAAAGAACTTTTCACTTTATGAAATGGCACAGGACAAAACAAAGTGTGCATAGGTCTCAAAGAACTTTTTACTTTATGAAATGGCACAGGACAAAGCACGTGCACGCGCGCGCGCGTGTGTGTCCATAGGTATAAAACCAGGAAAAGCTGAGGTCCTCAGTCCTTTATAGAGAAGGAGACACTCAGGCCCTGGGTGCTAGACAAAGGCAGCATGATCTAGTGTGGCATAAGAGCAGAGCAGAATGGGGACTCATACATGAAGGCTCAGGTGTGGAAGATGCCGCCACTCAGGCCAAAGTCTCCCATGGTGCTCTGCGTCATCAGGCTTAGAGCAGGCATTGGTTAACTGATGGCATAAATGAATGAAATCCTGAATCTTAGAAGCTAAAAGATTACCCACTGATGATGGAAAACTTCATGTGGGAGAGCTTTCTATTCTTCCTGTCCTAGGGAATTGGACTTTGTTGAGGAACACCTTTCTGTCAGCATTCTTCTGTCAGCCCGGGATCGCTGGTTAGGAGCTATCCTGTTGGGTCTCTCTTGACCCTGTGTTAAAGCCCACGTCTCCATTTTTCCAGCCTCCTGATTAATTAAAAGCACCTGGTCATGTGACCCCATATTTGCAGTAAGGTATGCTTGGTAGATGATGGCTTGAGGTTTCCCATCGTGATGGTGCATCCACAGATGCCTTCTGTGTCGCAACATAAAGATAGCTTCCAGAGGCCAGGAGGGGAGAGTGATATGTAGACATATTTTGCAGAGAAGGCCTTTTTAGAGTCCCTCCAATCCCCTCTAACAAAGTTAATGCTTACCCTGGCTAGGAAGGCCAGAGCTGAACAGAGCCAAGCAGAGCAGGGCCCAGTGTCCCTTTAGCCTTAACAGAGAAGAGACATGGAGAGAAGTTTACCACTAGCTTCTATCTGCTGACAGTCCTAGGGAGGTAACCTTGGCCTTGGCTCTCTTCACTTAAGACCTCTAGATACTGTTTACTAGCAGTGTGTACTACAACAACAGATA
This sequence comes from Rattus rattus, assembly GCF_011064425.1. Taxonomy (NCBI): domain Eukaryota; kingdom Metazoa; phylum Chordata; class Mammalia; order Rodentia; family Muridae; genus Rattus; species Rattus rattus. The sequence goes on from NC_046156.1 coordinate 195,253,500, forward strand.
AGGTTAGACCCATATTAAGCAAGGGGAAGGCCATTACTTGACATTTTAATTTGTTCTTCCAAGCTCATATTTGCCAGAAATCATTCTCTCTTCATAACAATAACTGCCTATTCATTGTCCCATCCATCCTCCTCACTGGGCACTAACGGAGACCTCTTTGCTCTTCGAAAGGAAGAGCAGTGCTCACCGTCTGTCTAGTGAAGCAGCAGCAATCACACATGCCAGATGTGAAGCAGCAATCAACAGGCAGACTGGGGTCAGCACATGGAATGGGTCCAGAGTACCAGAGTTTGGGGGACTCTCTGCCTTATCTGTACCATTGGAAGAAAAAGTTCTCAGATTTCTTATTGACTCAAGATGGATTTGATATGGTTGCTTGGCCCCGAAGCCTGTCTGCCCAACTGCAGAAGATTCCAGAGATACACAGCCATCTATCAATCCTGACAGGGCTGCCTCCTACAGCAGCTGTATTGTTTATCGAGTGAGTCATTTTCAGAACAAGTCCGAGAGCAAACTTGAGCTGGGCTTGACAGTTGCATCCCACCTCATTCTGCTCCTTCTCTCCCTTGGCAGGCTTGCTAAGCTTCAGAACAGCAGCTCAACTGTGCTAAAGTGAATTTTTAAAAAGCAAGACAAAACCAAAACCAAATTCAAGTTCTCGTCCTTGGGCAAAAGTCACTGCATTTGATTTCATAGAATAAGGGGTGATCACCAATCCTGTGTCCTCCCTTTCCTCAGAGTGGAAAGCAGAGAGGGCAATGAGTGGGTGACAGCAGTGACTGCCACAGTTGCATGCTGGGTAAAAAGGCTCTATTCAATTATGAGAGTGGCCGCTGCAGATGAGACAAAGATTAATTTAGGGAGCTGTCCAGGTTTGTTGTAGCAAAGTACCTCATTCCAGTTCAGCCTTAGAGTAGGGATTCAAGGGGCATCAAAAGATTCTCTTCTTAGTTGCTTTTAGATGATAAAAATGTTTTTAGAGTATGGGTATATATGCCCGGCTTGGTGCCACAGGACTAGTGGATTGGTGTTATCAGCTCACTCAGAATAACCTAACTGAACTTAGCATGTGGAGCTCCTGTGATGAAACATCTGAGGATCTGAGGGCGCTCGGCTTAAGAGAGGAAGGATGTACCTCAAGTAACCATGGTAGAGAATTCATTCAGTTCATGGTTTCCTGGCTCCTTTGCTTCTTGGCCATGGTAAGGCCGAACATCATGCTTTCTAAAAGTCATGCAGAGCAAAGTTTTTCACCTCATGAAAGCCAGAGAGCCAGGCAGACCTGGGAGGGGCAAGATACACTCTTCAGAGACATATCTTCTTCATTTAACCAGTTCCCACCTCCTAACGGGAATATTTAGTTTGGATGAAGGTCTGAGCTTGTGTGGCAATCATCTTTTAAAGGCATGTAATGGTTTCCTCTGGGTGGAAAGGATCACTCCAGGAGGGGGAGAAAGAGGCTCATGAGACTCAGGAGATGAACAAACTTAAGTCTTATTAGACGGCTGGCAAAGCAAAACCTCAGCTGATTCAAGATGGCCCCTCCCTAGCTGTGTAGCAGCAGTGAAGAACTATTGGAGAAGACTCATCAGGTGAGCTGTTGAGAGAAAGTCTCTTGGATCGGCCCAACTGCCTGCAACTAATGTAGAGAGTCCCTGGGATGCAGCTTGGTGAGTCAGCATTCACCTCACGCTGGGGTGCATGCTTTTCCACTGTGGAGATTTTTTGAGCTCCGCCCCTGTTCCTGTAATTAACTCCTTGTCCACAACTTCTGCTAAATAAAAACTCACTGGTTCACCAAATTACATTTTGGTGCTGTTAGTACTTTGATTTGTCATGGGCTCCTCTTCTAGGGTGAGTAAATGTGTTTGTGTGTGTTTGTGTGTGTGTGTGTGTGTGTGTGTGTGTGTGTGTGTGTGTGTGTGATATCATATCTCCCTAGGAAAAGTGTCTCAGACAAAATTTAAGCATGCCACAAAGTGGGAGAGAAGCCTTCAACACATGAGCCTTTGTGTGTGTGTGTGTGTGTGTGTGTGTGTGTGTGTGTGTGTGTGTTCTTCATATTGAAATCATAATATGGGATATGAGTATTTATAGACTACGATGCAATTAAAGGAAAGGGGTTATTATTCAAGGAACCATTTATTGAATACCTGTTGTTTGCCAATCATTAAAATAGATTCTTGGGCTACAATTGTGAATAGACCACAGTCTTTTCCTTGGTGGAAATTAGTCTCACTGGACACAACCCAGACAAGTCTATAAAATATGGTAAGCGCTGATGGAAGTAGTATTTGACACTATGAAATATGTTTCACTTGGGTATTACAAAGCTATCCTTGAGGAAATAAAATCTGTCACTCAAAGAGCCTGGGCAGGTACCTGAACAACTCCTGCATAGGAGACAAGCGATAGAAGATGCACCAAAGAGTTTGTGACTGACCAGTGAGAAACATAGGATGACAAAAAGGTAGAAAGCAAAAGCCTTGGTACTTGGCCACCTAAGGATTCAGTGTTTTATTATGAGAGAGAGAGAGAGAGAGAGAGAGAGAGAGAGAGAGAGAGAGAGAGAGAGAGAGGAAAGGGAGGGACAGAGGGAGGGACGGAAAGGGAGAGACAGAGACAGAGACAGAGAGACAGATAGAGAAACAGAGAAGGAGAATATAAAGAAAAGAGAAAATGAGAATTTTTGAGGGAAAAAACAAGACCATGTTAGCTGATATCAATTGGTTATCCAATACCAAATGGTCAGAGGAGGAAGACATACAAATAACATTACATAGACTGAGCAGTTACACCCACCCACACACCGATAATTAATAAATTAATAAAAAAAAAGGCAGATGCATAAGAGAGCAAGGCGAAGTATATGGGAGGGAATGGATGTAATTATAATCTTAAAAATAAAAGAAATACATTTTAAAAGTTGCTTTCTTTCACACATAAAGAGACCTTGTGAGCCAGGAAATAGGCTCCCTTTTGAATGTGCAGGGCTTATTCAACATCACTCTTATGGTTCAAAAGTAAAATGTTCAGTCTAACGTGCACAATACTTGACCCTTAGCTGGTGGCACTGTCTTGAGAAGCTATGCAGTCTTTGACCCCAGCTGTCAATCCTGAATTTGTAGAAAGTGTATACCTCGAAGGTCATACCTACTTCTGGTTCCACTCTGCTTTCTTCTGCTTCTTTATTCAGTCACCATTTGAGGAACTGGGCAAGTTGCACCCTCTGAAACTGTGAGCCCAGATATCTCTCCCCTCCCCTTAACTCATTTCTGTCAGGTGTTTTCTGCAACTGGAGAAGTAGCTCATGTGGTTACTGCCTTATGTAAATGCAAACAGAGACAGTAGGTAGTGGAGGGGTAGATGTTTAGAGAGCTGCCTGTTTTTAGCCTTGCTGGAGGGGACAGGGACTTGACAAACTACCAAGTCAGCAAGCAGAGGTGCAGTTCAGTTCACTGACTGTTCACTTGGCTTATGATTGGAATGCCGATTTCACAGTTATTCTGAGAATAATAGTGCAAGTGGGGACCAAGAAATTAACACCCCCATGACTTCCCAGGAAAACTAGTTTGCTTGGCTTCTTGTCATGGTCACAGGAATGATTGGTGGAGCAAGGGTTACAGCTCTGACAGTGCTCGGGGGTATCTGTAACTGGTTGATTTTTCTTCCATGCTTTTTATTCTAATAGAATGATGTGGTGGTGATGGGGTTGCCAGCAATCTATTTCTCCCAATTTGAATAAAATTAAATGCCTAGTGTATGCTACCCACCTGACTTTCTAGGCTCCACAAAAGTTGGCATTTGTGATGGTGGTGACTTCTAGCCTTTCAAGTGGCCAGCTGGTTTGTAGTGACGTCGGCGCTCTCCTTGTGAATTAAATATCATTCCCCCAAATTCGTAGACTGATGTCTTACCTTCTAAGTACATTCAATTTGACCCTGGAAATAGAATATCCAAAAGGCTAATCAAGTTTAAGTGAAGCCCTTGGGATGAACTCCAGTATGAAAAGGGGGGAATTTGGAGAGAACCATATAACGGAAATAACATGTGAACAGGGAGACAGACACTTAACAAAGGAAAGAAGCCTCCTGACACCTTGATTTGGCCTTCAGTAGGAAGAACTGTGAGACCACAAGATCCTGTCCTCTCTAAGTTATTGTGCTAGTGATTATTCAAAGCCACTCAGATTATCCTGGTTTTAGTAAATGAATCTACGGTGAGTCATTTCCGTCAACCTCTCTCTTGATGGTCTTGGACATAGAAAGCAGCAGAGCGAGACAGAGGTGAAAGGACCTTTGGGCATGAAGGCATCTGGACTTTACATACCTCCCTCTGTGCTGGCATCAACGGCATGAGCAATGGAGTTGAGGCCCCTGCTTTTGTGGTGCCCACGTTTGGCAGGAAGAACCTACCTGAACAATTCGTAGAGAGTCTGTGTTCTGTGGAAAGCCTATATGTATACCTTCAGTGGGAGTCTCTGATAGGAACCCCCGCCGTTTGGGTTCCAGAAACATTTCTCTGACTGGAAGTGACTTTTGACCTGAAGGTTGACTCTGAGTTAGCTGACATAAAGGAACGAGACTAATGAAAGACAGTGAGGGCAATGTTCCCAGGCAGAGGCAGCAGCCAGGCCCCAGGCTTCACATGTAAAGGGGGAAGAAAGTTTGTTATTTTTGGAATTAACGATGTGACCCCAGAATCCAAATCCAAAGCAGGTATAGCTATTTGATGGGGAAAGGGAAAAAATAGTCCTCAATCATTCTCCCAGTTTGTGTAGTGGTGAGGTTGGGAGGCACCCTGGACATTGCAGAAGAAGCATTTGGCTGGCTTACATAACCCTACAATAGTCTACCCAACCCCCAACCCAGCGGTCTCGTAGCACACGTTCACAGCTTGGTATGGGAGCTTCTAAAAGTATTTTCACAGAGCCAGACTTTGTGAAGGGGCCAACTAACAAAGCAAACCTTGCAGAGCTGATAGAAGAATTGTTGCAGCTTGTCCCCTGATGGGAAAGGCCACTCCCTCCTCTTCTAGTCCCTTCCAAGAACCTGCAAACTGAAAGGGCCTTTTATGTTTCTGATAAATGGTTTGGCAAACATTTTGCCTTTGGAAATGCAGCCTACCTCACTTGCCTTCCGCTAATCCCCTCTCCCCACACCGAAACATGTTGTGTCTCCTGGCAACAGGGCTGGGGGAATGGATGGTGTCTCCCAAAAGGAGAATGTTTTAGAGGTCACCTCTGGGTCCTTGTCCTGGCCTTAACCTTAGCCTGTCGTGTTGCTAGTTGGGGTGTGGGGAGGCTTTCATCCTTGAGCCTCAGTTTCTGAGAGGAGACATCAACCGTCAGGGCTGAGGAGCAAGTGGGAGAGCAATACAAGGTTGAACTACTCTATTCCCCTATCGACATGGGGATTCTATTTTCCCTATTATTGCCACGGTGCTTTTCTTTATTCTTCTCACACCGACCACAACCTTGTTACAGTCAGAGATCAGGCAAAGTGGCCTTTGGCAGTCTGGGGCAGTCATACTGCTGCCATTATTCTGGGTAGGGGGAAAATGGTCACTAAATTTCCCCTTGTACACGCTACCTTCCATGATCCACAATGTCAACCTCCCCCTTCTACCTATCTCCCACCCCTTTCCACCCACAAATCCATCCAAAAACTTCTGCCTGGAGGGGAATTCGAGACTTATTTCTTTAATGGTCAGAATTGTGCTGGGTCAAGACTTTTAACTGTGTATTTAATTAGTCATCTGTGCACATGCAACTCAAAGGCGTTCAGCTGTGCCTTTTTATAGGATTAATAAAGCCGGTTGTAAATCACCTCTGCAGCCCATAAAAGTATTTATAGCAGCTTTTCTCTCCCTCTGCCATTACAGAAGCTCTGTTTGAACTAGCTGAGGTTTGCACGGGGATAGTTCTACCCAGTTCTAGAAGGAAAGCGTTAAAAAAAATCCTTTCCTGGCAAACCACAACTTCATCATTAGGCAATGTAGAATGTGCTGGAATGTTAAGCTCCAGCAAGGACATTCCGGGGTGTGATTGCCAACAGCGAGCCTTCTGTGTTAATGAAAAATCAAAATACAAAAAAGCCAGTCAACTTCAAGTACAAAACCTTCAGTCGAACTTGAGAAATGGGACCAGAGTTGGAATTCTGTGGCTTCTTGACTTCCATAAACCTTAAGGGGATTTGGCAAGCTCTTCCCAAAGCCCATGCATTCACAGTGGCCAAACACCTTTGCAGTCCCCACAGCCAAGTCCATGTTATCACTCACTCTGTGGAGAAAAAAGCAACCTTTGTCTGATGGGCATTCAGAGCCTTTACGGGTAAAATGAACATTACCAAAACCTGTTTCTTGTGTCTGCAGAAGGCTTTATTTCTCACACCTACTGCCCAGAAAACAATCTCACTTCTTAAGAGACAACTAGTTCCATGTCATCTTTCCCAATTTCTTTCCTCTGCATGGCCCACCTGACTGAAACCCCCCATTGAATGGCACAGCATTCATTGTTGAGAAGTTGACTATGGAAGTCACTTGTCGCTTTGAGGCTAACCAGAGCCGAAGCAGCCATAAGGTTTGGGTTTGCGGATACATGTTCTGAAGTCTCACAGTTTGCCTGTTTTCTTCACAAGATTAACTGGCTGATGATTGGCAAGCTCTCAGCTGAAATAAGGGTGGTGGAGAAAAGAAACAAACAGGATGTTCGAGCAATCATCCCCCCGGACTGAGGAGAATCTGCTCCAGGTGGTTCGGGCACTGCGTGCAGAGACAGGTTGCACTTGGCTGAAGATTGATCGGGACTTCCTCACAGAGGTGGAGGGTTCCCTATGTCACTGGCAGTCTGGAGCCAGCCACTGTGTCCCGGCAGTGGTTTTTAATGTTTACAAACTTCAGGGACAGCTGGGTTGTCGCTTGGAGTCCTGTGGGATCTTTTGTATGTATTAAGGGGTAAAATACTGGACTAGGTGTGGTAATGGAAAAGAGGTACAGGGACCCCTGCCCCCCGCTGCCTGATGTTGGCCCACAGTGGATGTGACTGAGATCTAGTTCATTGACTCTTTAGACTTTAGCCTTGGAGGATGGCTTGAATCTCTCCTATTTTATATGTGTTGCCTCTTCTATGGCTTTTGCTTTTTCTCCTCCTCTTTCTCCTCCTCCCCCTCCGCCTCCTGTTGCTCCTTCTCTCCCTTACTCCCTTCTTTCCTATTCCCACTCTCTCCCCATCTCATTCATTTCCTTCCTTCCTTCCTTTTGGTTTGGAAAGATCTTTGGGGGGAAATATATTAGATGACTTCCCCAATATCTGACCTCAAAATATCTTTTCCGGGACTGATGCTTTTTGAGAAGGGATACAATATTATTGTTATTATTTTAAAGATGGGATATCTTCTACAAAGGACCCTTAGAAAAGAAATGCAGCTTTTCCTTCGGGTATACAGTTGGGCTGTTTTAAAAGTCTTTTCAGTTAATAGAGCATTTGATGCTTCCAGAAAAGACATTAGTGACAGAACCATTTGCCTGCTCTTCTCTCAGAGTTAGCCAAGAATAGAAAACATTGTGAAGTTGAAACCAAAAACTTAGTTTTATAATCATCTATCACTAAGTTTCCTTTAATTAATAACTTTCAACAAATTTAATACACTATAATTTGTACCTAATGAAAGTCATCTGTTTTAACAACCCAGCTCTTTTTTTGTCCATATACTGAATTAAACCACATGACAGTCATCCAATTTTAAAGAATTCCATGACTGCAGTGAGATCTCCTATATCTACCTCCAGCCCCAGGCAGTCACTAACTCACTTTCCGGTGCCACCTTCTTTGAGATATTTCATGTAAATGGCTCCAGTATGTACTTTTTGTGTCTATGCTTCTTCTAGGTGAAATAATGTCTTTGCGGTTCACTATTTTATTATATGTAAGTAGTCTACTCCTGTGTGCTGTAGAGCACATCCTATCCTGGTGCGTGTATCATGCTCTGCTTCTTACATGCTCTGCTGTAAGGACCCATGGGGTGTATGCACTTTCAGGCTCATGCTGTTGCTACATACATCTCTGTACACATCTTTGTGTGGATACATGTTGTCATTGTCTTAGTTGAATATGAAGAACTGGAGTTGCAGGATCATATGAAAATTTTCTATTTAATATTAAGGAACTACCAAATTTTTCACAAAGTACCACAGCACAGTTCCATTTTCATTAGCAGTGTGTGACGATTCCTGTTTCTCTACATTGTGAGCCATATTTGCTGTAGCCTCCTTTTTGATGCTATCCTATTGTTATGGTATCACATCTATCTATAGTTTTGATTTGCATTCTCCTAGACCAGTGGTTCTGGGATGCTGTGACCCTTGAATATAGTTTCTCATGCTGTGGTAAATTTCAACCATAAAATTAGTTTTGTTGCTCCTTCATAAATGTAATTTGCTGTTATGACGTGCAATGTTAATATGTTATAAGATTGAGGTTTGCCCACAGGTTGAGAAATGCTGCCCAGGGAATAAGAATGTGGACCATTTTTTATTGTGCTTATTACCCATCATCTCTGTTCTAGTGTTTTGCAGCTTTTAAATGGAGTTGTGTTATTTAATTGTGAGAACTTTTTATATATTTAGGATCCAAGTCTTTTAATTAACTGATATATATTTGTATCTTTAAGGTATTTTCTTCCAGTCTGTGACTTATCTTTTAGCTTTCTAATGATACCTGTTGCAATAATGCAAACCAGGGAACCTCTGACCTCACCTCGAGAGCTGAGGAGCTTCGAAGATGTCCCCACCTCTCTGCATCAAATGTGGCTGAGGCATTTTACAGTGGTTTGCCATTAGAGTGTTCATTCAGATAATATTTTCCTACTAGGAATTACAAACTTAAAACATATTTCAAACTTAAACATATTTTTTAAAAATGTAGGGGATTCAATTCCTACATTTTTCTTTACTACTCTTTATGGGCTTTTTCCTTTTGAATTAGTGGGCAAGGAAGGTGAATGTGGATGATTTACTGCTTTCATGAATGAAATAAAGATTTGTTAGTGGGAAGCAAATAAAACACACTTGAGTTGATTGATTTGGAAGAAAAAAGAAAACTAAAAAAAAATTGATGAACTCCAAATTCTCAATTTTTTTTATAGATCACACTTTAATGTCATGTTTTATCTAGTTCTATGTCTTCCTTCTTTCTTTCCTTTCTTGTTCTGCTATTTGCATGTAGCATGTGCTTGTACATATGTGTGAGGTTGCACAAACGTGTGTGTATGTGTGTGTGTGTGTGTGTGTGTGTGAGAGAGAGAGAGAGAGAGAGAGAGAGAGAGAGAGAGAGAGAGAGAGAGAGAACACGCATGCACGTGTAAAGGCCAGAGGTTGACTTTGGATATCTTCTTCTCTGCCATATTTTGAGACAGTCTCTGCATTCACTGGCCACTGTGGCCAGAGGCCCCCCATTTCTACTTGTTAGTGCAGATTTTAGGCACCTGCTACAATAGGTGCTTTGTACAGGGATATCTAGGGATGGGGACTGAACTTACTTCTTCATGCTTGTGCAGCTCTGAGCTGTCACCTATTCATTCCTTGTTCTGCTCTCATCTCAAAGTTGGCATTTATCTTTCATACGTAGGTCTGTTGTTTATTCGAAGTAACTGTTGTATGCATGGTCTTACAGCTCAATTCTTGCATGTGCTTATGTTATTTTCTTAGCATAGTAGTTAAAAAGACAATGTTTCCATGAAAACTTCCTTGACATAATTACCCAAACTCAGGTCATATACTTTAATAGATTTACTTCTCTCGGTCTGGAGTTCTGCTTTACGTCTAATGACAGCAGATCTTAATAAGTTTAATTAATATAAAATTTGAGTAATCTGAAGAGAATTGGCACAAATGTGAATAATATATTGATTTTACAAAGAAAGATGCCCCTGCAAAGAAGAATATGAAGACTGGGCAATTTAAAATTATTTGCATCAAAGAAACAACCATAAACCAGAACCAAGACTGTTTGGGAGGCAAAAATGACTTTCATGCCAAGGAACATGCACCATACCAAAGGCAAACAGTAGAGATCTTAGACCAACTGCCAATTCTCCAGGAGAGGGCAGAGGAGACAGGAGAACTGTGACAGGCAGGCAGTTTTGGGAAATCTCTTTGCTGCCTGAACTCATCAAAGCATGCTATATTGGAAACAATTTAGTAAGAATCTGTGTTTGAATTTTAGTGGAGAAGTCTCTAGAAAAGTATAAATTTTAGGACAACATCATCACTTGTCTTTCTGGGGAAAAGGCAACAGTTCAGCCATCTTAATACAGGAGTTTTCAACAGCTGGCTGCCTATCTTACCATGCTTCTGTTCTTTTTCCAAATCATGTCATGTCAGGAAGCCACTACTCCTCTGGACTCACAGAAGATTAACAACACAGGATGATTAACAACACAGGAGCTTCAAGGTGACAGCATGGCAAGTTTGGCTTAGAATTTACAATTTTCAGGAACATAAAACAGACAAGCAAACATGCAAACAAAAGAATGACATCTAAATATTACCTAAGCCTGTTGGTGCATGCTATTCCTTAGAAGTCCTCTTACTGAACTATGGAGTGTTCAGCACACATAAAAAGATTACTCCTTGAAGGAAAGTCTGCTTTCAAAGCATTTCATCAACTAGTAAGATGTGGAGATCATATAGAAGCCACCCATATAGGTTAAAATGCTTCCCCTAGAGTCCCATTTAGAAGATCCTCATGAATATTTTCCAGACTTGTCTGAGATTCCTAAGACTTCTTCGAAGACTTGGATGAAGCATAGTTAATATTTGGATCCTTATCTGTAGATGGAATCAGTTCTCCATCATTTGACGCTGTGGTGCAAGCCTTTTCTTCAGCTTCTGGGTCAAGTGAGAATGTGACCTCTAGAATCAGAAACACCTTCTGACAATTCTGTAGACATACTGGTACCTACTCCTGTTCAGTAATTTTGACTTCCCTGTCATGTCAACCCCTCTTCATGGTCAACTTCTTGAAGGAGGAGGCATCTGGTAGAGTTAGGTATCAGACAGCAAATGTTTGCACAATAACAAAGGACACCCAAGGAAACTGCTCTATCTAAACTTGTAAAAATGAAGCCACCCTTGAGAATATTAAGCTTATGTGGATCTTACATTAAATAATCCTTCCAAACACCCGAATGTACACTAACTGTTACACTGAGAACAGAGGAGTAATTTGATGAGTGTTAGGAGAGCCATGCTGGCCTGGCCCTTGTCCACATGCCCCTCAAATGAAAACCCCACCTTCCCCCATCCATAGCATAACACCAAGCCAAGCACTGAAGATAGGCAGAAACCTCAAGCCGAGCTGGCATGAGAAAAAAAGAAAGGACAGGCTCTGTCTCTGGCTCTGCTTCCTGCTGTAGGACCCTCTTTGCTTACAAATCCTTTCCTCTCTGCATCCTACAGCCCAGAGCTCTGCCATTGCTCCTAGAAGATGTCAAACAATACCTGCATTGCTGAACCCCCTTTTTTACAATGCATCTGCCTTCCATTTTGTTTCTCATGTGCCCTCCATGGAGAGAAGGCATCAACCATGTGTATGAATGGCTCTGAGTGAAGCCTTGGAGATCAGACGACAGCTGCCAGTTGAAAAGATACTTAAATGCGAAAGTCATGATGGTTTGTAGGGTAGAATCCACTCTACCAATTTTTCATATCATCTGTCCCACCAGAAATCCAGAGAAGACAGGATAGTACAGGCCATGTGCTAGGGTAGGATAGGGTGGGGTAGGGTAGGGAAGTGTAGGATTGGGGGGTGGACAACACAGCGTCAGTGTCTTTTTAGCTTTGTCTGTAAACCTAACTTTTGTTATGGCCACAAAACTATTGTCTTGGTGTGAAAACTTAAATCCCAGGATGGCCTCAGATGCTCTGGTTAGTCACGTTGATCTGTGTGACTGATGTTAGGTCTGGGCATGGGGTGAGCAGCCACCACAGGCAGTCCTGTGCACCACGTCCCAGACACTTTGTTCTGACCATGCTGGGTTCTTGGCTTGGCTAACTTTCCATAGACACTTCGATGATCCCATTGTCTTGGTGTTGGCTGTGGCTCAGAGAGACATGTAGGGACAAGAGCCCTCTGGGAGGTAGGCTGCTGATGGGCTCTAGGGAGAAGAATGTGGGCTGCTGTCAACGGCAAGGCCTCATAGGGCTTTGTCCTAGAGACTCTGATCCCATAAAGAGCCTCCAAATCAGAGCTGCTCACATACAAGGTCGTCCAGGTTGTCTACTCTGGGGACATGGGGTCTGGTGGAGTGGATACATAGGGACAAAGTAAGAAGAAAGATGTCTAGGAGACTTGATTTTGGCCTGTGAGCCAAACTGATTACCAACAAATGTAGGTGAAGCAACCTACATACAGGGTTCATATCATCGTGTTGCTTAATGTACTTTCCCTGATTATAAAAACATCTGTGTACACTATAGACTTTAAGACATAGAAAACAACTATTTTCAGTGGAAAAACAAATACTTTCCAAATAGTTACAGCTGCTACTACTATGTTAACAGTTTAGTAACTTTTATATGTATCATATGTATAGTATCTGTGTTTGCATGTGTAATTTTAGCTAAAAGAATAATTCTATTATATTTTGCCTTTTCCACTCAGCACTATGTATTTTAAGCAAAATTATTTTAATAGTTGAATATAATTTCATCTGTTTTGCATCCTATAATTTCCTCAATCAGACTCCTATTGTTGGACGTTTAGGTTGCATTTATTTTTTTCCTAATTATATATTTTACATGTAAGCCTTTGCTCACCTTCATAATTATATCCTTAGAGTACATTACTGGACTGGAATATTCACATTGCATTTTAATACTTACTTTCTTATTTCTAAATTTCATTTCTGACAGGAAAGTGAACAGTGCATCATTCTGCATGAATCCTAACTCCGAGTAGACTTCATATGGAGCAATTTCGGTTGAGATGAGTGACTTGACTATGGCCCTTGGTGGTATGGCCGTAGCAGCTGAGGAGAACCAGATGAGGTGCCTACTACTTATCGGGAGTGGCTCTGTTTGGTGCAGCCCTATGCTGTGGATTAGTGTTCATGCTACGGTTGGTTTGCAAACTCAGATCTCAACAGAAACGTGACAAGGTCGTTGTCACTCAAGCACTTGTGGCCATTGAACAAGAGGCCTCCCCTAGAATTTGGTTATCTATGCTCAAGAATTAGTCGGTATCTGAGTTCTCTGCTCTTGCACCCCATGGATCTGTGGATACATTGCACTGGGATGAGAGAGACTCAATGATTCTTTGATCAGCCCTTCTACATCGCTGAGGTTTCCTCATTGCACGCGATAGGGTGATCATGATATCCCCACTAACTCATTTTCTAGCTGGCCTCTTTTATAGAGTTCGCCCTAGGTCATTTAACAGTTACTGTCACACAGCACTGCGGTATCCAGAGACGGGCAACTTTCCTCATGCACAGACCAATCTAAAACACGGGGCCTGGTGGCGATAGGGTTACCCTATGACGGATAAGGCTGTGACATAGAGGAACGACCTAAGACAGGAGCCACAGCAGATGGACGTAACTGCGGGGACCTAGACCAGCCTAGACAATAGTTTATTGTTATTAATAAAACAATAAGGGGGAGATGTAGAGGGCCGCAATAACATTCGCCACCACAAGATGGCGCTGGCTTCCACTGCGCCCCACGTGGAAAGCCGGGATAGCTTTCGCCATTACAAGATGGCACTGGCCTCCACCACGCCAGCCGACTTCCTTTCAGGAAGTTAACTGTGTGCACATGTGCAAGAGTGCCTTCGTGCCAGGGCTTTGCCCACTCCAGGGCGTGCCCAATGAGATCATGGGTAAGTGACCAATCAGGTGTGGACGCGCCGCGCTAGGGTGTATATAAGCAGCGCCATTCTGGGGCTCGGGTCTCTCCTCTTCAAGATGCAATAAACGCTTTGCTGCAGAAGGATCCTGGTGTCCGCGCGTCGTTCTTGCTGGCGAGACGTTGGGCGCGCGACATATATAGATAAACATTATTCATGAGCATGGTCTTGCTTTAACTGCTCCATCAGATGTTTGGTGAACCGAGATCTCTTCTCCATCCTTACATAACGCAAACACTATCATAACATGCCCTCCTTTGTACGTTGGATTTATAACATTTGCTGCCCTATAATCAGTATATTAGGCTTTTTTTCCCCTTTGGGGGAATGTCTGTGCTTGATGCTCTTAAGATTGTTTCTATACAGAATGTAATGTCTGTCTATTTCCCCTGTTATTTAGAAGTAGTATTTTGACTATTAAGCAGTCCCTTCGTCTATCTGTATTTTGGTGATATGTGGGGTAGAGTAATGCTTTCTTCCCCCTCCCAAGAAGTTGACCTATTACCCAGTATAATTTACTGAACGATAAACCATCCCGCATTGACTCAAAATGCAACTTCCTTGGTACATGGCGTCTTTACATATCAATGACCTTTATATAGGTAATTTCTATTGGATTCTACTTGTCTATACTTTTCTAAAGCAAAGCCGCATGCCTTTCATGGTGATAAATCTATGTTGCCTTCATATTTATTTATATGCTTCTTCCTTTCTCTTCCAGTTTTGGCTTTTTTTTCTAATGAATCCCTTCTCTATATTTTTTTCTGCTTTCTCTAGCCCTTCTGTGAAGTCTTCATATATTATTTATTTCCTACTCTATTAAACAATGGTAGAAATGTGTTGCTAGCTAGGGACTGGAATTAAGATGCTTGCTTCTCTTGCAAGTAGGTAAGAATGTGGATTCAGTTCTCAGCATCCAGCCTGAGCAACTTACCAGGCATGCAACTCCAGTTGCAGTTCAGTATCATCCCCCTCAGACCTCCATGATTTCCCAAACAATTTGTGTACATATATGCACTCAGACACAAATATGTACCAAAAGAAGTAAAAATAAATCTTTTTTTAAAAAAAAGGAATATACTTTTAACTATCGCATTGAATCCACACTGTTCTCATAATTATTCTCCAGGGTTTTTTTTTTTTTAATCTTTATTAACTTGAGTATTTCTTATTTACATTTTGATTGTTATTCCCCTTCTCGGTTTCAGTAGTGCTCCATCTGTTTCAATTTTGTAGAATAGTTTGGATAATATTGGTATGAGGTCTTCTATGAAGGTCTGATAGAATTCTGTACTAAACCTGTCTGGACCTGGGCTCTTTTTGGTTGGGAGTCCTTTAATGACTGCTTCTATTTCGTTCGGAGTTATGGGGTTGTTTTACTGGTTTATCTGTTCCTGATTTAACTTCGGTACCTGGTATCTGTCTAGGAAATTGTCCATTTCCTGCAGATTTTCAAGTTTTGTTGAATATAGGCTTTTATAGTAAGATCTGATGATTTTTTTGAATTTCCTCTGAATCTGTAGTTATGTTTCCTTTTCATTTCTGATTTTGTTAATTTGGACACACTCTCTGTGTCCTCTCGTTAGTCTGGCTAAGGGGTTTATCTATCTTGTTGATTTTCTCAAAGAACCAACTTTTGGTTCTGTTGATTCTTTCTATGGTCCTTTTTGTTTCTACTTGGTTGATTTCAGCTCTGAGTTTGATTATTTCCTGCCTTCTACTCCTCCTGGGTGTATTTGCTTCTTTTTTGTTCTAGAGCTTTTCGGTGTGCTGTCAAGCTGCTGATATATGCTGTCTCCTGTTTCTTTCTGCAGGCACTCAGCGCTATGAGTTTTCCTCTTAGCACGGCTTTCATTGTGTCCCATAAGTTTGGGTATGTTGTACCTTCATTTTCATTAAATTCTAAGAAGTCTTTAATTTCTTTATTTCTTCCTTGACCAGGTTATCATTGAGTAGAGCATTGTTCAACTTCCATGTAAATGTGGGCGTTCTTCCCTTATTGTTATTGAAGACCAGCTTTAGCCCGTGGTGGTGTGATAGGATGCATGGGATTATTTCTATCTTTCTGTATCTGTTGAGGCCTATTTTATGACCTATTATATGGTCAATTTTGGAGAAAGTACCATGAGGAGCTGAGAAGAATGTCTATCCTTTTGCTTTAGGATAGAAAGTTCTATAAATATCTGTTAAGTCCATTTGGTTCATGACTTCTCTTAGTATGTCTATGTCTCTGTTTAATTTCTGTTTCCATGATCTGTCCATTGATGAGAGTGGGGTGTTGAAATCTCCTACTATTATTGTGTGAGGTGCAATGTGTGTTTTGAGCTTTAGTAAGGTTTCTTTTATGTATTTAGGTGCCCTTGTATTTGGAGCATTAGATATTTAGGATTGAGAGTTCATCTTGGTAGATTTTTCCTTTGATGAATATGAAGTGTCCTTCCTTATCTTTTTTGATGACTTTTAGTTGAAAATCAATTTTATTCGATGTTAGAATGATTACTCCAGCTTGCTTCTTCTGACCATTTGCTTGGAAAATTGTTTTCCAGCCTTTTACTCTGAGAAAGTGTCTGTCTTTGTCTCTGAGGTGTGTTTCCTGTAGGCAGCAGAATGCAGGGTCCTCATTGTGTATCCAGTTTCTTAATCTATGTCTTTTTATTGGGGAGCATAGACCATTGATATTGAGAGATATTAAGGAATAGTGATTATTGCTTCCTGTTATATTCATATTTGGATGTGAGGTTATGTTTGTGTGCTTTTCTTCTCTTTGTTTTGTTGCCAAGATGATTAGTTTCTTGCTTTTTCTAGGGTATAGCTTGCCTCCTTATGTTGGGCTTTACCATTTATTATCCTTTGTAGTGCTGGCTTAGTAGAAAGATATTGTGTAAATTTGGTTTTGTCATGGAATATCTTGGTTTCTCCATCTATGTTAATTGAGAATTTTGCAGGATACAGTAACCTGGACTGGCATTTGTGTTCTCTTAGGGTCTGTATGACATCTGTCCAGGATCTTCTGGCTTTCATAGTCTCTGGTGAGAAGTCTGGTGTGACTCTGATAGGTCTGCCTTTATATGTTACTTGACCTTTTTCCCTTACTGCTTTTAATATTCTTTCTTTATTTTGTGCATTTGGTGTTTTGACTATTATGTGACGGGGGGAGTTTCTGTAGGCTTCTTGTATGTTTATGGGCATCTCTTTCTTTAGGTTAGGGAAGTTTTCTTCTATTATTTTGTTGAAGATATTTACTGATCCTTTGAGCTGGGAGTCTTCACTCTCTTCTATACCTATTATCCTTAGGTTTGATCATCTCATTGAGTCCTGGATTTCCTGTATGTTTTGGACCAGTAGCTTTTTCTGTTTTACATTATCTTTGACAGTTGTATCGATGATTTCTATGGAATCTTCTACTCCTGAGATTCTCTCTTCTATCTCTTGTATTCTGTTGGTGATGCTTGTATCTACGGCTCCTTGTCTCTTCCTTTGGTTTTCTATATCCAGGGTTGTTTCCCTTTGTGCTTTCTTTATTGCTTCTTCTATTTCCATTTTTAATTCCTTCACCTGTTTGATTGTGTTTTCCTGGAATTCTTTCAGGGATTTTTGTGATTCCTCTCTATAGGCTTCTACTTGTTTATTTATGTTTTCCTGTGTTTCTCTAAGGGAGTTCTTCATACCTTTCTTGAAGTCCTCCAGCATCATGATCAAATGTGATTTTAAATCTAGATCTTGCTCTTCTGGTGTGTTTGGATATTCAGTGTTTGCTTTGGTGGGAGAATTGGGTTCCGATGATGCCATGTAGTCTTGGTTTCTGTTGCTTGGGTTCCTGCATTTGCCTCTCACCATCAGGTTGTCTCTGGTGTTACCTTGTTCTGCTATTTCTGACAGTGGCTAGACCTTCCTATAAGCCTGTGTGTCAGGAGTGCTGTAGACCTGTTTTCCTGTTTTCTTTCAGCCAGTTATGGGAACAGAGTGTTCTGCTTTTGGGAGTGTAGTTTTTCCTGTCTACTGGTCTTCAGCTGTTCCTGTGGGACTGTGTCCTGAGTCCACTAGGCAGATCACTTGGAGCAGAAAAGTTGGTCTTACCTGTGGTCCCACAGCTCAAGTTTGCTCATGGGGGGCTGCTTTTGAGCTCTCCCTGAGGGTGGCAACCAGGAGGGCCTGCGCCTCCTTTTCCTGGAGCCCCCGTTCACCGGGGTCCCAGATGGCGTTAGGTGTTTTCCTCTGGAGTCAGAAATGTGGGCAGAATGTAGCTCTTCTGGCTTCCCAGGCGTGTCTGCCTCTCTGAAGGGTTAGCTCTCCCTCCCATGGGATTTGGGTTCAGAGAGCTGTTGATCGGTCCCTTCAGGTCCGGGCGGTGTCTCCAGGGTTTCTTTTATTTTTTAATTATTTTCATTTGTTAGGCTTTTGAAATAGGGTCTCGTGCTGCTCAGATTGGTCTCAAACTTATTCTGTAGGTGAGGCTAGCTTAGAACTACTGATATTCCTGCCTTCTCCTCCCAATGGCTGTGATGATGGGCCAGTGCACCCAACTCTCTTAACTGTTCTCTTTCTTTCTTTTTTAAAAAGATTTAATATTTTTATTTATATGAATACACTTAGCTGACTTCAGACACACCAGAAGAGGGCACTGGATCCCATTACAGATGGCTGTGAGCCACCACATGGTTGCTGGGAATTGAACTCAGAACCTTTGGAAGAGCAGTCTGACGTGCACTTAACCAATGAGCCATCTCTCCAGCCCCTCTTAACTGTTCTTTACTCACAGTTTTGAGGTTTTATTTTCCTCTAAGAGTTATTTTAAAACTGTCACTGAATAGTCCCCTTAGCAATTTAATTTTTAGGCCTGTATTATTAAAATGACATCTTTTGTGGGTTTATTGCTGCTGAATATTTTGTTAACTGAAATGTATATTACTGTTTTTATGCTATTTAAAGCATGCTGGTTACCTATGAGTAGGATCCATAGGGTGCGTGTGAGCATGTGTGTGTGTCCCTGTCAATCATAGTTTTCAAATTTTTCTCTGTATTCCCTGTTTTTCTTACAATGTGTCATGAATAGATTTGAGTTTTCCCGTATTCTTGTTCTTTATATACTCTTGTATATGCTTGATTTTTTCTGCTTTGTGCATTTTTCCCTTTGTTCATTTTGATGTGGTTCTGAGATTATTATATACCTAAAAGTGTGGTTCTGAGATTATTATATACCTAAAAGCAGTATCATCAATACGAAACAAATGGATGAGCCTTATTGGCTAAGATGAAGGACATCACATCTGTCATTTCCGTGTATATGCACAATCTGATTTAATCATGAGGAGATGCCAAATGAATCTAAATTGAAGAGTATTTTTATAAAAATAGCTGAGCTATAATCTTAAGGTTGAAAGTCACAGAGATCAAGGAGTGAGGAATTGTGCCAGATGGGTGGAAACGCAACTATGTCAGTTCATTCTAAGATGTGACCCTTCATTGCTTCTGTTTGCCTTTAAAATCACCATTGGGACAATTGACCAAACCTGACTAACTGTCTGCATTAGACATTAGTAGTTAATCAATGTGGAGTTTGTTGAGTTTCCATGTTTACCGTATCAGCAACTTTCTCTCAATCGATTAGGAGGGGCCTCTGCACTCTTAGAACTGGTCCTATTGTAATTTTGATTAAAATGCTATTTTCTGGACATGACAAGGCTGTTGCATACATGAACTCACCATGGCTCTGATTGCAATGCACAAGACCTGCACAAGATCAAACCAGCTAAGATCTCAGCATGCACTGGGGAGGGACGCATGAAGCCCCACCCCAGCTGAGAAGCTATTAGCCATTGATGCCTGCTGGGGAAGCGATATTAAGTTTTCTTCAAGGAGGCAGACCTTGAATGACTGACTATTCATGCCAAGGAGATGGTCTTACATCCATGGATTTATAGGTAGCACTAATTAGACTCTGGGTCGGGAAGCAAGGACCGAGCGAGAAGAGAGAAACACATTAAGTTAGGGGGGAAAAGTGGTGGTGGGGTATAGGGCAGGTAGTAGAGAGGAGGGAATAGAAGTGGGTTTGATTAAAATACACTATATGTACATAATAAACAGTTTGAAATTATTTGAATTTGAATGTATTAATGGGACAGAAATATATTCTGAGTCATTTGTACTTCTTCCTTATAGTCAAATCTTACCTTAGCTTTGAAGTTAAGCATCAGGTGCTGCCAACAATGTTCCTACATTCTAAGTAAGTGTTCTCCCTCTAGCTGCCCCACTACTCCCTATCAACCCCAGTAGAGTAGTGAAGAATAAAGAAGTTGGGCAGTGAGTGTTGGGGTAGAAATCTCGGCTCACATCCAGACAAACCACATCAGGCCAATATGGTTCCACATGCAAAGGCTTAATGAGAGAAAAAGGAGAGGAGTAAAGACCAAACATGAGCATGTAGAGGGAAGGGAGAAGGGGAATGGGGAGAGAAGGGACAAAGGGGAAGAGGGCAAGAACAAGAGAGCAAGAGAGTGAGGAGGGGGCAAGCAGCCCCTTTTATAGTGCCAGGCATACTAGGTTGTCACCAGATAATTGTGGGGGTGGAGCTTAGACAGAATGCCAACATTCCCCCTTTTTGGTTTAATTAAAAAGAAAAATTAGAAAGGCAATTGTGGAGGAAGAATAGGGTGGTTGTGATCTCTGACTACTTCCTACTTGCTTTGGGGCGACATGTCTCTAGGGAACCTAGAAAAGTGGGTATGGGATGTTTGTCCAGTCTTCAGAGTTGACTGCAGGTTTGGGGATTTAGCTCAGTGGTAGAGCGCTTGCCTAGCAAGCGCAAGGCCCTGGGTTCGGTCCCCAGCTCCGAAAAAAAAAGAGTTGACTGCTTCCTTGTTGTCCAGCATCTGTGGAACCATCTTAGGATACGTCAGAGGAACAGGTCCAAAAGAAGTATCTAAAACACATATATAAATTTATTATAGGTAGAGAATAAGATTAAGTGTATTTGGGAGAAATTAAATTTTTTTCTTAGATGTACATTTGAAACCCAGAGAAATCCCACACTTTGGAATAGGTGCTAAGTGGGAACTTTAGGCAGATGCATTTATCTGGGTGGAGTCTATTTGGTCCAGGAGAGGTAGGTCTGAGTGTTTCCTGTAGCTTATAAGTTTACAAAAGAGATAGCAGCATGAGTTAACATGAACATTCTTTAAGATCAGCTTTTTGTGGAGCAGAAGGAACAAGAATTTGTGATTACAGTTGGATCATACAGTGTTGAGTTTAGCAAGAAGAAGAAATAGGAAGCATTTAGCCAATCATGGAAAGTCAAAGCGCTAAGACTATGTAATATATTGAAACTCTTTAAAAATGGCGGAGGAGTTAGAGGTATAAGAACCCAGTCTGCTTTCTATCTGAGAAAGTTCATTAGCTAGATCTGAGGGTTGTATGGTCATCTGGTGTGTGTACCTCATAGCTAAGAGAGGTGAGTTAGAAAACAATGAGTTTTACCCATGGGGAGAGGTATTGAATTATTTGTACCAGCATCCAAGAAAAATCTCAACACCCAAAATTTCTGCCAGGCTAGATGTCTAAGTCATCACTAAGACCCTCTAGAGGCCATACGATGAGTCCGAGACTCACCAGAAAGCTCTACTCAGGCCTGGGAGTCTCTACAGCTGCAAGAGCCCAGAAGGGGGAGGGGATTGAGAGTCACTTTTGAGGGAATACATGCCCAAGGGTCAAAGTCTACTCCTAGTTCAGGGAAAAGGAGTACCAGCGTATACCTGAGGGCCATAGAGCAGAGATGGAGTATCAAGGGTTATGGTTCTATTGCAGTCTAGGGAGCCTAGCGTTCATACAGATTGTGTCCCGGAGGTCCCAAAACAGTTTGCAAAAGCAGTTTCCAGATCCTATTTGGAAAGACTGCTTAGCAACAGACTTGGGGGGTCTACCTGAGAAGCTGGTAAAGGAAGTAACATGTCCATGTTAGTTTGGCTGGCTAGGAGCAGACGGACTGCAGGCGAGCATGGGTTTAGGCAAATGGATAGAGTAAAATAGAGGCTCCCAAATTAGCTAGAAGATGCCTTCCCAATAAGGGGACTGGGAATGTGGTCACTACAAAAAAGGAATGGGTGAAAGGTACACCCTTAAAAATGCAACTGAGTGGTGGGGTTTGGTGAGGAAGGTAAGGTTGCCCCCTACTCTGAAAATAGGGAAATGGGAGAGAGAAGTGGATCACCAAAACTCCATTAGGACTGAGTAAGTGGCCCCAGTGTCCAAGAGGAGGGAGATGGGCTGCCCACATGTCATGATGGCTACCCAGGGTTCCCTGCTGGTGATGGCAGTGGTTGGGTTCAGGGAACTCAGACCCCTCTAGTAGTCCATGGCCAGGTCTAGGAGATCCACTGAAGGGTTATCTGTTGATCACATTTGTAGCAGGAGCCTGGTAGTTTCTTAGCCTTAGAAAACCAGGAGTTCTGGGCAGTGGCTGAGGCTGGTCGGACAGCCTTTGCCATCAGATGGTACTTTAGTCTGAGAGCCTTTTATCTCTCCCATGATACACTTTAAAGGCCAGAGCCAAAACTTCTGCCTGTGGAGTTAGGGGCCTCCTCTCCAGCTTTTTAAGTCTGTCTTTTATGTCGGGGTGGCTCTGGGAAAAGAAATAGGATATCAGAAATTGCTTACCTTCTAGGTTTTCAGGGTCTAGATTAGTGTCTTGCAATAAAGCCTCTGTAAGGCATCCTAAAAATTGAGATAGTTTTCCTGTTTTTCCTAAATGACCTCTTGTAGTTTTTCAAAATTCACTGGTTTTAAGACTGCCCTGTGAAGACCAGCCAGGAGGCAGGTTATGAATCTATCTGTGTCTAAGATACCACCTGTGGAATTTCAATTCCATCAGGGATCTTGGTCAGGTACTGCCTCAGGTCCAATTGGATGTGTTCCGTCTGTTTGATGGATCCCATCTGCATGTATTCTCGCCTGCTCCCAAACTCGCTGGCATTCCTCAGGAAGGAAATTATTAGTGAGGACCATATATACATCATGGAAAGTCAAGCTCTGAGGTAAAGAAAACACGCAGAGTTTGAGTGGGCCACCGCTCACCAGCATGTGCTTGAAGAGGATGCTGTCCTTGGCAGGCGGCTGCACGCAGGGAATTCAGTGATGGAAAGGCCTGCTGAACTTGCCAGCCAGTACCTGGGCCACAGGTTACCTCAGTAGGATGCCATGGAAAGTGAAACACAGAGGGGGGTTAGAGCGAAGGTAGATAAATGCTTGAACATAAAGGACTTTTTTCAATTTACCAGATTGCTGGCAGAAAGTATGAAAACCCCGTAAAATTGAGGAATCTAGCCATTATGTGGCCATTTTGAACTATTGTCTAATGAGTACTGAATCCAGACATTATTGCAAAGGTCTATCAGTTTGATGTCCTCAGATGAGGCATTAGATTTAAAGTTTTGAAATTCTCCAAAAGACATGCCAATAGGGAATCTGGAGGTACATTTGAAGACATCAAATTACCCATTAGGGGAAGTTCTTGAGTTATCCAGACTGGTGTCCCAGAGGATTAATTCAGTAACAGAACTCTGCCAGGCCAGGTGTCTGAGTTGTTAGACTTCTGGAGGCCATTCACGGTGGGTCCTGGACCCAATAGAAAGTGTCCCTACCCAGGCCAGGGAATTTCTAATCCACTGAGAGCCCAGAGAGGGAGGGGAGTGAGGGATGGCTTTCAAGGGATTCTCTGCCCAAGGATCAAGGTCCTATCTCATATGCCAGCTAGGAGGTCCCTTTATCCCATAAAGGCTGGCCAGGCCCTATCTGGGGAAATCAGGGACCTCCTTGCCAACTGGAGGAATAAACCTACCAATATGCCAGTGTTTGTGCGGGAGTTTTAGCGGTCTGGTAGCAGGAAAAGTGAAACTGTGTGGTTGGTGAGGCAAGAGCTGGCACCACGTGGTGAACCATTGAGGGCAGCGGCTCACACAGAAGTCTGCATGTGCTCCAGCTGCAGCGGCAACTCACGTGGTGGAAAGTCCTGAGTCCCACAGCAGCCAGCAGGTGGTGGTGTCAAATGGTGCCGCGGACTTGGCAGATGCAGCGGTGGGCTGGCGGTGATCAAATTCAGGTGGCATGCATGGCAGGCAGCGGGTATGGGTCACCAATGTTGGGGTAGAAATCTTGGCTCGTGTCCGAATACCCACATCAGGCCAACATGGTTCCATGTGGAAAGGTTTAATGAGAGAAGAGTAGAAGAGGAGAGGAGTAAAGGCTGTCCATGAGCAGGTGAGGGATGGGGGAGAGGAATGGGAAGAGAAGGGACAAAGGTGAAGAGGGGGAGAAGGCAAGAGCAAGAGAGCAAGAGAGTGAGGAGGGGGCAAGCAGCCCTTTTATAGTGACAAGCATACTTGGCTGTTGCCAGGTAACTGTGGGGGCGGAGTATAACTGGCTGTTGCCAGGTAACTGTGGAGGTGGAGCTTAGACAGAATGCCAACACAGAGAACAACTCATCCTCTGAGCCACCCTGGAGATCCTCAGAGGGAAGGAAGCATTGTGTCTCCTGAGTTAGAAGCAGGGCTCTTGCTGCATAGAGATTGGAATGGATTTTATGAATACTGTGGCCCCGCCATCTCAGCTGTTTCTGCAGTGAGACAAACCCTCCAATAGATGATGCGGTTTGGTGATTTACAGGCCTTCCTGATAATGGCAATCATTTATGTACGGGGGCAAGCAAGAAAGGTAAACCACTTCTAGGACTTCTACAACCTAAATCTTGCTTAAACACGCGACTTGATTTGTATTCTGTAAATGAAGAGGTTGGCCTTTCCAGTGTGAACTTTTGAACTCTGAACATTTTAAGATTTGAGAGAGAGGAAGGATCCTTTGGGCTGAGACTCCAGAAAGCTGGGTGGTGTGCTAGGTCTTGAAGTGAGGCAGAAAGAGTGTCGATCCTTGGAAGGTACGGGAGCACTGGGGGAGCAGATATCGTGGGGAGAACTTGAGAGAAGGTATTTAGGTGGGCTCCACCCACGTGAATTCTGGTCTTGGAGAATTCTGATGTACACTTTTGCCTTTGAGGTTGCTCTGTGGATAAAACTCCTGAGAGTTCTCAGTACCATTAAAAATGATGTGGTTTTGAAGGTAGACCAAACTGGCCCTCTTACAGAAGAATTATGGATGCTTTGAAGGGATATTATGTCACTGCAACCTTTCTTTAGAAATGGCTAGTAGGCAGACTTAGAAGAGCAAAGGCAACTAGAGAAAAAGCTATAAAAATTAATTCGGCATTGCCTTGTGAAATTTAATATACCATGGTTGGGGCTTGTGGGTGTCTCATTTTCCCTTTCTCTTAAGTAAATGTCTGGGTAGGTCCATGTGAAGCAAGAGAAGGCCAAAGATATATGGCCTCCAAACTATAGAAGACCCACGGGACCTCAGTAGACATATCTCTCATTTTAGTGGCCTGCAACCACCATTAACCAAACCAAGGATCTCCCTCTAGAGAAAAACTCATTTGGCAGTGGTGGATGGAAATGTTGGATGGGTAGCTGACCTTGCTGAGATAGTTAGGGTATATGTTGGGACAGTGGACTTTCACGCTATGGGACACTTGGCAATCGTGACAAAGACCCAAACACACCTCTTGGATCTCAGTCTTGGGAGTGGCCAAGCAGGGAGAGATCTGTCCCATGGGATGTATGTCAGGTCTGGTTGGGCCCTGTGGCTAGGAAACCATTTATCTGAAGGAAATAAAAGTGCAGCAGCCTGTCTGTCTGTGAAAAGCAGACAATCGTGGCCCCAGGAAGGAAGAGCCTATTCCCAATAGCTCAGTGGAGCGTGGAGCCCTGGCAGGAGAAGCCGGAGAAGTGGGTCTGGGCTGAGGGCCATGGCTGTACCACAGGAGCATCAGTGTTCCACCCTCTCTTCTCCTCTGTCTGGTTGGGAACACAAAGAGAAAGAGGGTGGGGTGAGAGGGCTTGGCCTCTCTCCCTTGCAGAGGTCGGTCCACTGGCCTCAAACGATTATTGCATTTAATGAATTGCAGCTTGCAAAAGGCTCTGAAGCTAGACTGCAAAGCCTGAATGTGGCAGATTATTTTTTCTGAAGTCATTTTAGTCTATGGTTTGAAAAACAATGCTTCTTGAACAGAGAGTGGCAGCAGTCAAGGCTGCCAACCTCCACCTCTTCCACTTGCCTGAACTTGTTGGCTTTTGTTCTTCTTTTTTAACGTGAACCGAGAAGTGTGGATAACCAAAGCATGAGAAGACAATGGCTTTGACATTTAGGCAGGAGGTGGGGATATACTTCAGGGGCTTCCACTAGAGCAATAGCAATTAGCCCCATTAGCTTGTGCATAACCCATCAATGTAAGGAGCATATAAACAGTTAGGGCAAATCCCTGTGGTGCCCCTGGGAACATCTCTCCATGCTCGAACCATCTCACCAAACAGATGTAAAAAGATCGTATGGTGCATTATTGTCAGTGACAATTAACCTCAATTACTACCCAATTGTCCCTCATATAGTTACATAGAATTGGGTCTGAGAGGGCCCTGGCCCTGGCTCTGGGCTCTGCACAACAGTTACCAAGTAGGCAGAGATTGTTTGAGGTAGGGGGGCATTTTCAGATATGGTACAGATCCTGCTTAACATTATTTGCTGCCAATAATAAAAGGAATAGCAGGTGTGCCCCCACAGCTCACCCCTTATTGCCTGGGCATTGTGACACCATCTCTCTGGCTCTATGTTGGTAATGAACCAATGAACCGGAGAAAAGCAGACAAGAAAGGCTGTTTGCAGCAACCTGGAAGCATGAGGTTGAGCTCAGCCTTTCAATTTACATAGTCCCTTTCACAAGAGAAGCCCTGGCTGATAGCATGCTAACTCACCTCTAATTTACTTAGGATGTTACCAAGGTATTTTGTGTTTGCAGCCTCCCTTATTAGCATAAAATCAATGTTGTCACAGACATCAGAATAATTATGCGCCTGTTTGTGGAGGCATTAGAAGTCTCTTCCC
This sequence comes from Rattus rattus, assembly GCF_011064425.1. Taxonomy (NCBI): domain Eukaryota; kingdom Metazoa; phylum Chordata; class Mammalia; order Rodentia; family Muridae; genus Rattus; species Rattus rattus. Next base: position 195,280,387 of record NC_046156.1, read on the forward strand.
TTCATCTCTGCCCTCCCTCTCTCTTCCCTCCTCCCTTAGTCTTTTCCTTTCCCTTTCTTTTGCTTCTCCTGCCCCCCACACATACCTTTGGAAGTTTGCTGTCTTACACATTCGTAAAATTTATACTATTTAATTGCACTGCCCTTTCCAGTTCCTCCTTAGCAGGATTGGATTCGTAACTTCCGCTCGTGTTTGCCCGCATCTCCCCTTGTCTACAGTCTTGGCCCCAATGCTGTGTTAATGTCGGAATGTGTACTGCCCGTAGTCCTTGGCTGAACTGCTTTTAGGTTGGGCTCGGATGCACCTTGAAATTCTATCAGTGTGTCTCTCATCACTTCTCAAATTTGTCTCCATTGATTTTTCCTTTAGTTGTTCATGTTTTGAAGTATTCTGGCTGTATAATCCATGCCAACGCCTCGGACATAGTTCATGCTATGCCCTTGATTTCCCTTTCCTGGTTCTTCACTCACCACACCATCTAAGAAGTCAGCATGATGGAGAAGAATGGCAGTTTGACTTCTGACCTTAGCTCAACTTGAGCCTGGGAAAATCACACAACTTCTGAGCCTAGGCCTCTTTGATCATTAAATGAGCACAGGAAAACCAAACTCTCAAGAGCAATTATAATCACTCATTTGTAAAGCATAGCCAGGACCCCTAACTTGATGTCCCCAAAAATGCTTTTTTTGGCCACTTAAAGCAATTATGTTCACTTCATAAATTCTTAAGGAAAAACTCCCTTGTAAATCTTTCAGTACAGGTAGAGTATTGGAGGCAAGTGAATCTCTATAAGTTCAAAGCCAACCTGGTCTACACAGTGAGTTACAGGACAGCCATCGTCTCCAAAACAACAATAGCAAAAATACAATCTCTGTGTCCCACTCTTACTTTTCCCTGGGCTTTTGTACGAGCATAAATCACCTTTTGTCCACAGTACGTCTGTAAGAACTAAGGAAACATGAAAACCTTATCTAGAAAGGGGCTCAGGTAATGTATAGAACTTTGACTCATTGTTGGGTAGAATTGTAGTCCATTGTGAATGGCCTCACAATCCCAGAATGGGAGAGAGAGTGATGGATGTTGGGGATGGGGGTGGAGTGGCACAGGATGTTAAAGCTACTGAAAGAAGAGTGGGAAGATCCATGGTAGATGGTAGATGGTAGATGGTAAATGGTAGATGGTAGATCCATGTCCATTGTGGAGAAGATGCACAGCTATTTCCACATCATTTGACTGCATTGCATCCACTCACTCTGGAATCAGTGAATGGTTAAGTAATCTAGAAGAAAAATGTGAACAAAAAGTCCAGAGGAAGGGAAAAAATGGGACACGGACACACACACACACACACACACACACACACACACACACACACACACACACACACACACACACACACACATACGAGCTGGGAGTAAGACTGTCATGGAAAAAATCTGGTTAGCAGAGGAATCCGTAGAGGGGTACAACTTGCTGACACACCAACAGCTAAATATATTGTGGCATCCAAATGACGGGGCTGGGCTCTTCGATGTACATAGAAATGCAAAGTAGTCTCCATTGTATCAACAAGATCTCCAAGCAGGATGCTCTAGGGAAGAGAACCATTAGGGAGGATCAACTCCTGCCCACATGAAAGAGGCCTTTACTTCAAAGGAGAAACCACAAAGCTAATGAGGGATGTCACGGACATGGGTGTCCTGGGCTACCACAGGGAGCTTTATTTGAACTGAAAGTGTACCTCCAGCACCCTGCCTTCTCCTATTTCTTTTCCAGGGCATGCCAGCCATTGTTCACAGATTCTCTTTTCAGAATCTCTCAAGAAGTAGAAAAGGGGACAGAAACCATAAAATAGCAGCCTGTACTTGAAAGCCTTCTCGGAATAGCTTTTACAGAGTATGATCATGGACTATCCCAGTGAAGTACTAGATGTTAGTTCTCAGAATGGGAACCTTGGACCCACTGAGGTAGAGATTCTGGGGTGGGCTCAGTAGTCTGACAAGCCCTTCAGGGGATGCGGGGCACACTGAAGTTTAAGAACAACTGACTGGGGACATCTGGTTGAAGAATGACATGTTCTGGGCTCTAACCTCAGTTCTGATGTTTACTAACTGTAACAGAGATGATGTGGGCATTAAAGAGAGAGGATGCTGATAGGATTAGAGTCCGGACCTGTACTCTGTGGGTGAGACCTTGGGAATGAGATGTAAGTCTATTGACTGGGAGGTTTCCCGAGGAAACTTTTCCTTTTCCTGCCTCTCTGCCTTCTTGGATGTTCTGGGTCTCTGAAGGACATTGCTTTCCTTGTCTCCTACTACTAAGAGGTATGGGAAACATAGCTTTATGAGTACCCTGTTGGTGAGTATAAGAACTCCACTCAGAGCTCTGGAAACAAGGCCAGGGGAGCCCATTGCTGTGTCTAGCTTTGTTTCCTGGGAGGTGGGTGGAGGCAGCAGGCTTTACCCAGCTTTACCCCTGTGGTGACACTGTCCCAGATTTTCCCCTTTGGTGACACTGCTCTTCCTGAACCTTGAAAAGAAATGAAGAAACAAAAATTAACATTTCTGTGGTCAAGTTGACATTAAAATGGGGGGAAAAACACAACCAGAATTAGAATGTCCCATTCATTAGTCATTTTTTTGTTCCAAATTAAAATGTCCCCAGAAGCAGGAATAAAGCAGGCCCTCAATGACCTCATAACTCATTATTTCCAAGCAATATATTTAATTCCCAGTGGAGAGGAGTCTGGATTGTTTTCCATTTCTATAAGCAGCCTTACGCACTCTAATGAAGGAGAATATGTACTTCCCGAAGGCTTGGCTACGTCTGACTGGGAGAGGTGGCTAATATTCTCAGGAACCTGCTGGAGACCACTTTTCCATTGCAGTTCATTGTAGGTTTTCAGACACTAATCTCGATTAGGCTTTTTCCTCCCAAGGTTTTCCCAAGCTTATACTCAGGCAATGCTGATAGCCCCAGTACACTTTCTAGGCCAGTGCTTCTCAACCTCTGGGTCACGACCCCTTTGCAGGGTCAAGCAACCCCTTCACAGGGGTTACCTAAGGCCGTTGAAAAACAAAGATACTTATATTATGATCATAACAGTAGCAAAATTATTAGTTATGAAATAGCAACAAAAATAATTGTATGGTTGGGGGGGTCAACCACACCATGAGGTTGACTGTATTAATGGGTCATAGCCCTAGGAAGGTTGAGAACTACCGATCTAGGTCATTAGAAATGAATATGTCACACATCAACTATTGGTTTGGGATAAGAATGAAGAGACCGGAATCTTTGCATACACTCAGATGATAGCTAGAAAGATCTGATACTTTCTACAATGACCTCTCTCTGATCTCGAGTTTAATTAGAACTCCATCTGTGGACTCTCAAAGTCCCCTCCCCAGTGCCAAGATTGTACTCAGTCCATCAGTGAGCAGAACAGCTGAGTGTGGTTAGACCATGGGGACATTTCTGAGCATGGTTCAAGTATCTCATGCTGTGACAAGGGAGGGCATTACAGGCCCATGACAATGAGAGTCTAGCCATTGTGTGACTCCGGAAATTAACAGACTAAACATGCAGATCATCACGGAGTTTAACGGTGCCATCTTTACCCTGGACTCCAGGAAAATGTTGATTTGTAAATAAGGTCTCTATGCTCATTTACGGTTTCCAGCTATGTAAATACTAAGGGAGCAAGGTAAAATAAAACCCACCTCAGAAAATGTATGCTAAATCTAACATTTTATAACCTAATTCCTCATAAATATGCCTGTATCTATTCTTCACAGCAATAACTACATATAAATTATGTTCCAGAACAATAAAAGACAAACAAGCAAATCATTTTAGGGCTAACTATATGGTCAAACCTATATAGGTCTTCATCTATATAAGCAACCTCTATGTACTGTTTAAATGGTGGCTTGACTTTCAGGATTCTAATTTGAGCCAGTATCTCTCTAGAATAAGAGTTTAATTTTAGGGGGCTTGACCAGAGGAATATTCCCTGATAAACCCCATGATTAAGCTGAATACTTGTCCTATCTCCAAATCTCAGACCCAGATCTCTGGAAGCTTTGAATATCATTGAATATGACAAAATCTTTACACATTTGAAAGATAGGGACAACACGATAAGCAGTAGGGAAAAGATCTGGGATCACAGGGGAGGCACTACGTGTCATCATATTCGGGTCCTTAAAAGATGCAAAGGGAGACTTACAAGGCACAGAGGAGAAGGCTATGGAAGGCCACATAAGAAAGAATTTAAAAGAGGCTGACCTTGATCTAGCCATAAATAAAGAAATGTTGAATCCATCAGAAGTCAGAAGAAATGAGCCCTATTGGTGTTCCCCAGAACTTGTCTCTGTTTTCTACTCTGTAATGCTGATTGTGGGAGTATATTGCCTTTGAGGTTGTAAGGAAGTACTCTATTTTTATCTATCAAGTCTGTGGTCATTTGTTACAGTACCTACAGGAAATACAAATAGGACAATACTGTATGTCTATGAGAAAGAAGAACCAAAGTGTAGTGCCAACTTAATACCAGTAGCTGTCTCTCAGCATTACTGAGTTCAGTCCTGACTCTTCCATAAGACACTTGACCCCTCCCACAGACAGACCACCCCATACCAGCTCTCTATCCATGTCCAGAGGCATGGATCTCTGATTCTAGTTCTGTTTAAGATATGGAAAATGTTGGGAGAACTGGGTTCTGATGACAGATCCCCCCACCTCCAGAGCTCCCAGAGACTAAACCACCAACTGAAGAATACGCATGGAGGGACCCATGGCTCCAGCTGCATATGTAGGAGAGGATGGCCTTGTTGGGCATCAGTGTGAAGGCTCAAACCCCCAGTGTAGGGGAATGCCAGGACGGGGCTGGCAGAAGTGGGTGAGTGGGGGAACACCCTCATAGAAGCAGGGGGAGTTGACATAAGGGATTTCCAGAGGGGAAACCAGGAAAGGGGATAGCATATGAAATGTAAATAAATAAAATAACCAATAAAAAATTTAAAGAAAAGAATTTGAGGAAAAAATATAGAAAATGTGAACTATTGAACACACACACACACACACACACACACACACACACAGGCTGGGGAGATAGCTCAATTGGTAAAGTACTTCTTTTACTACCATGAGAACCTGAGTTTGGTCCCTAAAATTTGAAGAAAAATAACAGGTGGAGTAGTACGTACTTGTCAACCTAGAGCTAGGTAGATGGAGAGAGAAGAACCCTCTACCCTCTAGCCTTGTTGGATGATCACCCAACCTCATTAGTGAACTCCAGGCCAACAAGAAGACTTGCGTCCAAAGAGGTAAATAGTATTCATGATGATGACTCCCAAAGCTGTTCCTTTGAAGTCTACATACATGAGAAAACTTTACCATCTGTATGCCATGCCTCACAAATGCCATTATAGATTGTTCCTGAGCATAATGTATCTGGAATAATTGGTTTATTCCTTTATTCTCTGAAATAGCTAGGCCATTTTGAGACATCGGTGTCATTATCTGTGTTTATACTTCTAAAATTACCAGATCCTCAGATATTTGGAGTAGTAGTATACTGTTATATTCTGTGATGTCAAGACTTGAAGCAGAAAGATGACTGAATTTCATTAGGTAGGGAGATACCTGCCCAGTTTGTCATCAGTCTGGGAGTGTGACCAAGGTGGGTAGTGTTCAGATATATTCCAAGTGCTGAAATCAGTAGCCTATCTCACATAACATGTGCTCACCTTCCTAGCTGCGCTTAGATCTGTGTGGTTGTTGAAGAGTCTCAGTATCTCCAGAGATTGACACTTGTCCACAGGGACCCTGCCTGTTCAGCCAGGCTCTACAGGCAAATTGTGTGAGTTTAAGTCTCACTTATAAGGCCAATAAGCCATGTAACCTTGAACATAATGTCTTTAAATTTCAGTATCTTCATGTGAAAGCAAGGATTGTAGTAGATCTTATCTCACAGGCTTTGTAAGGATTCTTTGAGAAACGCATGTAAAACCTAGTATGATGTCTTCCACTAAAATAGGAACCAAGAGAGATATCCTCTTTAACACTCTTTCAACAGTGTACTGCAAATCTTAAGAAATTCAGTAAGGCTTAGAAACTATATAAAATATATGTGAATTGTAAAGGAAGATATATACTCATCCTCACAAATGAGATGATTATAAAAAATATAAGAAGACATTGTATTATATGAGAGCATTGGAAGAGACAGAAACAGAGATGGATAGATAGATAGATAGATAGATAGATAGTACAGATGATTTTGAGAAACTAAATGTAGTCCTTGTGTAAGCAAAATTATTACTAAAAGAAAATATAAATGACAGAAACTATTTTTCTTTAAATATACTTTTAATTGAAAGAGAATTATATTTCACTCTTCTTCCTTCAGCCTCTCTAAGCCACCCTCCCTCAAGTCCCTCCCATGTCCTCCCATGACTAAATACAGTTTTGACAAATATTACTTTTTTGTTCTCTGTATTTTTTTATAATTTTTTCTTTATTAACTTGAGTATTTCTTATTTACATTTGATTGTTATTCCCTTTCCCGGTTTCCGGCCAACATCCCCTAAACCCTATCCTCCCTTCTACATGGGTGTTCCCTCCCCCATCCTCCCCCCATTACCGCCTCCCCCCAACAATCACGTTCACTGGGGGTTCAGTGTTAGCAGGACCCAGGGCTTCCCCTTCCACTGGTGTTCTTACTAGGCTATTCATTGCTACCTATGAGGTTGGAGCCCAGGGTCAGTCCATGTATAGTCTTTGAGTAGTGGCTTAGTCGCTGGAAGCTCTGGTTGCTTGGCATTGTTGTTCATATGGGGTCTCAAGCCCCTTCAAGCTCTTCCAGTCCTTTCTCTGATTCCTTCAACGGGGGTCCTGTTCTCAGTTCAGTGGTTTGCTGCTGACATTCGCCTATGTATTTTCTGTATTCTGGCTGTGTCTCTCAGGAGAGATTTACATCCGGTTCCTGTAGGCCTGCACATCTTTGCTTCATCCATCTTGTCTAATTGGATGGCTGTATATGTATGGGCCACATGTGGGGCAGGCTCTGAATGGGTGTTCCTTCTGTGTCTGTTTTAATCTTTGCCTCTCTATTCCCTGCCAAGGGTATCTTGTTCCCCTTTTAAAGAAGGAGTGAAGCATTCACATTTTGATCATCCATCTTGAGTTTCATTTGTTCTAGGCATCTAGGGTAATTCAAGCATTTGGGCTAATAGCCACTTATCAATGAGTGCATACCATGTGTGTTCTTCTATGATTGGGTTACCTCACTCAGGATGATATTTTCCAGTTCCCTCCATTTGCCTATGAATTTCATAAAGTCATTGTTTTTGATAGCTGAGTAATATTCCATTGTATAGATATACCACATTTTCTGTATCCATTCCTCTGTTGAAGAGCATCTGGGTTCTTCCAGCTTCTGGCTATTATAAATAAGGCTGCGATGAACATAGTGGAGCACGTGTCTTTGTTATATGTTGGGGCATCTTTTGGGTATATGCCCAAGAGAGGTATAGCTGGGTCCTCAGGTAGTAGAATGTCCAATTTTCTGAGGAACCTCCAGACTGATTTCCAGAATGGTTGTACCAGTCTGCAACCCCACCAACAATGGAGGAATGTGCCTCTTTCTCCACATCCTCGTCAGCATTTGCTGTCCCCTGAGTTTTTGATGTTAGCCATTCTCACTGGTGTGAGGTGAAATCTCAGGGTTGTTTTGATTTGCATTTCCCTTATAACTAAAGATGTTGAACATCTCTTTAGGTGTTTCTTAGCCATTCGCATTCCTCAGCTGTGAATTTTTGTTTAGCTCTGAACCCCATTTTTAATAGGGTTATTTGTCTCCTGTATTCAACTTCTTGAGTTCTTTGTATATTTTGGATATAAGGCCTCTATCTGTTGTAGGATTGGTAAAGATCTTTTCCCAATCTGTTGGTTGCCGCTTTTGTCCCAACCACAGTGTCCTTTGCCTTACAGAAGCTTTTTACAGTTTTATGAGATCCAATTTGTCGATTCTTGATCTTAGAGCATAAGCCATTGGTGTTTTGTTCAGGAAATTTTTTCCAGTGCCCATGTGTTCCAGATGCTGCCCTAGTTTTTCTTCTATTAGTTTGAGTGTATCTGGTTTGATGTGGAGGTCCTTGATCCACTTGGACTTAAGCTTTGTACAGGGTGATAAGCATGGATGGATCTGCATTCTTCTACATGTTGACCTCCAGTTGAACCAGCACCATTTGCTGAAAATGCTATCTTTTTTCCATTTGATGGTTTTGGCTCCTTTGTCAAAGATCAAGTGACCAAAGGCATGTGGGTTCATTTCTGGGTCTTCAATTCTGTTCCACTGATCTATCTCCCTGTCTCTGTACCAATACCATGCAGTTTTTATCACTATTGCTCTGTAATACTGCTTGAGTTCAGGGATAGTGATTCCCCCTGAAGTCCTTTTATTGTTGAGAATAGTTTTAGCTATCCTGGGATTTTTGTTATTCCAGATGAATTTGCAAATTGTTCTGTCTAACTCTTTGAAGAAATGGATTGGTATTTTGATGGGGATTGCATTGAATCTGTAGATCACTTTTGGTAGAATGGCCATTTTTACTATATTAATCCTGCCAATCCATGAGCATGGGAGATCTTTCCATCTTCTGAGGTCTTCTTCAATTTCTTTCTTCAGAGGCTTGAAGTTCTTATTGTAGAGATCTTTTACTTGCTTGGTTAAAGTCACTCCGAGGTACTTTATATTATTTGGGAGTATTATGAAGGGTGTTGTTTCCCTAATTTCTTTCTCGGCTTGTTTCTCTCTTGTGTAGAGGAAGGCTACTTATTTATTTGAGTTCATTTTATACCCATTCTCTTTGCTGAAGTTGTTTGTCAGCTTTAGTAGTTCTCTGGTGGAACTTTTGGGATCACTTAAATATACTATCATATCATCTGCAAATAGTGATATTTTGACTTCTTCTTTTCCAATCTGTATACCCTTGATCTCCTTTTGTTGTCTGATTGCTCTGGCTAGAACTTCAAATCTTCTTATGGTGGCTAGGAGTCCTGGGTGTTCCTTGGCTTATGGATTTTTTCCTTCATCGTTGCCTCTGCTCTCATAGGAGATTCTCCTGGATGACTGTCTCTCCTATTAGAATGCTATCACTCATATTCAGTCAGGCCCCACGCTTACGACATGATATCAAGATGGTTGTCTCTATAAAAACATTCACCAGTGGTAGAAGTTAGGATCTTAACATAACTTTGTTGAGGATAAAATTAGATCTTTAACATTCATATCACAGAATTTTGTGAAACTAAGAAATAATTTATGCCAGGCAGTGGGGGCAAGTTCTAGGACAGCTGGGGTTACACAGAGAAACCCTGTCTTGAAAAGTGAAACAAATAAGGGAAGAAAGAAATTTTAACAAATTCAAACCTTATGTATGTCTCGGTCGATTGTAATTACTGTCTGATTACCTGGATTGGCAGGTGCCACTAGATACAGTATCCTGCAGCTAAAATTGCAGACATTCGGGTCCCTGGGTGAGCTTAGGAAGTATTTTGAAGATGGACAGCACTACTGGCATATAATCTCCCAAGAGGAAAGACTCCATCCCTGCTCCCACCCCAGTTATGAGGGAAGCTGGGGTTTTAGGGGAAGGAAGAGCCAGTCAAACAGTTGCATAGTACCTGAGTGTATGGATGCTTGGGCATGACTGCCTGTCGGTGAGTGACTACCAGTGTGCATGTGAGTGGATGTGTATGTGTGCTGAATGGCTGTTGTATGTTTCTGGGAGAGGCAAGGGAGCGGTGTGCCAAGGTATTCCCAGCAGTTAGGAGACGGGTGGGGAGAAAGGACCATCCCAAGAACAGCCATCTAACTGTATAAGGCTTGGCTATGACTCTCTGACGAGAGGGAACACAGAAGATGGTACAAAATTAGAAACCTAAAAGCCTGTGCCAAGTCTATATCGGGTTGCCTTATGCTTCTCTTCCTCCAGCGTTTAGGATGAATGGCTATAGGCCAGATCCAACTGTAGCTTTTGTCTCTGACTTCATCTTAATGAGAAACAAACACTAGTATTTTTTTTATGTTGTCATATGTAGAAGACTTTATCCCCTCCACCTTCTTTCTTGGTTCTGCTCTAATATAAGAACAACCAAGCAGACTGAGAGCAAACTTGCCAAGAAAGTTGTACTGTGGGGCTGAAAATGCACAGAGGGGAGTTTTGGTCTGAAGACGTAAGATATTAACTGAAAGTAGACATCAAAATCATAGTGTGTGGGCATATCCTGCGGTGGTCATTTTATTTGCCCCTTAGCAATGAATCTCAACATGCAGAGAAACAAACAGACAAACAAACAATTTGGGGAATTTATACCAGTGAAAGACTCATTTTCACCAAGTCCACTAATTTCCATTTCGTTCTCATAGACTTCTAATATGCCATTTAAGGTGCTTGGCTGTAATTGAATGATCCCCAAGAACAAAATAGAATGGAAAGTGAAAGTAGCTTTTAAGCTATTGTTCTTGGAACAAAAATGTAATGCAAGAATTCCTAAGAACATGCTACCCCAAGTGGACATGAATACCGTATAGCTTTTCCTACAGAAGACACCAAACGGAGAGCTCATTCATGGGTAGTGGCGGTTAGAGGCCTGAAGCACCTTGGACGAAAAAGAGCACTGTAGGATCTGGTAGTCCACAGATGTTTGCAGCTGCGTGGCATCTGCTTCTTGGCTGGGTCTGCGTTTATTCCTGTTTGGCCTCGGCAGAACCTTTTCACTCCCCTGAATCAGTAGAGCGTGGCAGGGGCTGTGCTGCTTCCTAAGCTGGTCATAGACTGCAGTATGACTGGAAACTTGGCTCCCTTTTTTAAATCTATGTATTGTGTTCTCTTTTTCCCTCCTCCCCATCTTCTCTTTCCTCTCTTCCCACACACTATTTCTCTCCTTCTCTCAGTCCCTTATCTGTTTTCTTCTCTTTCCCTTCTCCATTGCTGTCTTCTCTGTCCCTCTTTCTTTCTCCCCGTTTCCCTGGCCCATTGCTGCTTATACTTGGAACCCAGGCTCGCATTCTGAGGAAGACCAGGCCACGCAGAGATGCCATTGTTGACATTCTAGCTGAGAAGGCTAAGGGATCTGCAAATGACACTCAGTAGCATGGCTCAGATATGATTGAAAACCTTCAGGTGATTCCAACCCTCAGCCTGCAAATTTTCCAACTGAACCTTCAGATCCAGTGCTCTGTCTTAAGTCACTTATTTTGTGCATGTTTGGATGCGTGGTGGGGGGAGGGTAGATTTGCACACATGTGTATGAGTGTACTTATACAAATGTGTGTCCCTGCATAGAAGGTGGAATGTGAAAGGTATCTTCAAGAACCCTGGCCACCACCTTTGAGATAGGGTTTCTCATTGGCCCAGAGCTCATTAGTTAAGGCAGACTCATTGGCTGCTGAGTCCCAAGACTCCTCCCCTCTCTGCCATTCCAGAGTCGGGATTACCAGCATGCCACCACACCTGACATTTTTATTTAGGTTATAGGGATCAAACATATCCTCCTACTTGCAAGGCTAGTATCTTACAAAGTGAAATGGCTGAGTTTCCCCTATGCCCTGCCCTGTCAGAAATTTTCTGCTGAGGGACTAATATTCTTTGATGTCATTAACTTTAGAGGCTAGTTATCAACTTTTTGAGACAGGGTCTCATGTAGCCCAGGTTGACCTCAAATTTGTTATGTACCTGAGATTGGGCTTGAACTCCTAATTCTCCTCCTTCCCACATGCTGGAATTGCAGTCGGGAACCAACATGGTTTGCTTGGGAAGTCATTTCCTACGCAGCCATAGCTTACACATTGACAGTACTTTAGGATGCTACCAGAACACCGATCCAAGAAGGTATGAGATTCTGTGTCATATAGACTTCAGTAGTTAGTATTCTGGTCCTTTCCAGAAGGTCGTAGTTTGTTTTAATTTTCCTCAGCCATGTATCCAGCAACATTTCTCAGGCCTTAATGTATATGCAAATCAAGTGATGATGCTGTTAAAATGTAAAGTCTGGTTTAATTGTTCTGGGGTAGATTTGGAGATCTTGGTTTTTCTTTTTTCATTCCTTTCCCCCCCCTTCTTTAGTTATTAAGGTGTGGGGAGGTGTGGGGGGGTGGGGGGGTGAGTGTGTGTGGGGGGGTGAGTCGGTGGGTATGCTCCTGTGTGTGGAGACCAGAGTATCCTCAGGGTTATAACCATATGCCACTATGCTTTTTCTCTTCTTCCTTCTCCTCTTTTCCTTGCCCATTTGAGATAGGGTCTCCCTGTGTAGCCCTGGCTGTCCTGAAACTCACTGTGTAGACCAGGCCGGCCTCAAACTCATAGAGATTGCCTCTGCCTCCCAAGTGCTGAGATTGAAGATGTGCATCATTGTGCTGAGGCACGTTTTTGTATGTAGGCTCTCGGGACTGAATGTGGTCATTGTGATGGTAAGGCATGTACTTACTTACGGAACTGCCTGTCCAGTCCAGATGGTTCTTTCCACCAAACTCCCAGATAGCACTGAAGCTGCCGGTCTATGGATCACTCTTTGAATATTGCATCATCATGTGTACAAAGCAGGTAAAAGACCGGAGATAATACTTGTTAGTATCAACTGGTTTGATAACTTTCCTAAATGTTGCTTATGCATCACCTTTAGTCCTCAAAATGTTCTTTCTTGATCAGTATTACTTTTTTTTTCCTTTTTGGTTTTTCTTAAATTGGCTTTTTAAAAAAAAATTAGATATTTTCTTTACCTACATTTCAAATGTTATCCCCTTTCCTGATGTTCCCTCTGGAGTCCCCCTATCCCCTCCTCCTCCCTCTGCCTCTATGAGAGTGTTCACCCACTGACCCACATACTCCCTCCCATCTCCCCGCCCTGGCTTTCCTCTACATAGGGGCCTCAAGCCTTCCTAGGACCAAGGGCCTCTCCTCCCATTGGTGCTCAATAAGACCATGCTGTGCTACATATGTGGCTGGAGCCATGGGTCCTTCCATGTGTACTGTTTAGTTGGTGGTTTAGTCTCTGGGAGCTCTGGGGATCTGGTTGGTTGATATTGTTGCTCTTCCTATGGGGTTGAAAACCCCTTCAGCTATTTCAGTCCTTTCTTTAACTCCTCCCCTGGGGACCCCGTTCTTAGTTCAATGGATTGGCTTCGAGCACCTGCCTCTGTATTTGTCAGGCCCTGGCAGAGCCTCTGAGGAGACAGCTATATCAGGTTCCTGTCATCATGCACTTCTTGGCATCCCCAATATTGTCTGGGTTGGTGACAGTATATGGGATGAATCCCCAGGTGAGGTCATCTCTGGATGACCTTTCCCTCAGTCTCTGCTCCACACTTTGTCTCTGCATTTCTTCCTGTGAATATTTTGTTCTCCCTTCTAAGAATGACTGAAGCATCCACTCTTTGGTCTTCTAACTTCTTGAGCTTCATGTGGTCTGTGGATTGTATCTTGGATATTCTGAGCATTTGGGCTAATATCCACTTATTAGTGAGTACATACCATGTGTGTTCTTTTGTGATTGGATTACCTCACTCAGGATGATATTTTCTAGTTCCATCCATTTGCCTAAGAATTTCATGAAGTCATTGTTTTTAATAGCCGAGTAGTACTCCATTTTGTAGATGTACCACATTTTTATATCCATTCCTTTGTTGAAGGACATCTGGGTTCTTTCCAGCTTCTGGTTATTATAAATGAGACTGCTATGAACATAGTGGAGCATGTGTTATTGTTGTATTTGGGGACATCTTTTGGGTGTATGCCCAGGAGAGGAATAGCTGGGTCCTCAGGTACTACTATGTCCAGTTTTCTGAGGAACATCCAGAGTGATTTCCAGAGTGGTTCTATTATTGTCCTCACATTATAAAGAAGCTAAAATTTATAGACATTAGACAAGTGGCAGAGTCAAGACTTAAGTGCCCAATTACTACACAACTGGATCTTTCCCACAATTGGCTTGCATTTTTGGTTCTTTCTAAGCCTGTGATTGGTTCTCTTAACTATCACTTCACTTTGAATAGAGACACCTTTGTTCTGTAGCACTTCATAGACCAAGAATATTCTGTAACTACCCTGTCCAATATGGTAGCTGTGTGTACTAAGAAATGTGACTAATGTATGGGAGGAACTTAATGGTTTATTTTATATTAATGATTCAAGTAGCCATATGCAACTAGTGACTAGAACATTGGCTTGTTTTTAGTGACTTTTATGTGGGGCAATGTGGCTGATATTGCTGTGAAAGACCCTCTGGATGTGTCCCGTTGGTGTGTGCTATGGATGTGCAGTGTGGATGTGGCTGTGGGTGTGCAGTGTGGGTGTGCATTGTGGTTATGTGCTGTGGATGTATGCCATGATCACTCCTTGCCATACTGCAGTGTTTGAAACACAACCCATGAGGTCGATTATCTTTACTTCCTCTGGCTTGCTTCTTAAAGCACTCGACTTTAGATATCTTTCTTTTGTTTTCACTTTAGTTAAGTGGGAGTCTTAATCCAGTGTAGTCTAGATCGGAGAATGGAGAGGATCCTTCCACTACCTGGAGGCTCACGGAAGAGGGTGAAAAGAAGGTGCTCGCATGCTTCCATTCACCTTGGGACCTTCAGCAATCAGAGTTCTTTCAAGTAAAATTACAAGGAACCCTGACTCATGTGGGTTTAAACCATAAAGAAGTATATTATTTCACACAGTTGAAAACCCAGGGGCAGAGTGAATGCCCGAGGAAGCTGACTCATTTTCTCAGCAATGCCCCTTATTCTATTTTTTGCTTTCCCATGCTTTTGACATTGACTTTATCTTCACACCAGCAGCAAGAGGGCAGAGGTGTTCCAGATGGTGTATGCTGATGTGGAAATCTATGTAAAGAAGACACTTTTTTTTTGCTATTTATATATATATATATTTTTTTTTATTAACATGAATATTTCTTATATACATTTCGAGTGTTATTCCCTTTCCCGGTTTCCGGGCAAACATCCCCCTCCCCCCTCCCCTTCCTTATGGGTGTTCCCCTCCCCACCCTCCCCCCATTGCCACCCTCCCCCCAACAGTCTAGTTCACTGGGGGTTCAGTATTAGCAGGACCAGGGCTTCCCTTCCACTGGTGCTCTTACTAGGATATTCATTGCTACCTATGAGGTCAGAGTCCAGGGTCAGTCCATGTATAGTCTTTAGGTAGTGGCTTAGTCCCTGGAAGCTCTGGTTGCTTGGCATTGTTGTACATATGGGGTCTCGAGCCCTTCAAGCTCTTCCAGTTCTTTCTCTGATTCCTTCAACTGGGGTCCTATTCTCAGTTCAGTGGTTTGCTGCTGACATTCGCCTCTGTATTTGCTGTATTCTGGCTGTGTCTCTCAGGAGCGATCGACACTTCTGCACTTCTTTGCTTCATCCATCTTGTCTAATTGGGTGGCTGTATATATATGGGCCACATGTGGGGCAGGCTCTGAATGGGTGTTCCTTCAGTCTCTGTTTTAATCTTTGCCTCTCTCTTCCCTGCCAAGGGTATTCTTGTTCCCCTTTTAAAGAAGGAGTGAAGCATTCACATTTTGATCATCCGTCTTGAGTTTCATTTGTTCTAGGCATCTAGGGTAATTCAGGCATTTGGGCTAATAGCCATTTATCAATGAGTGCATACCATGTATGTCTTTCTGTGATTGGGTTAGCTCACTCAGGGTGATATTTTCCAGTTCCAACCATTTGCCTACAAATTTCATAAACTTCGTTGTTTTTGATAGCTGAGTAATATTCCATTGTGTAGATGTACCACATTTTCTGTATCCATTCCTCTGTTGAAGGGCATCTGGGTTCTTTCCAGCTTCTGGCTATTATAAATAAAGGCTGCGATGAACATAGTGGAGCACGTGTCTTTTTTTATATGTTGGGGCATCTTTTGGGTATATGCCCAAGAGAGGTATAGCTGGATCCTCAGGCAGTTTAATGTCCAATTTTCTGAGGAACCTCCAGACTGATTTCCAGAATGGTTGTACCAGTCTGCAATCCCACCAACAATGGAGGAGTGTTCCTCTTTCTCCACATCCTCGCCAGCATTTGCTGTCACCTGAGTTTTTGATCTTAGCCATTCTCACTGGTGTGAGGTGAAATCTCAGGGTTGTTTTGATTTGCATTTCCCTGATGACTAAAGATGTTGAACATTTCTTTAGGTGTTTCTCAGCCATTCGGCATTCCTCAGCTGTGAATTCTTTGTTTAGCTCTGAACCCCATTTTTTAATAGGGTTATTTGTCTCCTGTGGTCTAACTTCTTGAGTTCTTTGTATATTTTGGATATAAGGCCTCTATCTATTGTAGGATTGGTAAAGATCTTTTCCCAATCTGTTGGTTGCCGTTTTGTCCTAACCACAGTGTCCTTTGCCTTACAGAAGCTTTGCAGTTTTATGAGATCCCATTTGTCGATTCTTGATCTTAGAGCATAAGCCATTGGTGTTTTGTTCAGGAAATTTTTTCCAGTGCCCATGTGTTCCAGATGCTTCCCTAGTTTTTCTTCTATTAGTTTGAGTGTGTCTGGTTTGATGTGGAGGTCCTTGATCCACTTGGACTTAAGCTTTGTACAGGGTGATAAGCATGGATCGATCTGCATTCTTCTACATGTTGACCTCCAGTTGAACCAGCACCATTTGCTGAAAATGCTATCTTTTTTCCATTGGATGGATTTGGCTCCTTTGTCAAAAATCAAGTGACCATAGGTGTGTGGGTTCATTTCTGGGTCTTCAATTCTGTTCCATTGGTCTATCTGTCTGTCTCTGTACCAATACCATGCAGTTTTTATCACTATTGCTCTGTAATACTGCTTGAGTTCAGGGATAGTGATTCCCCTGAAGTCCTTTTTATTGTTGAGGATAGTTTTAGCTATCCTGGGTTTTTTGTTATTCCAGATGAATTTGCAAATTGTTCTGTCTAACTCTTTGAAGAATTGGATTGGTATTTTGATGGAGATTGCATTGAATCTGTAGATCGCTTTTGGTAAAATGGCCATTTTTACTATATTAATCCTGCCAATCCATGAGCATGGGAGATCTTTCCACCTTCTGAGGTCTTCTTCAATTTCTTTCTTCAGTGTCTTGAAGTTCTTATTGTACAGATCTTTTACTTGCTTGGTTAAAAGTCACACCGAGGTATTTTATATTATTTGGGTCTATTATGAAGGGTGTCGTTTCCCTAATTTCTTTCTCGGCTTGTTTCTCTTTTGTGTAGAGGAAGGCTACTGATTTATTTGAGTTAATTTTATACCCAGCCACTTTGCTGAAGTTGTTTATCAGCTTTAGTAGTTCTCTGGTGGAACTTTTGGGATCACTTAAATATGCTATCATATCATCTGCAAATAGTGATATTTTGACTTCTTCTTTTCCGATCTGTATCCCTTGACCTCCTTTTGTTGTCTGATTGCTCTGGCTAGAACTTCAAGAACTATATTGAATAAGTAGGGAGAGAGGGCAGCCTTGTCTAGTCCCTGATTTTAGTGGGATTGCTTCAAGTTTCTCTCCATTTAGTTTAATGTTAGCCACTGGTTTGCTGTATATGGCTTTTACTATGTTTAGGTATGGACCTTGAATTCCTATTCTTTCCAGGACTTTTTATCATGAAGGGTGTTGAATTTTGTCAAATGCTTTCAGCATCTAATGAAATGATCATGTGGTTTTGTTCTTTCAGTTTGTTTATATAATGGATCCGTTGATGGTTTTCCGAGATATTAAACCATCCCTGCATGCCTGGGATGAAGCCTACTTGATCATGGTGGATGATTGTTTTTGATGTGCTCTTGGATTCGGTTTGCCAGAATTTTGTTGAGTATTTTTAAATGCCGATGAAGAAGACACTTTCTTTTCAAGGTTCTTTCACAGAATGAGGAGAGTTTCTATAGCAATGTTAATAATCATAGAATTCTTATGCATATTTTTGGTTGTCATATGACCACTGAATAAGTATGAAAGGGAAATGGGATATTTCCCTATATTAAACATACGTTGTGGTTTAGGGGTGAGATCAGCCCTTGCATGGTCTTTGGGAAGTGGTAGCTATTTATAAATGAAATTGGGGTTCTAGCTAAGAAGCAAAGGAGGAGACAAATCTAATGTCTGCTAGAAAATCAAAGCTTGAGTGGAGGTTAGGGTGGAGCTGTTGTTGAAGCCTCCAGATTAGGAAAAGCACTGTGGAGAAGGTCGGGGTTGATGGCTTACGAATCAAAGCATCACTGTGAGTGGTCCAGTCCCAGGGAACTCCATATCAGTTCAGTGCTCCACCTACTGAGGGTCATGCTGACCATATAACATGATGCTTCCAATTATCCCTAGCCCTGGCAGGACATACAGACACCCAGAGAGTCCTCCAAATACCTTGAAAGAAGCTAAGAGGTGGTGAGGGAGACAGTAAGTCTGTTAAGTTCAGAGTAGCATCTGAGAAAAATAAAATGAACCAAACTTTAACAACTATGGTGTGTGTGTGTGTGTGTGTGTGTGTGTGTGTGTTTGTGTGTGTGTGTGTGTGTGTGTGTGATCATGCATATCCTAGCATAAGATTACCTCAATCCTAGTATTGAGATAAGAGCATGACTTCCGGAGTCAGGAATCATTTATCGCCTTCCACTCTGAGTTCCAAAAGTGAGACTTGGGTTGTCAGGTTTACTTGGCAATGGCCTCTACCCAGTGAGCAACCTTACCAACCTTACCATGGTGAGATAGCCCATTTCTGAATATAAGAGCCTTCTTTCTGCTAGAGGTACTCTCAAGTTCTGCATCTCATGAGACCATCCTGGAGCTGACCTTTGCCCACCTTCTTGGCCATTGCACTGTGTCATGGGGCTGCTTTTGTTCACATGTAGGTTCTGATTCCAAATGAATTTAAAGAACATCCTTGTGGTTGGCTGGGCCTTCAGAGATTTATTCTAGGTACAGCCCAAGTTTGATGTCGTCCTTTCCTTCCCTAAAGCATGTAATAAAGCTATGGCAAATATTCAGCAACATCAGGGTGTAGGTAGAGGTTCCCTTAATTGTCTCTTGATTGGGTAAATAAAGGTGGTAGAAGCCAATTGCCGGAAGAAGATAGAGAGGCAGATTTTCTGGATCCCAGGAGGAAGGGGAAGAGACGAGGTAGAGATTAGGATCACACCAGGCTGTGGAGTGGATAGGAAGCTGCAGACATAATAGGTCTTTGGCTCACCGATAGTTTGTAGCCTCCCCAGGCACTTGGGAGGATGGGGCAGGATTTGAGTTATCTGGTCAGCTTTAAAATATAAAAGTCTCTAGTGTTCTCCTTCCTCGAGGCTAAAAGGAGCTGGCTGAGATGGCCATTGCTGGCACCAGGCAAGGAGGAATGGGTGGCACTCTCAGGAATACAGGTGGAGGCTGTTCTCAGAGCATAGCCAGGATCTCGGGAAAGTGTTAGCTAGCCGTGGGGGCTAACTAGATGGCAGACCAGTGGCTGCTGATACCAGAGCCTAGCCTGAGCAAACATGTTTAATAAAAGTATAGGCAACATCGAGGCTTTCATTTTTTCTTAAATATCGTTCTCCAGAGTTCCTCTTTAATTTTTTTACTCTAATATAATCAAATTCTAAGAACTGAGCCATCCAAAGACTGAGCATTGTCCTGTTCTAAGTCACTGCTTCTCTATTACCTAGTGACAGTCCACAAGTCTCCCTATTCAAACAAAAACAAAACACATCCAAGACCCAAGTCTGTGCATCTAGACTGGAACCATGTATTGCTGGTGCTCTGACATACCCCCAATCTGGCATGAGTTGTCCCCATGGATAGATTGATGTCCCCATGGCCTAATCTCTAGAGCAGTTTTGTGACTTCCTGCCTGCTTCCTCATCCTTGCTGTTCAAAGGCCCTATTTGGAATTCCTTTTCCCTCAATTATTTGTGTCTCATCCCATGTTCCTGATAGAGTTCCTGAGTTCATCAGATAAGGTGCGTCTCTCATCCCCTCTGTCACTCAAAACATTTGTATCTCGCTCCTTGACAGGACTATCCAATGCTACTCTCTTAAATGTTCTTTCTCTCTTGACTCACACACTTCTTATCTTTGTAGGTGTGATCCTGGCCCTTAATGGTTGAGCCATCTCTACAGCTCACTCACTTCTTGTAACAAAATGACCAGTCAGCTTAGAATTGTCTGGAGCCCTTAAAATAATATGGGTCAGAATTTCCAAGGCTATTTCAGTCCCTCAAGTCTGAAGCCAAACTACCAAAAAATGCAATCCAAAACACATGTCCTGAATACTGAATTAAAGCCTGGGAAAGAAACATGTACACATATATTTAGTACACACACACACACACACACACACACACTATATATATATATATATATATATGGAAGGTTTTCCCATCTTGTTTCAGGTATATTTTTCTATGAACTTGTTACCACAGTTATTAAGAGACTGTGATATACCAGACACTGTGCTGATCCAACAAGGGGAAAATGGGGGAAGAACAGAGATGAGTAGAGGTGGTCCCACTGCAGGAAAACAAACATATTTACCAAACAACAGGAGAATGTACTAACCTGTATGGGAGTATAGAGAATGGAACTCTCTTCCTTATAAGTCCAAGGAAACTTGTCCATATATATATATATGTGTGTGTGTGTGTGTGTGTGTGTGTGTGTGTGTGTGTGTGTGAATATGTACTGCAAATGTGTGGAAAGCATGGATTTGCTGCCTCTCAAGTTTTCATGCAGTTCTCTAATTCCAGATGTCTGAGCGACCATGGTGAAATAACTCTCACAGTGGTGGTTAGACTAGAAATAAAAGCTTACACAGTGCACCTTGGGATTTGGGACAAAGATTCATTTGCAAGTCAGACAGCAGGTCCAGGCAGTATGACTGAGTATTTGGTAGCATCAGCAATAAGATGCTGTGAACACATGTGTTTGTTTATATGAACAGTAAGTATTAGGGTCTTGAGTTAATGATAGCACCCAGCATCATGTGATAAGTAGAATAATTAAGGAAGCATTAACTTAATTATTATCACCATCAACAAATACCCATGATGTGCCTGTCTTGTTTAGGACACTGAAGTTTGCCACCGGAGAATCCAGAAATAAATACCTTTCACCTGGCATCACTAAAAGACAGCTGAGAAAGAATATAGCTACAGAGGTGCTGACGCAGCTGTTTTCCAGGGAAGGTTTTCCCATCTTGTTTCAGGTATATTTTTCTATGAACTTGTTACCACAGTTATTAAGGGGCTGTGATATACCAGACGCTGTGCTGATCCAACAAGGGGAAAATGGAGGAAGGACAGAGATGAGTAGAGATGGTCCCACTGCAGGAAAACAAACACATTTACCAAACAACAGGAGAATGTACTAACCTGTATGGGAGTATAGAGAACTTCCTTATAAGTTCAGGGAAACTTGTCCCATAGTCTAAGAAAGAGCTATATGGTAGGGACTACATGTCACGTTATACTGTTGTCTTTAGTAAAATTCCATCCCTTACCCAGCAGAGCACCAGTAGGTACATACCCTTATCTAGTGCTACGCATTTCACGGATTCCTGGTAAGTGATGCTTCCTGGAGAGGTGGTGACTCCCCCAAACTTCACCTTGCAGACCAAAGCATCTATTTCCAGGGACCATTCTGATTTTCATGGGGGGAGGCAGGTTGTATATAGTTAGTTCGTGGTTGTGAAAAGGACTTAAAGTCAGTTACCAGTAAATGACTCCTCAGGAAAAACCAAAAGGGCTGAGGGTTGACAGCAAGTTGATCCAAGGTTTAGGACTTGAAAAGCATGTGAGGTGTGTGAATTCACGTGTGTTGCATTAGCATTTCCTGGGGAGATATGAAAAATGTCTGCTTACCTCAGTGTATGCACCAGTGGCAGCCCATAGAAATGATTCTACCCAAGCCTAGCTTGGTGAACAATGAGTTTAAGTGGACTTAAGTGGAACATGAGTGAGGAGTATCTGTTAGAGTATGGACAACTTCTGGGCAGCTACACCACACACACACACACACACACACACACACACACACACACACACACACACAAAGTCCTGTGTCCTCCAGCAGTCAACTGCCTGCCTATATCCTTGGGGAGAGGGGAAAGGGAGAAAGGGCCTCCAGTGACTACTTCAATGTCCCTGAGTCTAGAGTCCCTTGTATGTTCTCCTAAGCCTGCACTCCTTTATAAAAGACTACATCTTCTGAGAGCCCACCTATGAGTAAACATAGCTGTTGTCATGCAATGTCTGGAGGACAGAGTCCTAAAGACATGCCCTGTCTTTCAAATCCACTGAACTTGATGTTGCAGAAGACACGAATAATCCCACACACTCAGAGGCTGAGGCAGGATGACCATGAGTTTAAGGCCAGTTTGGCCAATGGAGAAAGGCTCTGCCTGAAGAAGGCAAACAAATAACAAAACTGAAATGGCTGTTATAATCTGTAGAAGAAGAAGAGTTGTGGAAAGGGGAATTTTAAAAATAAGTTTGCCCATTTGCCAGCTGTTACCTAAACCACAGATAGAAATAGTGGCTCCACTGGTTTCTTTGGTAAAAGCTTGCTGGGCTGTCTCTTTCATCTCTGGATGGGAAGCCCGGGATCTAGTCATTGTTGTGTACTCACGACCCTCTGCACAGAAGAAACATGAGTATACCGCCCAAAGTAAGGATAGACAGACGGGCAACTCTGGCTGCACAGGGGAGTGAAGATGTAAGAATTAAAACTGTGACAAGCATGAGGCATTAAGTGTCATCCTTTGCATGTGCACAGTGGTGGTATTAGATAAAAGAATTCTCTACTGTTTCCACCGAGGTCAAGTATCAAGAATGAATGGCAAGAGAACAAGTGAGAATCTACTCAGTGAAGCGGAGTATTGAAGGCTGAGAAGCAAGGGACTGGCAGTTGGGAACACGCTGGTTTCTGAAAACTCCAACCAGAGACGTGTAAGAGGGGCTAAGAGTAAACCAGCCATGGAGTGTAAGATTCCTTCTGCATCATCTCCTCATGAATCAACTGTCCTCTTTGTAGAAGTTAAGAATTCACAAGCATCATAACAGACCATGGAAGTCAGAGTGGGCAAGAGCCAGTCCCCTGGGATTCAACATTTGTCCATTCATTTAATAAATATTTTCCATCTAGTATATGTCACTTTACTAACATTGTGGGATGGAAAGAAAACACAACCCACAGCCCTTACCTCTAGAACTTACTTTAAAGCCTAATTAATGAGGAAGAAATGTTATAAGCATTTAAACAACTAAGATAGATGGTAATGAAAATGATAATACAAAAATCGTCATGGCTGGGAATGGTGGTTCAAGCTTATACTTACACAAGTGAGAGTGTCAAGAAGTTCACAAGTACAAGACCACCCTGGTCTACACTGAGTTTGAGACAATTATGGGGTATGCAATGAGACCCTGTGTCAATAAAGCAAAACAAAACAATGGAATGTCAGGAGACAATATTTGAGATCAAGCTCTTGAAGAATGGGGATTATGACTTACTGTTTAGAACCATCACATTCCCCATCCCAAGGATTATAGAGGTCATAATCCTTTGACATGAGCCTGTTTCACTGGCCAAATGGATTACATCACCAAACTGGGTCAATCAGGCTCTTTCCTGGGAATTTAAAATTGAACAACTCTGATTTGGATGGCTTCCTTTGTAAAGGAGATGAGAACATCCTAACAGTCATTTTCTACAATGACCAAGTAAAGATTGTTAGCTGCATGGAGGAAAGAAGATGAGTCAAGTCGGTAGGAGGAAATGGAGACAAACAGAGCAGAGAAGCCACTCTAGCTCCCCAATGGACTCTCTTCCTTGTTGGAGTCTCTCTGTTGCTCAGTTTTCTCCCTCCCTGAGGTGTCATGTGGCACTTACATCTGTAATAGTTCATTTGGCATCTCACAGGTCTTTAGTCCTTAAAATCCTGGAGATTCTGAATCCATGTTTGGGATGCTTCTGTAAGCCCCACCTCCCTGGCCATATATCTCGCTATACATATGTATATATGTATATATAGTATATACACATACTCCTACCAAAGAGCTTTGGTCCTTCCAAATGTTCTCGCTCTTCTCTTTCAGTCTCCAGAGATCCTTTGAATAATTTATCTTACATAAACATTTGACAAAATAGGCATTCTCGTCTTCATTTCACAGATAAATCCAACTTGCCAAACAAATGAGTATTTCACCCAACTGCACGTATCTAATAATAGCAGAGCTGCGA
The DNA here is from genome assembly GCF_011064425.1 of Rattus rattus. Classification (NCBI taxonomy): domain Eukaryota; kingdom Metazoa; phylum Chordata; class Mammalia; order Rodentia; family Muridae; genus Rattus; species Rattus rattus. The sequence continues at coordinate 195,304,630 of NC_046156.1, forward strand.
TGTGAACTACTGAGGCAGTGTGACTCCTGAATGCTTTCTCCTAACCACCAGTGACCCTCTGTCCTACACTGTGGCCTAGCACAAGAAGCATTTCATGGGATGATCTGCTTACTGGGAAGGTGGAGACAGGAGAATCACTGAAACTTGGTTGTCTTGTTTTACCCATGGCTACATCCAGCCTGACACTGACTTCTCTAGGAATATTTCTTGGGTCTTCCTCTTCATTCTACATGAATAAAGAAGCCATGTGCTGTGAATGACAAGGGCACAAACTATAATGATTCCAAATCCCCCAGTCATCACATGATGGAAGAGCTATGCAGGTGTCACCAACCCTCAAAGTGTAAATGGGAAAGTGACAGTGTGTTCAGCCATCGTAGCTTCAGCTTTTTGTTAGAGAAGCTGCCAATTTCCCTGCATTGATCTACCAATAGTGTTCCAAACCTTGGGTAAGCAGCGGTGTGAGCCTATGAGCAGATACTTGGGGGCATACGAAGAGCACTTTTATAGCAGTTTGGCCCATGCTTGTAGAAATGCAATTTGTTTTATTAATGACAGAAATTACTCTTAAGATATATTCAGTCCAGTGCCTCTGTGGCTACTAAGGGAATATTCCCACTAGGGTCTTTCCCATCATTAATGGAGAAGATCATTTCTGTATCAGGGACCATTCCCTTGAGCTGTAGGGTCATCTCCCTCCTGTAAGGATGGGGACTTTGGTCAGTGCGCTAGGGGATTATGGAGACACAAGCCAGGAGGGGATGCTTAGAGGCCCAGCTTCAAGTTACACAAAAACTATATTTAGCATTAATAGCAACTAGAAACGTTCTATCTGCCTGCCTGCCTGCCTGTCTGTCTGTCTGTCTCTTGGGATATACTTTGTTCATTTCCACCAGTTCAAATGAGAAATCACTGTTACCAATTTGACAGACTTCAAGTTTGGGAGAATAAAGGAAGTCATGCCAAAGTGATTTGGTTAAGAATGAACCCTTGTTTTGTTTTGTTTTTTAATAAGTCTACTGATGGGTCTATAGAGTAAGATATGTAGATTTACTCTATAGTTTCTTCATGCTATAAAATCCAGAATGGGAGCTGATAAATTCCTATGGAGAAATCACCAAGACTATAGAGGAACACTTTCTAAATTAATGTTAAGTTTATCATAGTTCAGAGGCCAAGGCTTATTTTAAAATTGAATTTATGGACTTGGGAAAATGAGTTTGCACACTTCTGAACAACCACAGCAATTTCCATAGGTCTTAGGAAATCCTCCTCATATAAATTAATTTGGTGAATTTCCACTGCAAAAGGCTCTTTCCATGACCACAAGGACAGGACAGACACAGGGGTTCTAAAAGCCACGCTTTTGTTATATGTGTACAATTTAAATTAAACGACCAAGGTCACTCACCGTGTCTTCAGCTCACATTGCCAGGGCACTGCTACGTTCAAGCTGAAGGGCATGAGTGTGGCTGTTCTATTATCTATTCAAGTCGTATTTCCTGAGTGACTTGATGCACTACGAGGACAAGATAGCTGTCTACCAGGTATTTCTAATATGCTGCTAAAGCTGCTACTAGAGTCAAATGTTTTAATGGCCCACAAGAAGGAACTGAGAACCCGGCACATAGTAGGTGTTCAAAATGCTGTTGAATGAGAATGTGAAGTCTGAAGTCTCCTCTGGGAATAGTAACAACACCATATGTTTAATTTTGGTCGCCATGAGAAGTAGTTATTTTCTTACCTTTACAAGGGAAAGGACCTATCTTCAGAATTTGTTCATTCAGCCAGCACTCACTGGGTACCAGTGGGTAGTGGTGGTAGTTTCCTGTCCTCCAAAGGGACACTCATGCTCTGACCTCCATCTCATCTAACAGCAGCATATATTGCCCTCACCACCACGTAGCTTTGTTGACTTGGCTAGATGGATAATTACATAGCTAAGCCCCACTGCCTTTGAAAACATCTCCTTCCTTTCACCCTCAATTATTCCAAGAGGGGAGAGAGGGAGGTAGCTGGTTGGTAAAAATGTCAAGGCCATAACAACCCTGATTTACTTGAGTACGTGAAATGAAACAAACAGAGTGTGAACCAGCATCTCCTTTGAAATGGTGTTGGGTCGGATTAGCTCAGGGGAGGGCATCCTTAGAGGGAGAAGAGCCATTAATCACTGTCTTCAACAGTCCAAGTTGACTATCTTATTGTTTAATTATTTTTAATCTTTTGGAAATACAGAACCGCCCCCGGGTATTTTCTTTTCTCTGTCCCTCCTACAGAGCTGCCTGCTCTGGGAGCTGAAGGCCTCCTGTGTATTCCTTGAACTGAATCCAAATTCATTACAGATCTACAGTAAAGTAGACATGGATGATGTGGCTGTTGGGGAGGGAGGGGGAGACGAGAGGAAAGGAAAGTACTATAATAGTAAGTAGCCAGGGCCAGTTTGAAAAGTTGAAAGGTGATCTTTGACCTTCACATGACTCATAAAGCACTTTATGACTCCTACCCCATTAGCCAAGAATTCCCAAGCTCAACAAAAGGGCTTTTTTAGCTGAAATGCCATTTTAACACAGCCTTACAAGGACTGCTTATTTGGTTTATGTGTTAAGTAAGTAAAGTCTTCATTTCTGACTACCTAAGAGTTAACCAGCTTGGTTTATTCTGTGTCTATTTGCTAAGCTGTGTACTTTGCCCAGACATAGAATCAAGTGGGTGCTGAAAAGACCAGATGATTTACTTAAACACATGTTTAAGTAAAGACACGTTTAAGATAAGATAGCCTCTCTCTCTCTCTCTCTCTCTCTCTCTCTCTCTCTCTCTCTCTCTCTCTCTCTCTCTCTGTGTGTGTGTGTGTGTGTGTGTGTGTGTGTGTGTGTGTGTGAAAGAGACAGAGACAAAGAGAGACAGAGACAGAGAAAGGAAGGGATGGCGGCATAGGCAAAGAGAGAGACAGGCCAAAGCAAGGGGAGAGAAAATGTGACAGGGAGATAGACACAGAAATGAGAGGGGGGTAGGGTAGGGTAGAGAGAGGAGAAAAACTGACTGAGATTTACAATCACAAGACATCCAGAATTGCACATTTTAATAAAGAAAACTCTAAGCATCCCTAGAATGAAAGATTTGGGGGTATACGTTTTACCCCAGGCTGCTTCTTTTTTACTAATATTTATGTTTTATTTCCTGTGTGTAGTGTGTCATGATCATATCTACTATCCCTCCATCACCCTCCAACTCTTTCCAAGACCCCCTCACCACATCTTCTAACCTAATGTTCATCATTTTGTTCATTTTAGCCCACTGAGTCCTGCTAGTGCTGCCCATATGCCATGGGTGTGGGGCCAAACACTGGGTCACAGGGAACCTACTTAGCATAGGGCTTTCGGATACACTTGCAGCTTCTGTCTATAACTTGTCCTGAGACTAACGGAGAGTTCCAGTCATTTCAGTCACTACTATTGACATGTTAGTTGCCTTCTAGGGAAGGACACTAGAAAGCCACAGTGGCGTTTATCAGAAGTTCTGTGACCAAGTTGCCTGGGCAGTGAACATGTGTAGGACCACAGACTGGGATTTTTCTTTCTACATTGTATATCTCTTCCTATGTCTTTTGAATTCATTACTTCCTAGGTCACAAAACATGACTAGATCCTTTGATTCATTGGAAGAATCATAAAATCAGTTAAAAATTTGTGCCCAGTCTGCTTTTCACAGGGGTTGGCAGGTGCTGGTTGAAGGATTAAAGGTGGCTACGAGTTCTTCGGTGCGCCCTTCAGTGAGCGATGAGCTTTTAATCCCTCTGGGTGTACTCTGTGTCTGCTTGACTAATGGACTTCATCGTAAGATACAGTATGCCAGTTACTATGGTAATTAGTGATGTGATAGTTACTTTGGATATGCTGTGGTTAGATTCTGGGTATGTGAATTTGAATGTGGTGATATACAGGAAATCCTTAGACCTGTGAGGAACAGGTAGCACAGTGCACATGAATGTACTGTGTTGCTGTGGGCAGGCTGTACTTGGAAAGTCTGGATATCTGCATATGGTTCCTGTTCAAAGAACTTCCAAATCTACTGAAAATGGCCATGCAGCCAAGTGTGGGTTATCTCAGAAGTCAGAGGTTAAGGCTAGAGGAAAATAACTTGGAAATTAGCCTGGACTATGTCGTAAGGTCCTATTTCAAAAATCAAAAAAGGCATGCACATGTATGAAATATCATGATTAAACCAACTATGGCCCAAGGAGCTGCAGCAGTAGTTCTCAGCGTTGTATGTGGGCTCAAGGGAGTGCCCAAAATGGAATGCCGCAGCATCCCTGACTCAGTAGACTTTGTTGGACTTGAAGGCTTAACAAGGCCTCCCAGGTTATTCTCAAAAGCAAGACAGAGAACGTCAGCTATAGGGACAGTGACTTGGGAGTTTCCATGACTCTGTCTCTACTCTTGGACAAGGCTTTAAAGGAAGAGTTGAAGTTTGTGCTCCAAAACTCAGGCTTCTGTCAATCTCACATGCTGCAGTTAAGTATAATGTAACACACGTTGAAGGAGTTCACTAACCCAAAATACCTCTGCCTGAGGCCTTCTACAGGATTCCGTCTTTGACCAGACTTTGGAGGTTGGAGCCATTATTTGAAAAAGGTAGTACATCCACTAATGCATTAAAACAGATTTTATAAGGTTTTACTCTTCAAATTAATCTATTTTATTAATGATATAAGGCAGCCTTCACCTTAGAGATGCTCAAACCCACTTTTTATCTTATTAAATAAATACTTGCCTTGGACACAGAAAGCACGTGGACACTTCAAAGACTCCAGTGAATTCTCAAGGAATTCTCCTACCAACGCGTCAGTTGTCTCCTGGGTAGAGAATGGCCACGTGCTCCTGAGAAAGCAAATTCTGTCTATGTTCTCGGGACTCTTAGCACTGAAGGCGGGGACTGAGAAGCACAGAGCAGGATCAGACATAACCATGAGGAGCTGCAGTGCAATTAATCAAAATTAACAACAAATCAAGAGAAAATTACAGTATGCTTTTAATTGAATGGATGGAGCCATGATTTAGAGTGGTTCAGGAGTGCAGTGTGTGTGTGTGTGTGTGTGTGTGTGTGTGTGTGTGTGTATGTTTGTATGTATGTGTTTGTGTGTGTATGTTTGTATTTGTGTATGGGGGTGTGTGTTTGTGTGTATTTGTCTCTGTGTGTATTTGTGTGTGTGGGGTGGGTGGGTATGTGTGTGTGTTTGTGTGTGTGTGTGTTTATGTGGTGTGTGTGTGTTGTGTGTGTGTGTGTGTGTGTTTGTGTGTGTTTGTGTGTGTGTTTGTGTGTGTGTTTGTGTGTGTGTGTGTGTGTGTGTGTTGTGTGTGTGTGTGTGTGTGTGTGTGTGTGTGTGTGTGTGTGTGTGTGTGTGTGTGTGTTTTTGTGTGTGTGTGTGTGTGTGTGTGTGTGTGTGTGTGTGTGTGTTTGTGTGTGTGTATCTCTGTGTGTGTTTTGTGTGTGTTTGTGTGTGGGGGGTGGGGGTGTGTGTTTGTGTGTGTGTGTATTTGTCTCTGTGTGTGTTTGTGTGTGTATGTTTTGTGTGTGTGTGTTTGTGTGTGTTTGTGTGTGTGTGAGTGGGGGTGGGTGGGTGGGGGTGGGGTGGTGTCAGCCATGGGGGGGGGTTCACAAGAAGCACATGCACAGATTTTATGGCATTACTACTACCATGGTTTGGATGTGGTTTAGCCCCATAAACACTGACATTAAACTTTAGTTCCTCAACATAGCAGTGCTGGGAAATGGGGCCCTGAGAAGAGATTATTATCTTTCCTGGGAGGCTGGTTTCATGAGAGGTTGTAAAACAGGTCAGCTTTTTTACCACCCTCAGGCCCCTGGCACACGCCTGCTCCTCATTGCCACCCAAGCTGTCACCATGTGGCACTCACCATTCCTGTTGTGAGGCAGAATTGTTTCCCGCTAGAGGCTGATCTTGAACTTCTCAGCTTTCAGAACTATGAGCTACGTAAAGGCCTCACTATAAATTTCTTCGGTCCAGCTATTGTGGGAGGACACCTCAAGTAAACTGAGAGAATGCTCTTGTGGGAAAGGAGATTAGCATCATCATTGTTTGGGTTATGAAGAAAGATGACAGCGCCCGCTCTTGTCAGTGATTACAACACCCACATTCTTGAGACCATCACAACCGGAAGGGATGCTTTCATTTATTTTGACTACAGTACCCGTGTTTATTTGTCTTGCCTGTTTCTATAAAAAGGTTTGGTGCTCATGGCACCATTAATACCATATACCCAATCAGCTTTCTATCGTGTGGATCTGGTGATACCAAATCCCTACTTAAGTAGGGGGAAAGTTAGTGTCAAAACCTGGCATCTGAAATACCGCACAGCCATGTACACTGTGCCCTTCTGGGCTCCTGTCGTAACCATAGCACATTTTTGTCCCTCCTGAACCTCTGGTCCACAGTAGCTACCCTTTCCATCTAGATGAAATTTCTATCTATTCAAAGATCAGCTCAAGCCTCAACCCGCTAATTCTGTGTTCACTTAGCATCCAAGAAAGAATTCATCTGTTATGCCCGTCCTTGTGTCCTGACCCCACTCACAGAACCTTTATCTTCTAAGTCTTTGTGTCCCCCACCCATCAGCATGGCCTCATCTTTGTTCTCTGTGCTCCAACACTCCTGGCTTTCTCTCTTTCAGCTCCCAGAAATACCTAGCTAATGGGAGACGCCAGCGAAGAAATCAGCGAACAAGAGGAAGCTGAGGTATTTCCTAGCTTCCCCGTGTCTGATTGCTTTGGGGTGGGGGTGGGGCATCTGGAACTATGTCCACAGTTCTTTCCTTTGAGGCAATCCTGTACCTATAATTACCCTCCCCAAACTCGAGCCCACTAATGTAGTGTCAGTTTTCATACAGCTAGCGATGAAGTGTTGCTCAGTCCTTTTTTAATTTACTGAAAGGCTGGGCATACCTTTACGAGTAGCCTGTATTTTATTTTCCAAATTACCAAATGAAACCAGATCACCTGTATTCCACAAGACTCTGATGGATACACCTGGTTTGTAAGTAGATAAGGAACTTTATGTGACATTTATAATCAGACCTTTGGTGTTGTCATTATATGGTGACTCTTGAATGTCTTCACTGAACTATTAGTCAGACCAAGACGGGTACCAATAGCAGAGACCATTCCCAAGACCCCTCCCACTATGGCTCGAATGTAAAGTTTGGATGCCATGCTCATTAGCTGAGTTCACAGGGACAAATCAATTTGGACCAAGAAAGCACTAACTGAAAGGCTATGGTAGCTTGATGTCCTTACCCTCATTAGCAGAGGATGAAACATTTAAACAGAAACTGGAGGCAAATATAGAAAGCCAATCGTGATTGTCCAATTCAATCAATGATGAGTGTTTGCATTGTCTATGGCAAGCAAAATTACAAAAATGCTTGTAAAATGGAATTCAATTGGATGATTGCTCAAGCCGCAAGCTCTTTGGAGCATTGACCCAAGACCAGAATTGAATTCCTGTTTGAATCAGCCAGAGCTTCTAGCCCAGAGCTGACATCATGATCTATGCAGTGGTTCTCAACCTGTGGGTCACGACCCCCTTGCTACACTTCTATCTCCAAAAAACATTTACATCACGATTCGTAATGGTAGCAAAATTACAGTTATAAAGTAGCGACAGAAATAATTTTATGGTTGCGGGTCACCACAATATGAGGAACTGTATTAAAGAGCTGCAGCGTTAGGAACACGGAGAACCACTGAATCCATAGATTCTGCGGAGTTATTTTTTGAATGGACAAAGCCACCACTCCAGTCTCCCTCTTCAAAATGAGGGTAGCAACGCACTTCTAGGTATTTGCCAAATGATAATAGCGACGACACAAACTTCCGGTGGGTTGAAACTGGCCCAACTGAGCAGAGACTGTTGTGCATTTATCTGCACAGAATCCCTTCGGTCTCCCTCTTTGGCAAATGCCCAGGTTTGCACAGACTGCTCTTTTTGAGACCGTAGGCAGGGTCTGGGTGGGGGACAGCTGCCGTAGATTTTCTGAGCAGTTCTTGCGGATGAAAGCAAAGCCCCTGACTTGTGTGCCCAGGGGCTGGGATCAGAACTCCTGGCCTGAAAGAGGGGCTCTGTTGAAAGAACAGTAGGCCTCCCTGTTGGACTGGCTAGTGGGATTTTTTTCTTTTTCAGTTTGCACCTGGTGTTGGGCGATGGGAGTTTATGAAAATCCACAGAGGGGAATGTTTCTGAGTTGAATAACAGAAGGGCAAAACATTGAATGGCAGATCTTTGGAACCGTGAAAAGCACAGACGCGGTCTGTGGAATGGAGACTTGGGTCTTTGCTGAGGGGGGCCTTTCACCGGAGCTGCGGGGGCCTGGACTCCGTGCTGCATGAACAGCTGCACTGGAGCTTTCCTGATGCCTCGCCCAACAGCTTTTGAAAAGGGACCGAAAGCCATCCAGTGGGAACTAGAACCGCGGGCCCTTCCACCCTCTCCCTCAGAGTCAGGACCTTCCAGCCCACTGCGTATGCAAAATTAGTATTCACTGACAATTCTTCCTTTCCCGAGCTGAAAATCTTTGGCACTTTCTAAACTCACTTCTTAGAGCCTTGTTATAAAATATGCATGTTCTCAAAATTTATCCTTTCACAGTACAAAGTAATAAAACTCATTACAAGCTACAGGTATCAAATGGCACTGGAGAGAATAAGGTAGAAATTGAAAGTCACCCCTGATTTTACTCCAAAATGACCCCCATCAAAGACTGGAGAACATTTTTTCAGATCTTTATTCTCCATGTATATATCAAATTCCAAGGCAAGCATCTCAACACCGTAATAAGCAAATTATGAGAATAATGGTCTTGGGTGAATTGTTTATATTTGTTAGTATTTGTCACATTTCTCCCAGTTGGGACAAAAGTAACTTCAGGAAGGGTTTATTTTGGCTCCCAAATCCATGGTACAGCCCATCATGGCAGAGATATCCTGGTGGCAAGAGCATAAAGCACTCTAGTCTGGAAGCAGAGAGCAACGGAAGCTTGCTTAGATAGATTCTCCTTTACATTCAGTCCAGGATCCCAGCCCAGGGACTGCTGCCTGCCACTTTAAGATAGATCTTCCCACCTCACTGAATCCCCTTAGAGAGATGCCCAGAGACTTGCCTCCTGGGTGATTCTACATCCTGACAGGCTGACAACCTCAGAGTTAGACAGTACAAAGGGGTAAACTTCGTATCTGAAAATTAAAACTGCCTCACTGATGGCCCCTGCCAGGCTCAGGGTTGCATTGTTAGTTTCCTCGTGTTAGTGAGATGGCCTTGAACTGGTGATCTTTTGGCATTTACCTCCTGAGTGCTAGCATCCATCACCATAGGCCGTATACATCAGGAGACCTGCAGACGCCGTGTTCTATTAAGCAGGACTGATATAAGGGAACTCTGGAGGGAGAAATCAGTGTGAGGTAGACAGAGTGATTGAAATGATGATTTTTATTTTAGAGCTGGGTCTCATACTAATGATTAAAAAAAATGTACTGTGAACCCAGACGATGCAGAAAAGCTTCATTTAGATTCATTTAAATGCCCTGCAATGTACTACAGCCTGAGTTTGGTCCTGGACCTCCAAGGGTCTCATTGGGTGAGGATTCTCCCGCCATTACTCATAGATTCCATTTCTAACACAATCATGTATTCCCAGGAATATTTGTCTCCATCCCAGCCTTGTTCTTTTGGGATTCTGCTTAACTGTGCTTGAACTCACCAGTGTGCTGGGGCAGGTTGGAGTTTATAATAACCTGTGATGTGAAGGGATACAAGGACTTAGGAAAGGCACATTGGACATTCAAGTGGCTTAATAAGGTACTGGAGGTTTTATACACAGAAGATAACGATTATGAAATAACTTGAGCTGTTAAACACACGTCTCAAAAACAGTTTGTTCCAGGTACTTTTTATGTTCTTAATTTCATGTAATTCTGCATTGACTTCAGGAGTTCTGTATCTTAATTATCTCCAGTCAGCAGATGTATAAATAGATACTCAAAAAGGTAAAATTGCTTATCTAAATTTATCCAAAAGTTCACTTAAAGCAGTGGTTCTTAAACTGTGGGGTTCGACCACTTTGGGGGAGGGCATCAAACAACCCCTTCGCAGGGGTCACACATCAGATATCAGATATTGTGCATATCAGATATGTATATTACAATTCATAACAGCAGCATATTTATAGTTATGATATAGCGGCAAAAATAATTTTATGGTTGAGGGTCACCAAAACATAAGGAACTGTATTAAAAGGGCAAAGCATTAGGAAGGTTGAGAACTACTGGCTTAAGAGGCCTAGATCTAAAACCAGGCTGTTCTCCTTGGCGGTCTTGTGTCTCTCTGCTTCTCCTTGGTACTATGGAAGAGTTTCTTTCCAATCCTGTCCTCCGATGTCCAGGAAAGGATCTTAGCCATGGTTACACAATGGCCATGATAAGGGACTTTGGAAATGAACCCGGAGTTGGGGATTTAGCTCAGTGGTAGAGCGCTTGCCTAGGAAGCACAAGGCCCTGGGTTCGATCCCCAGCTCCGAAAAAAAGAACCAAAAAAAAAAAAGAAAATGAACCCATGCCAATCTCCTCTGGAAGAGGTCTTGGTTGAGGGGAGGTTGGGCCTAGAGCTTCCTTGTATTCTTTCCTTCAATTCTTCCAATATGCTTTACATAACCTTGCAGCATTTCTCCTAACCTAGTAGGTTTCAACACAGAGCTCCTGTAAGAAGGTCTCTTTCCATTTCTCTTGCTCTTGGGGGTGACTTCGTATCAGCTTGGCCCAGATTTCGACGTAATGTAAGCATCGTAGAAAATTTGCCATCAGCCCAAGCAGCCTCTGTCTTCTTACCTAGGTAATTTGTAGAGTCCTTGATGATGGAAACATGTCCTCAGGAGCTCCTGTCTTCTGAATAACCTGCTTAGTGCTGTATGTGCAGATGCAGGAAAAATGTGGGCTGAGTTAGCAGCTAAACCATTCTGGGATTTAGAACCTTGGAGGGAAGTGTACAAAGAAGAAAAATAAGAGCAAAGGAGGAGAATGAGTCAGACCCTGGATATCCTGGTCAAGTCACAGTTCAACATGCTTAGATAGTAAGAGCCATTTCGAGCCTTTTCATATGACAGTGTACTTTACTTTAGGTGCCAGACAGTAGGTCCCTACTCTTGTGTTGCATATGGTCCAGTGAGAGAGACATAGAGCCATGCTATAAATAAATTCCAGAGAAAAGAGAAGAAAATCATATGAAGACGAGGGGCTTGAAGAAGGTTGCTTATATGGACTTTGGGGAAGTCTCACCTGAGGCAGGGGAATTTTGACACTGAAACTGATGACTCAGGCATGGGAATTCAAAGGAATGTTCCCTGAAGTAACCCTAGATGTGATCATTCAATTGGTCTGAGATATTTACACCTCCATGTTTATTGCAGAACTATTGTGATAGGCAAAACATGGAAACAGCCTTGACACCCATCAACAGATAAACCAATGATAAAAATGGATATATTGGACTTTTATTCAGCTGTAAAAATGAGATTATGTCATTTGAAGAAAGATTAACAGAACTGGGGAACATTCTATTTTGTAAAATAAGTCAAATTTATACAAGTATCATGCATTGTCTCCTATATCAAATCTAGATTTCTATGCATGCATACATATATACATATACATAAATATGTGTGATGAAAACAAAGACATGGGCAATCAAAGGGGAACAGGAACTAATTGAGGGGAGGCAGACTGTAGCAGGGAGGAAGGCAGAGCAGGGTTGAATCGTGGGCACGACTGTCAAGTGAAAGTATTGCTGAGTATACATCGGATGTCATATAGGACTCAGTATCTTGTATGATAATAAAAGACATATCTTGAAAGAAGAAGAAACCAAAACATGGCTGGCCTATGTGGTAGAAGACCAGAGAGAAGGGCAGTGGGGTTCAGGGCACTGAACAAGAAGGCGTGAAGAAGCCAGCAGCAAAGACTGTACCTGATACTAAAGGCATGAAGCATGAGGCATGAGATGAAGAATGAATGGGTTTCATTGGGAGCATGGGACTTTGGAAACTCCATGTAACCTGATTCAAGCTCCATTCAGTTGATGATGTAAATGCACTATCTGTGGACTGCTCTGGCCATAGCTGACATTTCGAGAGAGCCCTGAAGGAAGCTCCAATTGTGAGCTCTTGGGTTGGAAAACTTAGTATTTGAGGTTCTTGGCTTCCTAACATGTCTCTTGATGGAATGTCAAAAATATGAAAGTGGCAGGTCATCATTTGCTGCTGGTTTTCATTTCTGACTAGACTGTAAGAGGTGTAAAGCATACCCCTGGTGGTTTCTTGTTGATTTTTATTCAACTGCCTATTGGCCATTTGTATTTCCATTTTCAGGATACCATGAGTCAGGATTCTGAACTCCATTTACGTGGACCCTCTGCTCAAGGTCTCATAAGTTCTCCTAGACTATTGTCTCATCTGAATGCTTCAGGAGGGATGTGTCTGTTTTTGAGGTTACTTGATGTAGTAGCAAAATCAACCCTTAGCTTGTTGCTTGTTGAATGTAACTTGCAGGCTACACTTAATCACTAGAGGCTTTCCTTGTCACTTGTCATGTGACTATCAATACAAAAACCTTTAACACAATAGATCCCAGTAGTGAATATATTTTACTGTATTCTATTAGGAAAAATAACCATAGGTCCCATCATTTTCAAGGGGAGAGGATTACTCCTAGGTTGTGAACCTCAGGTGTCAGAAATGATAGGGTCATCTTAGAGTTATCAATAACACTTCATTTTATTTTTGAAAAAGGAATGATACTGGTCTTAGGAAATCATAGCCCACTAATACATGATAGCAGACAAATACTTTAAACATTTTTCACTTTCATAAACTTAAACTTTGTTCTCCAGAGTCACCTTTTTGGGGGAGGGGGAGACATGTCTTTTAAAATTAGTCTAAAAGTAGTTTTCTTAAGCTGAAAGCTAAAAAGGGGTTAACACAGAATTCTACCAGACTTTCAAAGAAGAGTTAATACCAATATTCCTCAAAGTATTCCACAAAATAGAAATAAAAGGAACATTGCCCAATTCATTTTACTCTGATACACAAACCACATAACTCAACTGATACACTCAACAAAGAACGAGAATTGCAGACCAATTTTCCTTATGATGTGAAATTACTCAATAAAATACTTACAAACCAAATCTAAGAGTGCATATGAAAGATCAACTACGATGAACAAGTAGTCTTCATCCCAGAGATAACAGGGATGGTTTAAATATGAATATCAAAATATAACCCACCCTATAAACAAACTGAAAGAAAAAGAAACATACATGACTATCTCATTAGATGTAAAAAAAAAAAAAAAAGGCTTTTGACAATCGAACACCCCTACAAAGATAAAATTCCTGGAGAGATTAGGAATACAACGAACAAACCTTAACATAATAAAGGCAATTTACAGCAAGCCTATAGCCAACATCAAACTAAATGGAGAGGAACTCAAAACAATTCCATTAAAATTAGAAACAAGACAAGGCTGTCTACTCTCTCCATTACCTATTCAGTATAGTACTTGAAGTTCTAACTAGAGCAATAAAACAACTAACTGAAGGAGATCAAGGCATACAGATCAGAAAGAAAGGGGTCAAAATATTATTTGCAGATAATATGATAGTAAACATAAGTGAGCCTAAAAATTCCAACAGGAAACTCCCATAGCTGATAAACACTTTCAGAAAAGTTACTAAACACAAGATTAACTCAAAATAGTCAGTAGCCCTCCTATATTCAAATGACAAATTGAGAAAGAGATCAGGGAAGTGACACCTTTCACAATAGCCTCAAATAATATAAAATATCATGGGGTAAATCTAACCAGGCAAGTGAAAGACTTATATGAAGGTTCAGATCTTTGAAGAAGATATCAGAAGATGGAAAGATCTTTGATGCTCATAGATCAATAGTGTTAATAAAGTAAAAATGGCCATCCTACTGAAGGCCGTCTAGAGAGTCAATGCAATCCTCATGAAAATTTCAACACAATTCTTTATAGATCTTGAAAGGACAATTCTCAACTTCATATGGAAAACCGAAAATCCCAGGATATCTAGAACAATCCTAGATAATAAAACACACACACACACACACACACACACACACACACACACACAAAACAAAAAAAAAAAACAAACTCTCTTGAGGTACCACATTCCTGATTTCAAGCTGTAATACAGAGCTATATTAATAAAAAAAAGATATATTATTGACATAAAAATAGAGAAGTTGATCAATGAAATCTAGGAAGAGACCCAGATAAAAATCCATACACCTATGAACATCTGATTTTTGATAAAGAAACCAGAAATATACAATGGAAAAAGGGCACTATCTTCAACAAATGGTGCTGGTCAAACTGGATGTCTGCATGTAGAAGGATGCAGACAGATCCATATTTATCCCTCTGTACAAAACTCAAGTCCAAGTGGATCAAAGATCTTAACATAAAACCAGATACACTGAACCTAATAGAAGAAAAAAATAGGGACTATCCTTGAAAGCATTGGCACAGGAGATGATTTTTCTAAACAGAACACCAATTGCTCAAGCACTAAGATCAACAGTAAATGGGATCTCATGAAACTGGAAAACTTGTGTAAGGCAAAGGACACTCTCATTCAGACAAAGCAGCAGCCTATAGAACAGGAAAGTGTTCTATTGTTGAAAACAGTTGATTTTCACCAACTCTACATCCAATAGAGGACCAATATCCAAAATATATAAAGAACTCAAGAACCTAGGTAGCAATAAACAAACAAACAAACAAACAAACAATCCAATTTAAAAAGCAGAAGGCAGATCTAAATAGATAATTCTCAGCAGAGGAATCTCAAATGGCTGAGAAATACTTAAATAAATGTTCAACATCTTTAGTCATTAGAGAAATGCAAATCAATATGACTTTGAGATTCCAGAATGACTAGTATAAAAAAACCCAAGTGACAGCGCATGCTGGTGCAGATGTGGAGCAAAGGGAACACTCCTCCATTGCTGGTGGGAATGCAAATTTGTAAAACCACTTCAGAAATCAATATGGCAGTTTCTCAGAAAATTGGGTATCATGCTACCTCAAGACCCAGCTATACCACCCTTGGGCATATATCCAAAGGACACTGCATCTTACTACAAGGACATACTCTCAACCATGTTCATAGCAGCTTTATTCATAATAGCCAGAAACTCGAAACAACCTAGTTATCCATC
Source organism: Rattus rattus (assembly GCF_011064425.1). Lineage (NCBI taxonomy): Eukaryota > Metazoa > Chordata > Mammalia > Rodentia > Muridae > Rattus > Rattus rattus. The sequence goes on from NC_046156.1 coordinate 195,319,938, forward strand.
AATCAAAGAATAGATAAAACAAAATGTGGCATATTTAGACAAAGGAGTATTGCTCAGATGTTAAAATAAATTACATCATTAAATTTGCAGGCAAATAGATGAAACTAGAATAAAACACTCTAAGTGAGGTAACCTTGTCACAGAAAGATAAATGTGGTATGTTATCCACTTATAAAGGGACATTAGCCATTAAGTAATGATAACCAAGCTATAATCCATAGACCCAGAAAGGTTAGATAAAGAGGGGGAGTTTGGTGGGGATGCAGGGCTCTCCCTGGGGGAAGGGGTAGGTTAAATTTAACAGGAGAACTGGGGGTAAGTGGGAATAGTAGTTAATGGGACATGGCAGGGAAATAGCATGAAGGAAGAGAGTACAAGAAGTCAGATGGAATTGGGGAGACATTTGGGATGGGTGTGAAAACCCAGTGCAGTGGAATCTATGAAGGTGGTCCAAGTGAGGACTCCTAGTAATGGGGAATACAAAGCCCCATCTGGCCATCTCTTGCAGCTAGACGAGGAATCCAGGAGTGAGAATAGGTTTCTTTAACTGAGTTATTGGCCAAGAAGGCCCCATGGAAATACCCAAACCACCAAGGCTGTTGCTAATACAAAAGGTTGCTTGCTGAAAATGGATAGAGCGCCTCACTGCTGAGGACAGCACCCAAACAACTCATTCAACATGGAAAAGTCAAACTGGTGCCCTCATGGAGCCCTCACCCCATTTTATTCTCTTTGGTGAGGGAATGTACTCTCCAGGCTACTAAAAGAGAAATGTGGACACCAATCCAGCCACAAAACCTTTGCCCACAACCTGTTCTGCCTACAAAATATTCTAGGGCAATGGTGCCACAGAACTTGTGAGAAGAGCCAACCAAGGTCTAATTTGACTTAAGACTACTCCACAAGTTCCTCAGAAAATTGTAGATAGCACTACCTGAGGACCCAGCTATACCACTCCTGGGCATATACCCAAAAGATGCTCTAACATATAACAAGGACACATGCTCCACTATGTTCATAGCAGCCTAATTTATAATAGCCAGAAGCTGGAAAGAACCCAGATGTCCCTCAACAATGGATACAAAAAAATGTGGTACATCTACACAATGGAATACTAATCGGCTATTAAAAACAATGACTTCATGAAATTCTTAGGCAAATGGATGGAACTTGAAAATATCATCCTGAGTGAAGTAATCCAATCACAAAAGAACACACATGGTATGTGTTCACTGATAAGTGGATATTAGCCCAAAAGCTCAGATTACCCAGATACAATCCACAGACCACATGAAGCTCAAGAAGAAGGAAGACAAAGTGTGGATGCTTCAGACTTTCTTAGAAGGAGAAACAAAAATACTCACAGAAGGAACTCTAGAGACACTGTGTGGAGCAGAGATCGAAGGAAAGGCCATTCCAAGACTGCCCAACCTGGGGGATCCATCCCACATGCAGACACCAAAGCCAGAAAATATTGCAGATGCCAAGAAATACATGCTGACAGGAACCTGATATCTCACTGTCTCCTGAGAGGCTCTGCCATAGCCTTACAAATACAGAAGGGGATGCTCACAGCCAACCATTGAACTGAGAAATGGGGTCCCCAGTGGAGGAGTTAAAGGACTGAAGTAGCTGAAGGGGTTTGAAACTCCATAAGAACAACAACAATATCAACCAACCAGACCCTCCAGAGCTCCTAGGGAGTAAACCACCATCCCAAGAGTACACAGGGAAGGACCGATAGCCCCATCTGCATATGTAACAGAGGATGGCCTTGTCGGGCATCAATGGGAGTAGAGGTCCTTGGTCCTGTCAAGGCTTGATGCCCTAGTGTAGGGGAATGTCAGGGCAGGGAGGTGGGAAGGAGTGGGTGGATGGGTGAGGGAGCACCCTCATAGAATCGGGGGAGAGGGGATAGGATAGCATGTTTCTGGAGGGGAAACCAGGAAAGGGGATAACATTTAAAATGTAAATTAAAAAATACCCAATAAAACAAACAAACAAAAAAACAGAAAATACATACACGCACAGAAAGACTACTTCATAAGAAGGAACCCATGGCTAACACTGTTTAGATAATCAAGAACCAGAGACTAGATAGCCTAGAAATACCCAGGGCAAAGCCAAACAACACTGGTCTAAAAGTAAAAACAAAAAACCAAACAGAAACAATAAACTGATTCAATGTCTTATCTATCATCATCGGAGAGGCATCCTTGAGATGCAGATGAGAATAAATGTAGAAACTCACAGTGAGACACGGAGACATGGAGAGAGAGAGAGTCTAACTTGAACATCTCCATCAAGTTCCTTCCTTCAGACCTCAGGGAAATCCCACAGAAGAGGAGGCAGAAAGATTGTAAGAGTCGTGGGTGTTTAGAAGACACCAGGTCCTCTGAACCAACTATTACAGTGCACGTGAGCTGAGCTCACCAGAGAGACTGAAGCAGCAAGCACGGGGCCTACACTGGTCAGGCAGCTATGGTCTTCCTAGTACATAATTTACTTAATACAATTCACCTAGCTACTACCCATTACAAACCATTTCTTATTCTTATGCTTGCTTGACATTATAAGGCTAATTGGTTCCAGTACTCCTTAAAACATTTTTTACCTATTTGCACTGGTCTGCACCAGGCCCTCTGTGTAAATACTATAGCTATTAGCTTAGTGTTTTTTAATGGGACTCCTGACTGTGACAGTGAGTGGGTCTCTGATTCTTGTCCCTGTTCTTGGGTCTCTTTTCCTACTGTAGACTTGCTGTGTCTACTTTGATAGGATAGTGTTTGCTTTATCTTTTGATATTTTATTATATTTTTATTGTCATGTTCAGTTGTTATCTCTTAGAAGCCTATTCTTTTCCAATGAGAGACAGCAAGGAGGTGATGGAATCCAGAGGGGAGGGGAGATAAAAGGAACCGGGAGGGAAGGGAAACATAATCAGAATATATTGTATGAGAAACGAAGCTATTTTCAAAAAAAGTAAAAGTAGTTCTTTTTAATGTATAAAGAACTTGAAAGTTATTGATTTTTATGGCAGTCGAAGGCTACCTTATAATTCTTGAGGTAAAATTATTCTATCCCATGCTAGATATTCCAGATAAATCTACTGGAATTTCAACCTACTTGTCTGGGAGATAAGCCTTCTTAAGAATTTCTGCCAAGGGGTTGGGGATTTAGCTCAGTGGTAGAGCGCTTGCCTAGGAAGCGCAGGGCCCTGGGTTCGGTCCCCAGCTCCGAAAAAAAGAAAAGGGAAAAAAAAAAAAAAAGAATTTCTGCCAAGTGAGCATCCTCTGTCCATGCTCATATGATGCTCTGGCACCTTTATAAATAACATAAACCTTCTAAAAAGTCGTGGGGGTGAGGGCGTGGTGGGAAGTACATCAAAATAACCTGAGTGTTTATCCAGGCTGCAGAGTCTGGCCAGCTCAGCATCCACACCCTTTCAACAAATATTTGCCTTGAATTGTCACTCTTGTTAGGCTAGTATTTTAGCAGTTCCTGGTTGCTTCTGGAAAGTTCAGCCCACTAAGACATTAACTCCAAAGTACAGCGGTGGCACTGGGAGAGAAGTGTAAGGAGGGGCCTCTGGATCTCCATCACCAGAGGTTATATCTGCCCTCCCCCTTTTCATTTCTTGGTCTAATGTAAAGTGACATTTAAACTGGGACCCATGACAGGCCCTTTTAAACCTTTTCATCCAGTCAGGTTGATGGTCCCAACTATCTTCCATTTAGAAAGTCAAAGACCGATTCTATTTTAGGTTGATTTTAGTTGAGATTGGTAAAGACCTTTTCCCTTGCCCGAAGAAGTCAATGTTGTAAGTGGAGGGGGGAATATTTTAAAGCCTAAGGGAGGGACCTGCACTGCTTCCCTGACTCAGACAACCAGTTAGGTCAGTTTCTGCTTTAGGGGGTGGCTGTGCCAACCTTTTCAGGTTCCCTTGGTCAAAGAAACAGAATTCAGAACCTGAAAAGTGTCGATTAAGACAAACACCACAACTTTGATTCACTAAGTATGAATAAATTAGGAATTCAGACACACTTTGAAATGTTAACACACTTAAAGGTGAAGGGGGAAGCGTTGGCAGAACTCATCTGAGGAACCGCTGGCAGCCACATAGCGTGCTTGACAAATAGCCAGATACCATTTGCCAAACCTGAACATGGCCAGCTTCTCTATCTCCACATTAAAGGAACATTAAGGTCTTTATCTATTGGCCTGAACCTATTGAAGAAAAGGAATTTCAGAGTTGAGACTAATGTACCTTTCAAAAAATGACCTCCTACTGCCTCATCGTTTCTGAGATCTCAGTGTGCACACTATTCAATAATGCACTAGTAAGAAGTTTGCAAATAGGTAAAAGACGTTTTAAAGTGTACTGGGGCCAATTAGCCTTATTATGTCAAGCAAGCATAGGAATAAGAAATTGGCTGCAGTGGGTAGACGTTAGATGAATTGCTAGGAAATAAGTTATGTTATAGGAAGGCCATAACTCCCTTATGGTGCAAAACAGGATCCCATGAGAGACCCCCTGATAGGTCCTCCGATCCCAAGTGGTCAACCCTAAATACACCAAAACAACACTAGATGGGCTATTTCATATATGTAGATGTATAAAACAATAGATAGTACATATAAAACACAAACAATTACAGAATAAGCGATTATGAATCCAAGAGGAAGGGAGGTGGAATTAGAGGGGGGAAATCTAAAGGGTAGAAATAATGTAAACACAATATACTCATCTATAAAGCTAACAAATTTATAAACTGATGTCCAATGCATCCAGAGCGTAAAGTCTTCAAGATCTCAAAGGAAAGGAAATATCCAAATGACTGTGATGCTTTATATATTCTTGTTTCTATTATCACTGTTCCCATTGATTAAACACTTAGGAAGTACTTAGAAGCAGCCTAGGTATGGGGTTGGAGAGATGGCTCAGTGGTTACAGGTATGTGCTACCCATGCAGAGGGTCTGAGTTCAATTGTGAGCCTGTGTCAGGAGGCTCACAATGGCCTACCACGATAGCGCCAATGGAATCCAAAGCCTTTGGCCTTAAAGGGAGTCAGTGAGCACACATCCACATAAAGACATGCACAATTAAGAATAAGGTAGTCTAGGTATTATATTATATTCTTTGTAGGTAGCATTTATAAGCCTTCTCAAAGAGCTCCCAGAGTCAAAATTATTTGGGCAATGACATTTATAATATTCTGAATCTTGGGTCCCTATGCAAACGCATATATGTGTAGCTCAAATATCTGACTGTTAGAGGTCCCTGGGGTTTTCCAACCATTCAAACACAGTGCTTTGCCTAAACTTAAGCATATCATAGAGCCCCATAGTAACTATGAGGGATACGTGACCTACTCTACTCTCAGATACATGGAGCAGAGGAAAGCAGTATTGCTTCTAGTTAGTAAGGCTAAGCGGGGTTCATGAATGCCTCCAACCATCGACTCTGCCTGTGAGAGACATTCTGCTTGAGAACTCACTGCATACCACATATGATCCCAATACTTCTCATATACTAGAATTATGTGTATCTTTACACTAGCTCCCTGTTGGTTTTCAGCCATGTGATTGCTGGTTTCAGACAGTTTTGGAATTGGAATTTTGGAATCTATAACAAACGTCTTTTGTGTCTGTCTCATTGCTATCACATAATAAACCATTTATTTCTTGTTAGTATCACAGCCCCTACTATGACTGGCAGACATTGAGAGGAAAGCCTTATGTGGGAAGTTTAGGAGCCAACCTAGCCATGGCACAAGCATTTGCACTCACTTCACTGAGCAGAACTTTACACAGATGCAATGAGGCTTTCAGTTGTTCCCAAGAGGGAAGCATGTAACAGTATCTGTGCCATATACAGGTCCCTAATTTTACAGCTGAGAAAATTAAATCACCAGAAGGCTCAGTACCAAATATCAAGAAGCTTGGCCTCAATTAGAGGAAGTATTAAAAGAATTGAAGGAGCTTGCAACCCCATAAAAACAATGCCAACCGCCAGAGCTTCCAGGGACTAAACCACTACCCAAAGACAATACATGGACTGACCCAGGGCTCCAACTGCATAGGTAGCAGAGAATAGCCTTGTTGGGGTACCAGGGGAAGGGGAAGCCCTTGGTCCTGCCAAGGTTGGACCCCCAGTGCAGGGGAATATTGGGGGGGCAATAAGGTGGATGTATAGGGGGAATATCCATATGAGGGAGGGGGGAGGGAATGGGAGCTTATGGACAGGAAACCACTGAGACATCCCCAAAAAGTATTTTGTAATTATCTACAAATCATATCCATTAAGCATTAATAATCAAGACTCTGGGTTGCACGATGTCTGGCATATTCTGACACTGTCTTCAAGAAGTGTGGAGTTGAAGTGTGTTGTTATAAAATCATTTTGGCTAAAAAAAAGAAAAACCACAGGCAGACGCCGGGAAGGTGGTTCAGTCAGTGAAAGGCTTGCTGCACACGGACTTGAGTTCATTCCCTAACCTCTGCAGAGCCTGGGAACAGTGCTGCACAGCTGCCATTGCAGCAACAGGGAGAAAGAGACGGAAGACCCTGGGGCCTGCTGGACAGTCTGGCTAACTCAGCGAGCCCCAGATTCTGACAGAGACCCTGTCTTAAAAATATAATGGGGATAGAGTAAGACAACGGACATTGACCTCGTGTCTCCATAGAGCACACATATCAATGAAAGCAAGTGTGTGTGTGTGTGTGTGTGTGTGTGTGTGTGTGAGTGTGTACACGCATGCACACAAATGTACATACATGTACACACATGTACACAGGCATGCACACACACACAAACATACACATGGAACTTATTCCTCAGCTCAGGCCCATGTTTGGAATCATTTATCTCTACCGATCTTGAACTATAACTCAGTCGTCACAAATGAAGTTTGACGGTTTCATTCCAGGTCTAGCCTAGAGTGTTATTTATGTTTTCAAACTGAACGAGGAATGCTGTTTCAGAGTCTCCCAAGGAGAAAACGAGGCTCTAATGTCTGCAGCAACATTATACTTTACTTTTCCACAGCCCCATATTCTTTCCCAGTCTCAGACTCAGACCCAGCCTCTTGGTTATTAACCACGACTACAACGGCCAAGACACCCACTCAAGAAACAAGAGAGTGCAATAAAGTATAGACGGGGCTTGAATAGGTCACAGAGAGTCCAGCGAGCTGATATCTGCCCGCACCTGGATCGGCCCCGTTCCTCTACCGCCTGGTTATGAATATCAAGTCATGAGCTATGACCGAGTTCATCTCAGCTTCAACCCTGGGCTCTTCGAGAGCGGGATGCTAATGACTTTCCTTCTCTGCCCCTCCACGTCTCAGGTGTCTGCAGACATCTGAAACTGACAGTGCTGCAGGGTTGCATTCCCCTGAAGTCTCAATGACAACCTCAGCCTGGCCTGGTCGGACCCTTGGAAGGCTCCTGAAAACCGCCTGTCAGATGTGCACACATCAACACACCACCTGTTCTGGCAGGAAACCAATTTTCTCTATTCCTTCCTCCCTGGGGAAATGTGCCCGCCTTTGGCATCTGTCCCCACTTACCCTGCCTCACACACGAGACAAAGAAATCATTTTTGTTTCTCAAGCCATCTCTCCTGCTTCTGTTTAAAAAATAAAATTACTTGCTTTCCTCTCGCAATAGGCATGCTGGCTCCTCCCCCCCCCCTTTCTGCGTCTTTACAACTATCCTTGTTTGCTTGTTTGCTGTTCTCGCTCCAGTTCCTTTTTGGCTTCCCTTCTTTGGTTCTATGGGGAGCTCCATTTCCACCCCCTTTACTGGGTTTCATTACGGGACAGAAGCTGCCTCAGTAATCTACGATGCTGTCATCTCCGTTGACTACTGATCTTTAGCGTTACTGCTGTTCTAGAATCTTTTGCAGGGCATCTGTAGGCAGTCTGTCTGTTTCCTTTCCCTCCTAGTAACCCTTACTATGGTATAGAGCACAAGAGTGGGCAATACTAAAACATGACCTCACACTCTTGAGTGGTGCTGTAGGAATGATTGTTGGTGGTTCCAAGGACACGGGACTGCCCTCTTTGTTCCCAAGGTCCAGTCACCGCTGCTGCTTCGGACATGGTTTCTTATCAGTATAGACCAAAACAGATTCCAAGGTCCTGTGATCTCACTGAAGCATGGGCAAGATCCATGGATTTTCTTCCAACTACAGAACTATCCTGAGACCTTGAGAGGGTCAGAGCTCCAGGCAAAGAGTAAAAGGAGAGATCTGGGGACTGGCAGTTACTTCTTAATTCAATTCCTCCCATTTAAAGTAAGTCATCTGAACACTATGTACATTGTTGGTACCTGTTAATAAGAAGGATATGAAAAAAATATAGAACCCAAAATGTAAGCTCCTAAGAAACATCCAATAAATGGTTCATTTAAGTCATTTCTCTGGAAGTATGAATGACAACTTCATGAACTTAGGTTTGCTTCCCATGAGTTGGTGTTTTGGGATCACTCCTGTTCGTAATTGACAAACTCTCATTTAGTCCTTTATGAAAAGCCTTCCAAGTGAGCCATACTTCCATTTGCCTGATGTGTTTCCAGTAGAATAAGAACTTTCCTGGAGACAGAGAACGGCAAGGTAGAAGAGTCAGTGGCCTGTACTCTCGTATGCTACAGATTTCCTTACCCACACTCCTCTGCTCTCTGCAGGTCGGTATTGGACTTCTATTAAGTTCTCAGGATAGAACCCACAAGCTCAAATCCTGATCCTACCCCATTATCCCAGTGATTTCCACAGGAGCCACAAGATAGTCATCTTTCTGAACCCCCAGGGGAGGGGAGGGGGCCTCCACAAGGAAAGCACAAGAACATTGGATACAGAAACCTACATTGGGTTCACATAGTCATTGGCCCTTTTGGGGGCTCAGATGGAGCTCTAAAGCTAAAGCCTGTGTTTTCAAAATATGGATGCCGTCATTATATCAAACACTTTTTTTGCACCCTGTGGCTGAATACCCCACAGAGCGATTTAAGGGGTGGGAAGATTTCTCTCGGCTTGTGGTTTCAGAGTTTAAGGGCATTGCTGTGGGGAAGGCATGGCAGAGCAGCTCTCTCGGCAGCAGCTGGAGGTCACACCAGCACAATCAGAAAGGAGAACGAATAGACGAACTGCATAGAGATCAGATGTCATCCTAAGAGGCCCACTCCTAGGGACCTGCTTTCCCCAGGAAGGCTCCACCTCCTAAGGTACCACATGCTCTGAAGGGCACAGCATCAGCTGGGAAACAAGTGTTTGAAACACCAGCCTGTAGAGACCACTTCACATTCAAACCACAATAACCACTCTCTTTCCTCCCTTCGCTCTTATTCTGTGGTAAAATCTGTTTTCTCTGAGTCCTTTGGCCTATTCAGTGCTTCTTTCCATAGGAAAGAAAGACTTGGCATATACCAAACCTCAGACATCATTACTTAGTGCTGAGTAAAAAGCTGTCCTTTTGATTCTGCAATATGACATAAAGCTTGTAAAGAGGGTTTTGAGAAAGAGAAGAGCCTTCGCCATTCTAAGCTTTCCTTTAGTTATCTAGAGTCAAGGCTGGCACACCATCACCATGCAAAATGAAAACCCTGTGTGGACCTCAATAGATATGACCAGTGTCTGACAGAGGTCAACATCTTGTCATTATAAAAGTGCTCAGCTTGAAGGGGCTCGAGACCCCATATGAACAACAATGCCAAGCAACCAGAGCTTCCAGGGACTAAGCCACTACCTAAAAGACTATACATGGACTGACCCTGGGCTCCAACCTCATAGGTAACAATGAATATCCTAGTAAGATCACCAGTGGAAGGGGAAGCCCTTGGTCCTGCCAAGACTGAACCCCCCAGTGAACGTGATTGTTGGGGGGAGGTGGCAATGGGGGAGGATGGGGGGAACACCATAAAGAAGGGGGGGGGGAGGGGTTAGGGGGATGTTGGCCCGGAAACCGGGAAAGGGAATAACACTCGAAATGTAAATAAGAAATACTTAAGTTAATAAAAAAAAAGTTAATAAAAAAAAAATAAAAGTGCTCAGCAAAGTGGATGTAGAAGAAACATGCCTTAACAGTAAAAACCACACACCTCACAACCACAGTCCACTGTCACTGCCTCTATTCAATATGGCTCTGGGAATATTAGCCAGAACGATGATGTGAAGAAAATAAAAGCATCAAAATTGAAAAGAAGACATCCGATTATCTCTATTTGTACATGACATGACTTGTAGAGAACCTTGAAGATTCCAGAAAAGCTGCTGTCCTCTCCAAATGTTTGCCGTTGTGATTGTTTGTTTTCTGACATTTCAGGGTACAAAAGAAACATTCAGAGAAATCAGCCATGCTTCTATACAATGTAAACAACTGTTCAAAAAACTTTAAGAAAATAATTCCCATGTGCTACGACATCAAAATACTCAATATGTAGCAGTAAATTTAAGTGAAAAAGTTGAAAACTTACAAATGAAAATTATAAGACATTGATGAAACTGATGAGAAGAGAGTTGTTATTGTGCCCATAACACACGTGCCATTTGTAGATTTGATGCTATCCTTGACCCCAACCCCTGATTATTTTTACAGAAATAGAAAAAAAAGCAATCTTAAAATTCATATTGAAGGGTTGGGGATTTAGCTCAGTGGTAGAGCGCTTGCCTAGCAAGCGCAAGGCCCTGGGTTCGGTCCCCAGCTCAAAAAAAAAAAATCATATTGAAAATCAAAGTAGCCACAGAGCCACAATTACACTTTGATAGTTTTTTTAACCTCTAGAAGATATAAAAAGTTGACAACACACATGGGAAAGTGACCAATATCAGTCAAAATCTGAGAACTGTGAATAAAACCACAAGTTGACATCATGTCATAGTTTCTAGGATAACTGTTTCAAAAAATTATCAAAACTTCTGGCAAGGTTGTGGAAAAATACAAAGCTTAGACACTGTTGATTGACAGGTAAATCAGTGACATCATAATTGGTAACATGATAAAGGTTCCTCAAAAATTAAAATGTATGTATACAGGAGTGCCAAATTACATGGTAATTATCTTAATATATGTATGCTTATACATATGCATGTATATGAAATAAATCAATATTTCAAAGAATTGTCTGCATTGGCTTATTAATTTTAGTAATGCTCACAGTAGCCAAGATATGGAATTAGGGCCAGTATTCTGGCTTAGCAACTAAAGAAGCTTGCCACCAAGCCTAAAGTCCTGAGTTCTATTCCTGGAACCCACATAGTAAAAGGACCGAACTGACTTTTAGATTGTTCTCTGACTCCCATAGATGTTCAGTAATGCATGACCATGTGGACGTGCACATAAATAAATGTAAAAATTAAAAGACAGGAAATCAGAAGTGGCCATAAACAAACACATTTCTAAAGAAAACATGGTACACATAATATACCATAGAATATTGTTCGATATACAACATACAATAATGTATTGGTACACATAATATACACATAGAATTTAATGAACCTAATGTTAATGACGGCATGGATAAGCCTGAAGGACAATGTGCCAAGATAAAAGGCCAGGCATAGACATGCAGACTCTGAATGACCATAGTGGCTTCCTCATCTCACCTCTTAGACTTTTCTCAAACCTTCTACATGGGATGTTGATAGATACATTCTTATAGATCATCTAAGGCTGTCCACCAAAATACACACACACACACACACACACACACACACACACACACACACACACACACACACACCGATAGACACACCACACTGGGCCAGAACTGTTCTACCCAGGGTTTATGAGGCCTAACAAGATAGACTTCAGAACCTACTGCCTGAAGCACTCCTTGTTTGGGGCTGAAGTCATCTGACTAAAAATATATTCACCAATCAACACCTCCCTGTTGTTTATAGCTACACGGATGCTGAGGGCAGAGTAACATCTCCAAATAGACATCAAAGAACGCACAGTTCTTCATGACACTAATTCATACCGGCCTTGTGTAGGGTAAAATAGATGTGTAGCACAGATACTGAGAACGTCACCAGGCGAAAGGTGTCAGCCTATGAAATTAAATTGTTCTTTTGTTGACAGTGCTTATGTCAACCGGTCTTCCTTATGATCCCAGGATGCTCTTAGACCATGGACACAGAAGTTACCAATAATTTGGAGCGCAAATTTCCAGCAGCCATTAAAACATTTGTTTACTTTGGAACTATTAGGCAATAGAAGAAACTCGCCACTCTCCAATGGGTTTGTAACATATCTTTACAGTTCTGTGAGCTTCTCCACAGACGGTTCTTGCAGATGTGGCTTATTTTGGTCATTTCTGCTGTCACCAGGATGGAAATCCCCCAAACACACAGTTTAGAGTCCATAAGCAGTCTTCCTAGAAGGTTTCCTAACTCCAGATGTTTTACTGTCAGAACGGTTTTCATTTTGCTATGTGGGTCCTCTGGCCTCATGAGAAGTCTGTGTTTTGGGATGCCCATGAGTATTTACATATGTGTGTACATATATATTTATTTATTATAAAAAATAAATAAGAGTATATCTATATATCTATCTCTAGAGAGAAATAGTTCTCTCTATTTCTATCTATACTTATTCATTAAAATACAGACCATTGACTTCTCATCACTTCATGTTATATGTCAGGGTATTTATGGTTTCAGTCTAGGACAGCCACTGGGGGGTTACTCAGGTCTTCCTCAAGAGCACACTCACCTTTGTCCTGGATGAGAAAGTGCTAAAATCATTGCAGTTTTTACTCTTTCCACTGCTAAGACTTCAGTTCAGGGCTGCAGTGTTGCAGTTTTCCCTTCACATAAAAAGTCTAATGGAGATTGCTCATGGGACAATTCCTGCTCCTTGCCAGGTACCAACCTAATTTCTCTACATTTTCAATCTCAGGTTTTATGCATTTATAAAATGCAAATTCAGTGTTTACTTGAATCTAGTTGAGTAGGAAAAGCCTGGTAAAATCCCAGTTCTGTAAAGGTCTGCCTTTGCTTTTCTGACTCGGGATCCATGTTTAGAAGAGGAATAAAGCAGTGGGGGTTGGGGATTTAGCTCAGTGGTAGAGCACTTGCCTAGCAAGAAGAGGAATAAAGCAACCCCAGAGGCCTGTCCAGATGCATTCAAAGTGAGTGGAGATTTCTCGCCCAGGGGACAGGAGTCTATGGCGATTAGATGTCTAGTTTTCTAAAAGTGTAGAATATATTCCTTATCACTTCCATCTGCCCTACTAAGTGTGAAATTTAGTACCAGGTAAGTAAACAAGCATGCACTTTTCTGTCTCCCATCTGGAAGCCTTTCCTTAGATGTTTCTTCCTGTCATCTGCCAAGCCATGTCTGAAAACCCTGGTACTGGCCATTCTTCTTTCTGAACTTACCACATGCATTGTGTCCACCTGTTCTCCCCAATTCTGACTCTGCCTTGGTGTCTTGTCAAATTCCTCATTTTCTGGCCTCTAATTGATGCCTGATCTAGTTCTTGAGAGAAATACCAAACTCACAACAGGGATACCAAGTCTTCCCCATCCCCAGAACCTCCCCTTTATGTGTATGTGACTCCTGATGGAGCAGAGACCACTTGTCAACGGGGCTTCTAAAAGTCCAATGTATGAGGTTTGTTTTCTTCGCTTCCTGGTGCTCAATTTTCTAGGTGATTTGCATTTGCGACTGCATAGTAGTGGGTGTGTGACGGCTTCCAACTTTCCCTGGGTGGTGATGTAATCATGGAGCGGCCATCTGTAGTTCCTCCATCTGGTTGGTGAAGCTGTTCTTGCCGAATCAGAAGCAATGCACCAAAGCCAGTCTCACCTTTCCAAAGCTGTGACAGGCAGTCTACCAACTCTGGGCCTTCAGAGCAGAGGGCTATATTTATTACAGTGCTAGGAAAGGCTCTGTGTCCCAATATCTTTATCAATTAAAATGAGATGAACATGTCTCCCCCCCCCCATAAATTTGATCTGAGGATCAAGAAAACATACAGACAGCTTTTATATATGGTATGAGCTTGGCATATGACAAGTGTCCTCATTCCCTCTGAGGCACGATCATAGTGGGATCATCACTGTTAAGCTACAGTCTTATTTCCCCTCCATTACTATAACCATCTCCATGACAGCATCTTGTCTTACTGGGATTTTATGCAGGATGCTAAAACTAGCATCTAGAATAACAAAACCATGGTCTTGGTGATGGACCTGTCACTCAAGTGGATGACTTGAGATTAGCACTTTATTTTTCAGAAAAGCAAAAGGATTAACTTGGAGAATTGCTAAAAGTCTACGCATCTACCACACCATCCGCTGAAGGATGTGATGGGGGAAGGCTACTTTGCATGAGAAGCGAGCCTTCTCCCTTAAATGGGTGTGTGCTATCTTAAAGGCACTGTGATCACATTGGGGACTTATTTCCAATAGGCTCATTCAATAAAATGGATTCCAGATTTAATCACAAGGTGGCTTCTCAGACTCACAGAGGGATAGTATCTTTTAACACTGGAGTCTCATCCCAGACCAAATCCTATGAAGTAGCCAGCCAATCTCCATGAAAGCTTCCATTGCTCTCACTGCATCTGTCCAATTACTCAGTGAGTAAGAGCCTGCTGAGGAGGATGAAAGAGGAGAAGGGAAACTTGGATTTAGACTCAATGACTTCCCCCTTTTGTCATCACAAAGCTGTCACTGGGCACTAATGTGCATAGCTAGGGAAAACACATTTGAGGACCTTCCCCACCTAGTAACACGACAGTGCAAGTCAGGCCTGATGCTGGGAATTGCTTTGAGATTGCCAAGTAAAAAGATGTGATGTGGCTTTCATGACAAAACCACCAATTCTGTTCGTATCAACATCTCTATATAAAAGGAAAGACCCCACATGCACATATCTCAAATTCTTGATTAAAACCTGAACCAAATACAGCAAATTTACAGTGCAACAATCAAGATGCTACCTTTGAGCTCACTCTCCGTTTGTTCTTGATACCATCACAAGCGTATCTGCCCCGTGTCTAATAAACCATCTGTGGTGCTTGGCTCACGGGAAGTGGCACTATTAGAAGGTGTGGCCTTATTGAAGTAGGTGTGGCCTTGCTGGAGGCAGTGTCATTGTGTAGGCAGACTTTGAGGTCTCCTAGTGCTCAGGTTCCTCCCAATTCTTAAGAAAGCCTCCTCCTGGCTGACTTTAGGTCAAGATGTAGAATTCTCAGCTCTGCAAGCACCATGTTTTCCTACATGATGCCATGCTCCCCACCAGCTCCAGTTAAACCTTTCCATTTATAAGAATTGCCTGGGTCATGGTGTCTCTTCACAGCAGTGAAACACTAACTAACACGCTTTCCTTTACAAGTGCTGAGATGCAAAACCAGTAGTAATTTCAACAATACCTTCTAAGAGTAGGAGCCTGAAACTAAATCCAGATGTTAATAATTATTAAATTGGGCAAAGGTCTAATAATGGGAGGGGAGACCTGGAAATAGGTGTCAAAATTAAAAATTATTGTCTAGATTTAACGATAAGCTCAACCACTTGTGGCTCTAACTCCCATTTCAGCATATTCCCTCACTTGGTGTCTGGAAGACGGGCAGGCAATGGGTCCCATCCTACAAGAGTACCTGGTTATTTCAGTTTTCACAAGTTCTTTGAGGATTTACAGACAGACTCAGACACAGCTGTTATGAGCCAACTCAGATGCATGCGGGCATAGCCAATGCACCCTACTTTGTCGGTTTGAAAGGTAGAATGATGTCACATGACTCTGAATGCCCAATTTATAATAATTCCATCCCTTTGTTCTTGCTGAGAAGTTGGTATGTTGGTTCCTGACTATTGCTTATGAAAAGTCTGAAAATCTTAGCCCACATTGACCAGCACAATTAACTCGTGACAGAGATGACGACTCTTGCGATGTCTCTCACAGAATCAGAAATTCTGTCAATGTGGTGCAAGCAGGAAGGCTGCCCTAGCTACAGGTGCGTGAGACAGGTGACTGCAAGGCCAGATGGTTCTCCTGAGAGTGGCCTGTTCCACCCAGCATGGAGGCTCTGTGCCTTAGCAGCAGGGCCACAGAAAGGCAAGTTTTCTTTCCCACATATCAAGTCATTGCCTCAGTTAAGGCCAGCTGTGAGCATGACTCATAGGAGACGGGAACATTGAGGAGTCAGAGTAGCTCCCCTCATCAGCATCCCCTGATGAGGCTCCCGCTCCAGTGCCTTTTTCTGTTAAAGTAATTAAGCGAAAAGTATTTCAATATTTCAGAGAGATCCAGATAACCAACGTCTAATGTAAGGAGTCTGAATTTCATTGTTCTTCACCTCCTCAATGAATTTCAGGACAACTGAGATCCAGGTCCCGGGGGCCCTGGGGGGCCAACGCCTTCCCTCATTAAGAAAAAACAAGTCGGTTCCTGCCATCTGCTCATTGGAAAAACAAGTCCTTGAGAAAAACAAGTCCTTATTTGGCTGTTCCTGCTTGGCCTGGTCGTTTCCACAAAGTACAACCTATCCCACATGGCTTGCTGGGATTGGCTAGTGCTCTGAGATTTCCCAGGGTCAGAAAGATTGTATTAATGAGTAAAACTGCTTGAAGAAGATCTTGCTGGTCATGTCTTCCTTGCCGGTCGAGGTTGGGCGCGACAGACAACGCTGTCCTTTGGTGTTGTCAATAGCAGCCAAACACCAAGATCTTATGGAGTCAGGGACTATTCTGTTACATCTCTTCCACAGAGGCCATGGCAAGGGAAATACTGGCTTTATGTTTGCTGAGTCTCTCTTAGAGGTTCCTCACAGCAGGATTGTCCCCATTAAAGGAACATTCCAGTGTGGTTTTATAAACAACAGTAGTAAACAATAATATTTTAAGATCTACACCATCAGGACCCTGGTGATAACGACAAACTGACAGTTCATGAGAACTCATACATGTGGATGTATCATGTATGTCACCTTTGCTTACACTAAATGAAAGGAAAAGCAGAAAGGGGACGGTCCTGACGCCGCTTCCCCCAGTGTGCAGGTACTATGCTCAGTTCTGCTGTGCTGTGTCTCTCGGAAGGCTAACATACAGAGGCATTAAGGAACTTGCCCTGATCATGTATGTGTCCAGCACATGGTAGAGCTGACGTAAAAATGGAGCCCTAACTCCATAACCTGTGACCCTAACCACTTCACTCTAATGCCTCTCTGCCTATTTAAACAGAGAGAAATATAGAAAACACAAGGGCCAACTAACGCTCTTGCTCCTGGGCACAGTTCTCTGTGCCAGGTGCCGTTTGGTGACTGATACTTGGGAAGCTCTGGTTGTGCCGAGAGAGGATGTGCTATCTGCGACATGCAAATGAGATTCTTCAAGATGGTGTTCTCTAGCAGGCTCGCCACCGAATGCTGTCGGGAAACTAAAATTGTTCAGGCTATTTTGAGACCAAGCTCCAACGTTCATCCAGCTTTCCCTTAGCGTAAATTGAAGTTCATGAATCTTAAGATCTGTTCTTCGCTTCCTATTTCCGGTGGAGCGATAGGGCTAGAGTTTATGCTCAAATTCATGTCCCAGTAGCGCGCAGATCTTCTCAAGAGCCCTGTGTAACCCCGTGGCCTCATGTGGGACCAGGGAGTTTGATTCTCTAGGTTTAAAAAAACAGAGAAGAAAGGCAAGAGTCGTTTGAGAAAATGAGCACGAGACTGGGGTAAAATTAGAATCAGCCACTGAGTGTTTCACAGCCGTTAGGCTAAGAGAGGTTTACTTTTTACATATAAAATATAGACTTTTCCCACCTTGAGATAGAAACCTGACCTGCCAGACAACATTTTTTTTCTTCCCTCTTTTTTTTCTTAACAAGTAGAAATGACTTGGCAAAAGGTGTGTTTTCATTCCAGGTGAGAAAGCAGAAGTCAGGCTGCAAATTCTAAGTCATACATTAAGATGCCTCTGAGACTACACAAGGCACTAAAATAAATAGAAAAACACACAGGAAAATGTCACACAGCCTTCCCCAGCAACCAAATGCTGGTTCTGGATACTTGGCCCTGGGTCCTGGTGTCCTCGTGGTCACTATGCAACCCGGGAAGTGATTCGAGGTGACATGTACAGAAAAGCTTTTCCTGGAAATGAGTTCGGTGGACAGCTTATTATAAACAATAAGCCCTTGTGTGTGGGATTGAAAATAAACCCAGACAGTGCATGAGGTTACGGCTATGTGTTGAAAGGCAAAAATCCGCCATCTGTCACCTCTCTCCACGCTCCCTGGCGGAAGCGCTTGCCTCTGCCTGGAATCCCCTCTCAGAAAATCCTGTTGAGTGATTCCTCACATCTTTATTCAGAGTCCTGTGACTCAGGACTAGAACCCCTATGGCATTTAAACTCCAGATGGAAAGCATGGGGTTTGGGGATCCAGCCTGCTTCCCGAACACCAACTAAACAAGGACAACAGAAACAGATGTGCTAATGTAGGAGGGGGAAATTTCATAAGGCCCCACTATTAAACAAAGAGCTACAAGGGACTAGGAATTCTGAGAGCTACAGAATTAGTCTTTTCCAGGGAGGAACCCCCAGTTGGTTATTCAATACCAAATGGTCAATCATGGGATCATGGATACATGAGCAACAGTGAACAGATGTAGCAGGTTGTATTTAAATATATGTGCGTGTGTGTGTGTGTGTGTGTGTGTGTGTGAGAGAGAGAGAGAGAGAGAGAGAGAATATTAAAAAGAGGCCATGAACCTGAGAGGGATCAGGGGAAAGACTGTGAGAAAAGTTGGAAAAAGGAAAAGTGATGTTTTTTCTTCTTCCTTTTAGTTATGTTTTAGTTAAAAATATTAAGAAACAGAAAGGATGGAGTCAAAGTTACATGAAAGAGCTGCATAGGGGTTGGGGATTTAGCTCAGTGGTAAAGCGCTTGCCTAGCAGGCACAAGGCCTGTTGTCTCTCAGCTCATTTTTCTTTACCTGAATGCTTTCTTCTAAAGGACTCATTTGGCTCAGGATTGTATATTAACCTCTACTTTATACATGAGATCATTTAATCACAGCACACTGATTGGCTCCAAGAAAATAAAAGAAAATTTTCCTAAGATTTGTCCCTTGGGTAAAGCCATCACTTTATCATGGTGCTCAATTCAGCACTAAGGTTCTTGTTGAGGGAATACTTTTGGACAAGAATGCTACAGAGTGAGTCAGGATGTGTGCTCCTTCCCTTATGGTATCTCAGATAGGAAGGACACTTCATACTCATCAAAGGAAGTATCTACCAAGAGGAACTCTAAATTCTGAACATCTATGCCCCAAATGCAAGGGCACTCAGATTTGTAAAAGAAATGTTAGTATAGCTCAGAGCACACATTAAACCACACACACTACTCACAGTAGCAATGTTAGATTTTTCTTTCTTGAACAATTGATTTCAGCCATGCAGCTATTTTGATTTTTTTTAAACCTCACTGGTAATGCTCTCTCTGAATAGCCCTCCCTGGCCCAGCTTCTCCTCCTCTTCTGCCTCCCTGTCTGCCTTTTGCTACTCTCCCCTTTTTCTCCCAGGGTTCCAGGAAGCATTCCTTCTCTGGGTGAGCTCTAGACAGAAGAATGTGGGCAATGGAACTTTTTTCCAATTTGACTTGGATCTTGGCCACCATATTGATTTGTCCTCCTCCTGGGTACCAGTCTTTTCTTTCCCACTGCATCCCAGACATTGCAGTGGAGGACCCAGAGCCACTCCAAGGAGGAGGGGTAGAGCTACACGCTTCTGCTTTCGGTCCTCTGTAGTTGCATTTCTCTCATTTTTGTCCCTTCTGTTTCAGGCAGTTTTACTCTTCCAGCATCCATGACAAGGGGCTCCTTTGTCTATAACTGGACCCTTGCCGGGCCTGAATTTTCAGTATTTTATGCAAAGTCTGTTTTAGAGTCAAATCCAAACCAACCTCCCCCATCCCTCACCCATAGTGACTTTGTCCAATAGCTTGAGAACTAACACACGTGCTTATACTCCAGGACCTTCTTACCTATTTGCACAGGGTCCCGTTCTCAGCTCACTTCTCAGCAGTAGAAGTTGGCTTGCTCAGCATAGGCTCTCCTCTCAGGCTTTATTGCACGTGACCCAAAAACTAATCATTTCCTTTAGTCCTAAATATTTACTGGGTGCCTCTGATATGGTGAGCATTGTGTGCAAAAACATGAATAAGGTGAATCTCACTGTCAAAGAGCTCCACACTCAGTTGGGGAGCACAGAAACACACACGAGCACAGATAACAAACCCATTCACCACTGGGCCATGTTCTGAGTCCCATGGCTTACTCTTTCCCTCAGAGATCCCCCAAAACCATTAAAGTTTATGCTTCATGCTAATGCGTTGCCTACGAATAAATGTACTGATACTGTATTTCAAAAACATTTTCTTCAATCCGAAAAGGCTAATTTTATCCCAACTTTTATGGGCTTATAGAAGTGTCATGGACCCCAGACTGCCCATGGAGCCTAAAGGAGAAGTGAGCTTTGTTTTCCCTCTACATTTGTCCCACATTTTTATTCTGTTAACTGTATCTTGGGAATGACAGCCTATATGGGATGCCGATTCTTCATTTCCTTTTTATCTATTGAAACTAAGTATATTAGTACTTGGGGCGGGGGGAGGGGCTAGGCAGGAAAGTTGCTACAGGCTTAAGGTCAGTCTCAGCCACCTGGAGTTGTGAGTACAAGGCCAGATAGAACTAAGAATTAATTAATCATGTTGAAAATGCATATACCCATAGAATAGTGATGAAATCACATTTAAATGGTTTAATTTATTATGATTAAAGATACAAATGCAGCTAGCTGTCATATAATATTAATGATAATTAAATGTATTGAGTCCTAATGAGGTGAGCACCATTTCCATATATTCACACATTAAGGACAACATCTCTCTATACGGTATCGTTTCTGTCATTGCCATTTTATAGCTGATTATACTGACCTCTGAGAAGCAAAATCCCCTTCTTAGAGCCACATAACTGACAAGAAGCATAGTCAAGACTCAAAACCAAAATGTCTGGCTCCAGTGGCTTAGCCACGGCATTAGTGGACATAGGTTGTAATGTGTGAGGACCCAGGCTACTCTCAGACTGATGCTGAACTTTCCATTCTTCACATCCCACCACCTACAACTTGGAGGTTGAAAAACTACTTAGGGTAAAGGACCTAACTCTCCCTACAGCAGTGTGCTGTCATGGGAGACATATGGATGGAAATGTCCCCATTCCAGAAGCTCAGTCTGTCCTGAAGGTTCCTCCACTGACTATATTGGGACCAGTAGAAGGTTGATTTTCCCACCCTAGTCTTTTCTATCCCTGAAATGGCTTAAAATATGTGGGCAAACCAAAACAACCCTAAGATTCCACCTCACACCAGTCAGAATGACTAAAATCAAAACTTGGGCGACGGCAGATGCTGATGAGGATGTGGAGAAAGAGAAACACTCCTGCATTGTTGGTGGGATTGCAGACTGGTACACCCATTCTGGAAATCGGTATGGAGGTTCCTCAGAATATTGGACATTGCACTACCTGAGGACTCAACTATACCTCTCCTGGGCAAATACCCAAAAGATGTTCCAACATATAACAAGGACACATCCTCCACTGTGTTCATAACAGACTTATTTATAATAGCCAGAAGCTGGAAAGAACCAGATGCCCTTCAACAGAGGAATGGATACAGAAAATGTGGTACAGCTACACAATGGAATATTACTCAGCTATCAAAAACAACGACTTTATGAAATTCGTAGGCAAATGGTTGGAACTGGAAAATATCATCCTGAGTGAGCTAACCCAATCACAGAAAGACATACATGGTATGTACTCATTGATAAGTGGCTATTAGCCCAAATGCTCGAATTACCCAAGATGCAATGCACAGACCACATGAAACTCAAGAAGGATGACCAAAATGAGGATGTTTCACTGCTTCTTTAAAAGGGGAACAAAATATCCATAGGAGAGGTTAGGGAGGCAAAGTTTAGAGCAGGGACTGAAGGAACGGCCATTCAGA
Organism: Rattus rattus; assembly: GCF_011064425.1. Taxonomy (NCBI): domain Eukaryota; kingdom Metazoa; phylum Chordata; class Mammalia; order Rodentia; family Muridae; genus Rattus; species Rattus rattus. The sequence continues at coordinate 195,341,954 of NC_046156.1, forward strand.
GCCTGCCCCACATGTGGCCCATACATATACAGCCACCCAATTAGATAAGATGGATGAAGCTAAGAAGTGTAGGCTGACAGGAACCGGATGTAGATCTCTCCTGAGAGACAAAGCCAGAACATGTCAAATACAGAAGTGAATGCTAGCAGCAAACCACTGAACTGAGAACAGGACCCTCGTTGAAAGAATCAGAGAAAGGACTGAAAGAGCTGAAGGGGCTTGCAACCCCATAAGAACAACAATGCCAACCAACCAGAGCTTCCAGGGACTAAACCACTATCGAAAGTCTATACATGGACTGACCCAGGGCTCCAACTGCATATGTAGTAGTGAATAGCCTTGTTGGGGCACCAGTGGAAGGGTGCCCCTTGGTCCTGCCAAGGTTGGACCCCCAGTGTAGGGGATTGTTGGAGGGAGCGGTAAGGGGGGGGTGGATGGGGAGGGGAACACCCTTACAGAAGGGGAAGGGGAGGGGTCAGGGGGCTGATGGACAGGAAACTGGGAAAGGGAATAACATTTGAAATGTAAATAAGAAATATCAAAATTAATAAAAATGGGGAAATAAAAGAAAATAAGAAAAAAAGTAGAATTATGTTTGTATGGTTCTCTTCTTCTGGTTTTGTTGTGAGAAGATTAGTTTCTTGTTTTTTCTTGGGTATAGTTTTCCTCCTTGTGTTGGAGTTTTCCTTTTATTAGCTTCTGCAGGGCTAGATTAGTGGGAAGATAATGTTTAAATGTGATTTTGTCACGAAATATCTTGGTTTCTCCCTCTGTTGTAATTGGGAGTTTTACTGGGTATAGTAGCCTGGGCTGGCATTTGTGTTCTTTTAGGGTCTGTATGACATCTGCCCAAGATCTTCTAGCTTTTAGAGTCTCTGTTGAGAATTCTGGTGTAATTCTGGTAGGTCTGGCCTTATATGTTACTTGACATTTTTCCATTCTTGCTTTTAATATTCTTTCTTTGTTCTGTACATTTGATGTTTTGATTATTATGTGATGGGAGGAATTTCTTTTCTGGTCCAATCTATTTGGTGCTCTGTAGGCTTCTTATATATTTATCTAAGTCGAGAGGGTCAGGAAAATGAATAGAAAGATGTAGCAGTGGGAGATGGGGAACTGGAGATAGCCACTAGAAAGTTCCAGATGCCAGGGAACTGAGAGGTTTCCAGGACCCATCAGGGATGACTTTAGCTGAAATACTGAACAAAGTGGAAATAGAAGCTGTAGAGACCACCTCCAGTAGATAGTTGAGGGATGGGGCCACCCACCCCTCTCAAAATTTTTAACCCAGAATTGTTCCTGTCTAAAGGAAATTCAGGGACAAAACATGGAGTAGAGACTGAAGGAAATGCCATCCAAAGACACCCCCACCCCACCTAGGGATCATCCCACCTGCAGACACCAAACCCTGACATTATTGCTGATACCAAGAAGGGCTTGCTGACAGGAGTCTGGTATAGCTGTCCTCTGAGAGGCTCTGCCAGCATGTGACTAATACAGATGCCGATACTTACAGTCAACTGACTGAGCCCCGGGACCCCAATGGAAGAGTTAAGGGAAGGACTGAAGGAGCTGAAGGGACAACCCCATAGGAAGAACAGCAACATCAACTAACTGGACCCCTCCCCCTGTAGAGCTCCCAGGGACTAAACCACCAACCAAAGAGTATACATGGATGGGTCCATGGCTCCAGCTACATACGTAGCAAAGGGTTGCCCAATGGGAGGGAAGCCCTTGGTCCTATGGAGGCTTAATGCCCCAGTGTAGGGGGATGCTAGAGTGATGAGGCAGGAGTAGGCGAGTGAGCCCCCTCTTAAAGGCAAAGGGGAGGACAGATGGGGTAGAGGGTTTGTAGACAGGAGACCTGGAAGGAAGGCAACATTTGAAATGAAAAAAAATATTTTTAATAAAGGTTAAAAAAAAGAAATATTATACAGAAATAAAAACTCAATAGCATAATCTGAATAATAAAAGAATTCTCAATTACATGATACCCTTCACAAATATAAACCTAGGTAACTTGTTTGTGATAGATTCTCCCCTAGTGTCTATGACCCGTCTAGTTGTAGGTTCTTGGCCTAATGGTTGTGCCAGGTATAGGCTTCATCCTGTGGAGTGGACTTAAAATTTAATCAGAAAGTGGTTGGTTACTCCAAGGATGTTCATTCCATTATTGGACCAGCAGGCATGTCTCAATAAGCCAGTTATTAAGAAAACAATTTTTGTTATCTGGTGCACTTGACTTATGACTCAGAATCCATAACTTTTCTACCGAGAAGGGCACATGGTAAATCCTTAGATGTTCCTACCAAGTTCCTTGGTAACCAAATAAGAGAGATACTAAGATAAATGCGGATGCTTCCCTTTAGCAAGTGGAGAGGTTGTGTGATAGAGTCTGTACTGGTATCAGCATTAACATGCCAATGGAAGTAAATAAAAACCTAGATTCAATTAATTTAATGAAGATGGGGGCAAATACATTATATAATAATGCTGGGATGCTTACACATTTGAAATCTTATACACTTCAATATACCAGTTGGTCTAAAGCAAAGAACACACTAGAGGTAACTTTGGGGTTACCAGAATATCCTTAGAATGTCTTAGATCAAAGAGTTGTAACTAGACATAGAGCCACGGAAATTGCAGAGGAGTGAGAACCGATTGGCCTTTTGTGGGGTGGCTAATGCATGTTTATTTTAGAGGCATATACAAACCATATAGCCATGCAATCATAGAAAGGCTCAGATCCTGGCTCTACCAACTGTGTGACCTTAATGAAAATACAGCCTTTTTCTTTGTCCCCACTTTTCTCAGATTGCTTTAGACAATAATAAAATCCAACTCATATGGTTACTATGAGGATTGTGTGAGGAAGTGTGCAAAGACCCTTAGGATACAATAACTGACTAGTTAATATTAAGTATTTTCTTGTTAATGTTGTTTTTAGCAATATCCACATTATTGCTACCATTGTCTATCTTATGTTTGAGTTCAGGATGTAATATCTCATGAGACCTTGTTTTTTTAAAAAATGCAAAAAAGATTCAATTGGGTAACATTGGGTTAATTCCTCACTACCTTCGGAACTATTTATTGCACATTTAACTCCACATTCTCTTTTCTGTGGGAAAGAGGGACATGTAAAATTCCTGCATGGTGGTAACTTACAATATTTTCACACAAGCTGTTTTTTTCTCACAGCAAACTGGGAGCTGTCTCAGACTCCCAGACCAAGTACATCTATGGTCCAAATAAATATTCCTACTGGGAAAGCTGCTATAGTGATCCTGCAAGACAGGGACCTGATATAACTTCTTGTTCTTGCCCATTTATTCAACCGTGAGAGCAAATTCTGTCAGGTGTATTTCCTAGAGAGTATGTCCTGATATTTTTCGTACTTCCAAACTTGAAAGTTATCACTGAGAATATGAAAGAGACTGGGTCAACCATTATTTTCTGGGTTCCTCTGCCCTCCTGTCCCAATCAGACTATATTTCATAGGTAATTTATGAATAAAAAAAAGATTTGCAAAAGGAGTTTTTAAGCATAGCATTGGAGCGAATTTGACTGTGACATGCAGGTTGTACCTGTGGATGGTGACATCTGAGCCTTCTTCAAAGTGGTGTTTGTAACCAGCCATGTGTACTATTTGGGGGAAAAAATCTCATGATAATGAGGTTCTATTTAAGGGTGGTATTTAGAATAGTAACTACTTAGGTTATGAGAAAGACATGGTTCTGGCTTTGACTCATAGATCTTAGTATGGGAAGAGCAGCAACTGAAGAAGGGGTCTGGATATGGTCCTGGCATCAGCTACCACAGTGCCAGCATCTCTTGCTCAGTGGAGATAAAATTACCCGAGATTCTGAAAATTAAGTGACTTGTAAAAGATTATATACTATTCTCTCTTTTCTCCCAGAGAGACTAAGGCCCACATCTGTCAATGATGTACAGAAAATACTCCAAATTCCCTCATTGCTAACTCTAAGATCTACAAGCAGAGAAGACTGTTAAGTCAATAAAATGTCGACCCACTCAGAATGGGCAAGTCAAAACCTTACTGTACAATAGCGAGGAGCCTTGAAGATGGCTGACCTAATCTGTACTGTAGGTTGAGCTGAGAACAGGATGGGGTTCCTGAGAGCTGATCCTACCATTCAGCTCTGCTAGACTCTCTGGGAAACAGCATGACTTCCCTGTTCCCCTGAGTGGAGGCAATACTGGTGCTTCTGGTATTCTTGAGTCTCTTTGGTGATGCTGAAAACATAGTTCCAGTGTAGAAAGACGATGCTTTGGATTGATGTGGCCAACTGTCACTGTGAGATCATGTTTGCCCAGCAATGAGATTGTATCTATACCAGAAGGCTGCAAGAATGAAAGGATATTAATTTAAATTTATGTAACAGATTTTTTAAATATGAGCGTTGTATTCTGCACATTCTCTATTGCCCTTTTTTGGTGAAAGAAGTTGGAGAAAAACTGGCACCATATCCTGCTATTGCCTTCTCCTCTTTTCCTTATTTCTGCAAACTTGAGGTAGTAATCCTGCCTCTTGGTTGTGGTTTTATTATCTTGAGTTCTTAGATGACATAACTACCAACAAAATCTATCTCAATTCACCAGTTTTTGGAGTCGATGTGACACTATGGTCACATAAGGAAGCGTCACTTAAGACCTGGATCTATTAACTCAGAGTCGTATACATGGAAGAAGCAGAACCCTGTCATTCTAGCCTGAATGCTGATATCATAGCGAGATGTTCGTGTGCCTAAACTCAAAGACAGCAAGGCAAAGGTAGCTTAGAACACACTTTAAAACAGTAATAAAATTGGAATATATTCTTAGTGTCTCTATCTCTAAGAACTGCAGCTAACAACAGCCTGTTGATATTCTAAGAGTCCCTGCATCGCAGGAGTCACCTTGCATCCATGGTGTCCCAGTATGAACGATATCTGACTCTACGTGTCCATGAAGAGAGTCAACCAACCTGCCGATCCCTAGGTGGGTTATAGAAGAAAACTGGATTTTAAAAATTAAATGCAAGAAAAAAACAGGGTTAGAAGCCCACTAACCACAAAGGAAGTACAGCCAATCCAACAAAGCCACACTCCACAGGGAACTCACAATCGCAAGCTGTTTCCAAGAAGGCAACCAAGTTCCCTATAGAGAGAAAGCTTTTCCAGAACATGGTGTTTGTATTCACTGGGCTTCTTAGCTGGAAACAACAAGCTCTGGATCAATTTTACTGAAAAAAAAATTCTTGAAGACAAATTTAACAGCTTCATAAATGCCTAGAAGATGAAGAGCCAGGAACTCAAGAAGGCCAGGACAAAAGCCAAAACCACACCAGGGGAGTTTTCTGGGGGAGCTAGTATATTAGTTTGCATGAGTTGCTATAACAAAGTGCCATAGGCAGGTAGTTTAAACAATAGAGATTTATTATATCAGGGATCTGGAAACTCAAAGGCCAGGATTTTAACTGAGTTGGTCCTTCTGGGAGTTGTGAGGCAGGGTTCTCTCCTCCTGGCCTCCCTCTTTGGCATGTAGATAATTGTCCCTGTGTGGGCTTAGTGTTCTCTTATGTCTCTTCACACTGTCTCCCCTCTACACAAGTCTCCAAATTTCATATCCTTTCATATGGATAGCAGATACATTGGATTAAGGCTCATTCCAATTTGATTTTATCTCCAATGACCCTATATCTAAATATACTTTGAGTTAGGTATTCAGCATATGAATCGGGGGCTCTGGAACAAGCCAACACATTTATAGGCAGCTCTGTCTCCTGGCAAACTTGGGCACTGAGACCATGTTCCTCCCTGGACTCGATCACATGGGCAAATCACCCTGGCAGGAAAGAAAAGAAAAAAAATCAGAATCTACCAGGAGTCCTGCTGTGAACGTACCTGTGTGAAGAGGGATCTACCAAGAATCATGCTGTGACAGTTCCCCTTGTGATAGACAGGGCTTTGTGGCCAAGTAGTTAAGACCCTCAACAATCATTCAGTCTACCAGCTGAGCTATCCTGTGGAAGAGGGAGTGCAGGGGGGAGAAGGATTGTTGGAGCCATATGGTCATAGGAATCACAAGAAAACAGCCCACAACATCAATTAACTAAGGCTCCCAGGGGCTCCCAGAGATTGAACCAACAATCAGAGAACCTGTATGGGTCTGACTTAAGTCCTCTGCATATATGTCATGGTTGTGTGGATGAGTCTTCATGTGGGATTCCTAACAGTGGGAGCAGGGCTGTCTCTGACACTTTTCCCTGCTTTGGGGAACTTTCCCTCCTACTGGGTTCTCTCATCCAGTCTTAATATGAGGTCATGTGCCTAGTCATACTGTACTCGGTATGCCATGTTTAGTTGATATACCTAGGAGGTATATCAGTTCCTTTTTCTGAAGGGAACTGAGATCTAGGGAAGGGGGGGTGGGGCAGATCTAGGAGATCTAGGAGGAGAGGAGGGAGGGAGAACTGTGGTTGAGATACAATATATGAGAAAAGAATAAAAAAAGAAAACACCCACAAGGAACCACATCAATACTTTAAATGTTTGAAACATTTTCTAATTATATTTTCATGCACTCATACTACACAGAATGATATATCAGCACTTTTAAAATTAACTTGTCTCTTCAAGTAGCCATACTTCTCTATGGAAAGAGGTCTTTGTACCATTTAAGAGACACTCTAGCACAAAGCTACATGACAGGAATTCCAAAGGTTAGCGGCAATATTGTTAACTGGACCCCAAGCCTATCTTTCATTCACACTGAGGAAGCAGGGATAAAGTTGAGCCTTTCTACTCAAGATGATTAATCCCCACTTTTACAGTCCCAGAAGACAAGAGGCAAACACCCAGTTGTGGCTGTCCTTCTCTGCCTTCTCTGACTTTGCTGCCATGACTAGCTGCTATGAGATAGAAGAACCTGGATCTCAACACCACTGGTCGGAATCACTGATAAGCATCAGATATCTTGTCCCAAGAGCTCTCTTGGGCTGACATTAGAACCCAGGATAGCAAAAACTATACTCAACAATAAAAGAACTTCTGGGGGAATCACCATTCCTGACTTCAAGCAGTATTACAGAGCAATAGTCATAAAAACTGGATGGTATTGGTACAGAGACAGGCAGATAGATCAGTGGAACAGAATTGAAGACCCAGAAATGAACCCACACGCCTATGGTCACTTGATCTTTGACAAAGAAGCTAAACCATCCAATGGAAGAAAGATAGCATTTTCAACAAATGGTGCTGGTTCAACTGGAAGTCAGCATGTAGAAGAATGCAAATCAATCCATTCTTATTGATCCACTCTTATTACCATGTACAAAGCTTAAGTCCAAGTGTATCAAGGACCTCCACATCAAACCAGATACACTCAAACTAATAGAAGAAAAAGTGGGTAAGAGTCTCAAACACATGGGCACTGGGGAAAATTTCTTGAACAAAACACCAATGGCTTATGCTCTAAGATCAAGAATTGACAAATGGGACCTCATAAAACTACAAAGCTTCTGAAGGCAAAAGACACTGTCATTAGGGCAAAATGGCAACCATCAGATTGGGAAAGGATCTTTACCAATTCTACATCTGATAGAGGGCTAATATCCAAAATATACAGAGAACTCAAGAAGTTAGACTCCAGAGAGCCAAATAACCCTATTAAAAATGGGGTACAGAGCTAAACAAAACATTCTCAGCTGAGGATTATTGGATGGCAAAAAAACACCTAAAGAAATGTTCAATATCCTTAGTCATCAGAGAAATGCAAATCAAAACAACTCTGAGATTCCACCTCACATGAGTCAGGATGGCTAAGATAAAAACTTAGGCGACAGCAGATGCTGGTGAGGATGTGGAGAAAGAGGAACAATCCTCCATTGTTGGTGGGATTGCAGACTGGTACAACCATTCTGGAAATCAGTCTGGAGGTTCCTCAGAAAATTGGACATTCTACTACCTGAGGACCCAGCTATATCTCTCCCGGGCATATACCCAAAAGATGTTCCAACATACAAGAAAGACACATGCTCCACTATGTTCATAGCAGCCTTATTTATAATAGCCAGAAGCTGGAAAGAACTTAGATGCCCTTCAACAGAGGAATGGATACAGAAAATGTGGTACATCTACACAATGGAATACTACTCAGCTATCAAAAACAATGACTTCATGAAATTCATAGGCAAGTGGATGGAACTAGAAAATATCATCGTGAGTGAGGTAACTCAATCACAGAAAAACACACTTGGTATGCTCTCATTGATAAGTGGATATTAACCAAAAAGCTCAAATTACCCAAGATGCAATCCACAGACCACAGGAAGCTCAAGAAGAAGGATGACCAACAATGCGGATGCTCCCACTCCTTTTTAAAAGGGGGAAATATTCAAAGGAGGGGATATGGAAGCAAATTTTTGAGCAGCAACTCAAGGAATGACCATTCAGAGCCTGTCCTTCATGTGGCCCATATATATATGGCATATATATATATATATATATGCCAACCAAAACTAGATAAGATTGATGAAGCTAAAAAGTGCATGCTAAAAGGGACTGGATATAGACCTCTCCTGAAGACACATCCAGAGCATGTCCAATACAGAGGTCAATACTAGCAGCAAACCACTGAACTAAGAACAGGAACCCCCTGGGGGGAATTAGGTGAAGGATTGAAAGAGTTGAAGGAGCTTGCAACCCCATAAAAACAACAATGCCAACCAACCAGAGCTTCCAGGGACTAAACCACTACCGAAAGACTATACATGGACTGACCCTGGGCTCCAACTGCATATGTAGCAGAGAATAGCCTTGTTGGGGCACCAATGGAAGGGGAAGCCCTTGGTCCTTCCAAGGTTGGACACCCAGTGCAGGGGAATATGGGAGGGGCAGTAAGGGGGATGTATAGGGGGAATATCCATATGAGGGAGGGGGAGGGAGGGGATGGGATAGGGTCTTATGGACAGGAAACTGGGAAGGGGAATAATGTTTGAAATGTAAGTAAAAAAATATATCTAATAAAAAAATTAAAAAAAAAAGAAAAGAAAAGAAAGGCAGTGCCGGGGGAAGGAGCAGTCCTCGTGTTTTTTCCTGAAAAGATGAACGAGTGAACTGGAACAGGTACCTCACCAAACCCTCAGCTCTGCTTCTCCCTTCACCATGCGTTCCTCTGAGCTCTGTCCACTCAGGTGCTTACAGCACCAAGCACTCTGCTAGGAAGGGAATTCAAAAGTAAAGGCCCCAGTCTCCGTCTCTAAAGAGAGTCTGGTACTGTGAATAGCTTTTCTTTTTAGTTATTTTTTTTTAGTTAGCGTACAAATTAATAGGCTTCCCTGTGACAAGTTCACAGATATCCTTTGCTCTTAACTCTTCTACCCATTATCTTCCCTGCCCCCGTTCCCCGATTCTTGCTGGTGCCCCCAACACAAATAGCTCCCCTTCTGCTTTCCACACATATTCCATCTTTCTTCCTCTCTCTCACTCCTCTTCCCCTTCCCTTTAGATTTCTTCCTCTCCTCCCCATAGTCCCCCTTTTTACTTTTATGTCATATATGATATAATTATACACACACACACACACACACACACACACACATACACACACACACATCTAGGTATTGCATAGGGGAGAAAACATGCACCATTTGTTTTTCTGAGCCTTCCTTCCTTTGCTTAGCAAAAAAGATCTCCAGTTTCCTCCCTTCCCCCCAAATGTGATCATTTCATTATTTACAGATGCACTACACTTTCTTTATCCACTCATCTGTTCATGGACCTCCAGGCTTCTTTCATATTGCAGTCACCGTGAATGAATCAGCCATAAACACTCACCGTGCCAGTATCTCTGTGAGGCAGCTGACTTAGTCTGCCAGGTATATATCCCAGAGCGTGCGCTACAGCAGGCCCCTGGAATAGCTCTACTTTTAGCTGTGTAACCAATCTCCAGCCATCCCTTGAGGGCTGTACCATTGTACATTGGAAGGTTCACTTCCTCTTGATGTGTCATTCTCCCCAAAATCCCAGAAAGAGCTCTGAAGCCATGCTTCTAGAGCATCTGTCAGGATGTGGAATTGGGTCTGTGTCTGTGTGTCTACTTACCCACACGCTGTCTTCTACTGCTACAACATGATGCTCTTTTATGTTCACTGCTGCATCTTCAGAACACTAAAACCCAGAGTCCTGAGACAATTAGACGTTCACTGAACAGTCATGCCGAGCTTAGAAATACTCCAAAGACTTCTCAGATGGGTGGAGGAACATCAAGGACACGTTTTCATGGAAGGAGCCATCACACTGCTGTGCCTCCATTGTGTGGATTCAGTGTGGTGTCGGCCATAGGTTTGCTGTGCTTTGCTCAATTCATGGCCCTGGACAGTAAGCTGGGCCGTGTACTTGCTTGGGCTGTGGAATGGTAGCACACTTGAGGCAAGCAGAAACTCAAAGCACATTTATGGGTTTCTGCTTTCTCTTTTGGAACTCTGCCACCAACAGCAGTACAAGCCCAGACTAGCCTGCTGGGAGGCAGAAGGTCATATGGAAGCGAGCTTAGTCGCCTCAGTTGAAGGCCATCTTAGGCCAGTTACCCAAGCTGGGTGGTCAGCCAATTAGCGATATGTGAGTGAGCCCAGTCCAGATCAACAAAATGTCTCAGCTGACCCATTTATAAGAAAGAAATGTTGAATGGGTATTTTAACATTAAGTGTTGGGCAAGTTTATTTTTATATCACATTGTTGTAGTTATAGATAACTGACACACTGTCTCACTCAACAGTGATCTGGGTTCAGTGATTAATATTTTGAATAAAAGAAAACAGGATCAAAACTAGAGAGAGAAAGAGAGAAAACAGACTTTTACTTGGATTGCCTAAGTCTTTGGACTTCAAACGGAGTACTCCCTTTTTTAAAGACCATAACTGCTACTTTGTTTAAAAATATAGCAGTGATGTCATGAAGGTTCATGACCTTAATTATGCAAAGCATAAAGAAGGGAGAATGGGACAGAAAGAGAGGGAAGAAAGGGAAGTAGGAGGAAGGCAGGAGAGACAAAGAAAAGGAAGAGGCTGGTGTTGGCTTCATGAATTTAGATTCCTGGTGGCACTCAGGGAATTCTAAGTGATGTCTATATATACTATTGTCTAACTTAAGAAATGGGTTAAAGAGAACTTTTTAAAGGGTGGGAAAGGAAAAGAGATATAGACAAGAAAGGACAGGGTAAGAAATGTGTGTTTCTCTAAGACAGATGGAACTGTTCACCCTACTTTTGGCTCGGCAGACAGTCAGGGAGGTACTTTCCATGGAGGTGGCATTAATTCTGAAATCTGAATAACAAGAAAGAGCCCTATGGAGGAAAAGCATTCCAAGTCAAGAAGATGGCTGTGCCGAAGGACCTAAGAAAGAATCAAGCTGTCAAGTTTGGGGATCCAAAGAGGGACTGCAGGGCATGCTGGAGTGGTGTAGAGAAGGGTTGGTTTTCTTTTCAGAGACATCTGACATATATTTTCAGAAGATGGACTATGGGGAGAATGAATGGTAGGCAGGCAAAGGGAGATGTGAGGAAAGCAGGTTTGAGGAAGAGATGATGGTTGCTAAATAAACTCAAGGTTCTTACCAGTGTCCGCAACAGAGACATGTGGAGAGCAGTAAAGGCTGTAAAAAATGAGTGCCATTCCCATTTCCTTCAAAGGTTGAGTGAACTGGATCTACCAGTGGCTGCAATATATGGGATGGGCATGAAGGGCGATTCCAGTTTGAGGCTTGATGGATAGTGGTGTCATTTATTAAAATAGGAAGCCATATAAAGAGAAATACTTTATTTCCAGGGTGAATTTAATAGAAAAAGGAAAAGGAAGAGAAATATGAATAACAATGAAAGGTTTAAAATGCTAAGAGGTAGGGTAACCCTTTCAGAGTACCTACCACTCAAAGCTTCGGAGCCTATAGAACTAGACCGCCCAAGGCTGCCTATCAGCGGTCTTCTGAAGCCCTCGCTTCCTCTTCCGTTTAAGCTGACTGTATCATTTGAAGTCATCCCTCTATGCTTTCCATAACCATTTCATCACTGCCTGGGGACTTTCTGTTGTTAACTTCCTCACTCTTCCTCTCTTCCTCTGTCCATCATCAATGGCGATCCCTTGGTTCACCTTTTCAATCACTCTCTGTGAAAATTGGAACCCATTCCCATTTTGCTGGGCTGACCATAGCCAAGTTTTTCACTGCATTTTTAGTCTCTGTATATGATGTCGCAGTGGGTTATTCTACCAGCAGCTCCTCTCTTCTGGGTTCTTTCATCATGTCTGGAGGATAAGCTATCCATCTTCTTAGATACAGCATCCCCCTCGCTGGGTCCTGTGGCAAGAAATCATCAGCAGGTCAGGTGACTACCACACAGCCTTCTCTGGCCACAGACCCTGCTCAGAGATTCTACTCTTCCTTGAGTTTCTGCACCTGTTTGAGCTTTCTCTACTCTCTAATCCTGCAATTCCTTGCTCACATTAGAAGATGATGCCACCTCCTGCTTCTGAGAATTGATAGAAACCGTGCTACAATGGCTTCTACATCTGCACGTGATTGGCATGCTTTTCCACATCTGTCTTTATCCTTTCCCCTTCCAGCTGTAGTGAAGGAATTGGTTTTTCTCCATTCCAAGATTTCTCCATCCATCTGGTCTTTGAATCCCATCCGCCTCTGTCTCTTAACTTTAATAATTCCAATTTTCTTCTTCACGTTTATTTATCAAAACCAACCTAACTAAATTAAAATTCTTCCTTGGAGCCCCCTCAGAGAAAATCTCTAATCTTTGTCATCATTCCAACTCCTTTCACTCTTCTGTCCTTGCCAGCCCTGCCTCCTTCCTGCCTGCTCTTCCTTGCTAAATCTAGAACATTTCCTGTTCTTCTGACCAGTGTGCCACCAGCACTCACGAAGATGCAGCTTCCAGCCATACTTCCTCATATGATTGGATCTTTAAGAGGCCTGTCATGCAGTTAGCTGTCACATGTTTACCTTCAGCAAAAAGTCTCAAATTCACTGGCGGGGTGGGGGTGGGGGTGGGGGTTGGAGAGTGGGAGGTTGGGGGGTGGGGGTGGGGGGTATTGACTAGGTTTCTTTCTCACCTGCTAGCCAGCCCTTCCTTTGCACTGTCCTGCAACTCTCTTCTCTTTACTGGCCCAACATTGGACTTTCTCTTCTCATCTGACATATTCCTCAGATGACCCATGCCACACTGGTAGCTTTCAAACCTGCTTTCTGCTAAGCCTTAGATTCGCATACTTCTCAGCTCCCTTAGCATCCCCAGGTAATAATCTAACAGATCCTACAAATGGCATGTGGAAAGCTGAACCTGAAATCTTTCCCTCAACATTCCTTTCTTCCTCAAGGGAATGACCTTCCCATTCATGCAGCTACGCCTATAAAACTGGTGGGAGTCACATATAGCAAGTGCTGGGATTCTTGCCTGTCTGTCATCCACTCACAACTATAGTGGCAAACTTGCTTCTCCACTCTGTGTGTATTTACCTGATGTGGAATTGGTTCTACTCTTGAGCTCCAGGCACAAACATACTGCTCAAGACCAGCTAACAAGGTTCCGTTCTAAGGCACTTCCTGAGAATATTGAAAAGTTCCTTTCTGCTAGAGGAGTGTCTTGTAAAGGACGCAAACTCAGAGCTACCAGTAGCTCAGCTTGGTCAGCCTGAGAAAGGGGCTTTAAGAGAAGGGTGAAGCCAACACATAAGAATAGGAATTGTTCAACACATGCTCTGAACTTCTGGGCTAGCTGTGTTGAAGCATCTGATCTACCCAAGGACTTTTGTGTACTCGAGACAGCACATTTCCACTAGGTCCTAAGCCAGCTTGAACCTGGGGTGTAATTACTTGCACGGCTCCAGAAAACCGTCCATATATATACATCATTGTTGGTATATCTTTTCTCCTTCCCTGCCCCTTCTCAATCACATCCATCCCTGCATCCTTCCGGTTCCACGTCCCAGGGAGCTGAGTGTATCTCTAAGCCACTCCTCTTCGGTCTATTCTATTCACCAATCAAGGCCAAGACATTCAATCTCAACCGAGCAGCCAAGGTGGCGCTCTATCAGGTTCCTTGTCTCCGGGCCTGTCTCCTCCGTGTGTTCTTTACCCAGAGGCGAGCATGTCCTTCGTAAAAACATCAATCAGACCATGCCACTGCTTACAGCACTTCATTGCTCATTCTCGCCCATACAATCAATAAAGTATTCCCATGACCCGGGTCCCGGGATGAGCTGGTCTGGGCCTTCATTCCCAGCTCATTTCATTCCATTTTGCCCGTGTTTTCTCTATTCTGGTCATAAGAGAAACGACTCAAAATTAACTCCAATACTTTAGCAAATTCCATCTCTGATGCCAAAAGTAGGCTTTGCCCTCCTCTCCCAATAGGCATTCCTTTAGAGAAGCCCTCCTCTACACCAGACCAGACCTGCCTCCACAAGTCTCTCTTCTATCCTCTGCCTCCCTCAGCACCAGCCTGTGTCATCCTTTAACTTGGTACTTTGTGGTAACAATTAACTTAGGGGCTCCCTGCCCTGGTAGACCCCAAGCACCATGAGGGCAGGTCAGGCCTGTTTTAGTGACCATACTCTCTTGCTTTATGTCTGATACAAATTTTGACTGACTTTCCTATGTCTAGGTCTGGGTAAACTGAGAGGAAAATGGAGATATAGTCTGGAGAGAGAGAAGATGCCTCAGTGGTTAAGAGGGACAGAGATCTTTTCCAAGATTTCAAGCAGGTTTACAAATTTCATTTTCGACTAAAGGCTGTACATTTAAAAGCTGACCATCTGTTATCCCAATAAGGCATAGTGATTGTAGGTGAAGATGAAGCAGAAAGTTAGGCAGGTTTTTTTTTTAAATCTGCTTTATGTAAAAATAAAATCTGAAAGCACACACACACACACACACACACACACTCACAGACACACACACACACACACATGCACAGCAAACTTCAAACTTCAACCTTCCCTGCTTTTTGTTAAGTTTATGAAAAAAATGTTAGATTAATGAGCTTTATGGGACAGGTTAATTAAGCCATGCAAAGCTGTGCATTTGAGTTTGGTTTGAACAAAACAACTGTAAAAAGACATTTATAATCAGGGCAAGTTTGAATGTAGACTGGGTTTTAGATAAGATGAAAATGTATTGGCCAGGAAAGACAGAGATCATTAACTAAAAAAAGCAGTTTACAAACAGCATGTGCCACCTGACCTCACTTTATCAGTGCACACAGGTGTTAAGAGCGGCCATCTGTAAGAGGTAAGAATGTGGGACTAGCATTTTTAAAACTTTCTTTATCTGAATTTATAACTTTCCACAGAGCATGCACAACTTTTGCAGTAGTGACACTTAAAATAGCAATTAATTTTTCAAATGTTAAAGAAGGCTTACAAGGACCCAGATTTACTCTGAAAGCCATCCAGGACATTTTTCCCCCATGTCTTACACCTTAGGAATGAATAGCATGTCCTAACTTCTGGGTGGGTCTCAGCATAAAGGATTAAACATCTCAGCAATGCTTGAGGCGAAAGGGAATCAATCGATTACTGAGCGTGCCTACATCTTCTACTGGTAATGTCATGAAAGGGCCTCCTGATCACTCTCAGAGAAGCCACCCTTTCAGCGAGGGGCTCACACAATTACAGGCCACACAAAGTGCCATTTCCCACTCTAATGGAAAAATCCACAGTTCATCAACTCTACAGAAAACTTAGAAAATGCTGAGTTCCCGTTGTCTGAGAAGGGGAGGGAAGGGTATTTTGATGACAACCGAGAAAGCCAAGAAAAGGCTATTATCAGACATCATGGAACTGAATATCAAGGGGCTGGTATTCACGGCCTGGAAAACCTCTTCCCACAGAACTAAGTGACGCTCGTATCCAAGGTGGTCCCCATGTTCCTTATGTGAACAATGAAGTCTGGATGATATCTAAGACTTAATTGATTCACAACTATGTTTCTTTAATTAATTATGTAATATATATATGGTTAGATCATATATACATCTATAGACACTGTATATACATCTCTATATAGCAAATCTATATATCTACTGGCATCTTTCCTGGGTTCCCACACTGCTGAAAGTCCCCTGTAGAGGGCACTAGTCGGTTGTTAACCTCTGTGAATGCCTTTAAAACAAGGAAAGGAAGTGACCTTAAGGATCTTATAGCCAACTCTTCCTTCTCAGGAGATAGAAACTGAGGCCCAGGGAGATGGGGGTGTGAAGGGGGGGTAGATGGGGCTTGCTCAGTCACAAAGCAAGTACTGCACAGAGCTAAGAAAAAGTAAGCCAGCTTTGTGGTTTTTAAAAAGAAAAGACAGAGGAACCCAACCCAGAGGCCACAAATGCATTTCCATTTATGAATCACTGGCCCTGAAGACCACAACATCGACACCAAAAGTAGAGGATCCCAGAGAGCCCAGTGTTTGAGGTGCTTCTGTAAGAGATATTTCATTACCATGTTCCTCCCATCTGTTATACTTTGCAGCCAGATTTGCTGAGCCTTTGCCGTTTTCCCAACAACCCTTGTTATCTAAACATTACCAAATACATTTGCACATCTGAAACTGCATTAGTAGAAAGGATACTATGAGTTTCTCCTTCTCCCAAACCCATCAAAAGCAGTCCATTGTGAACCGATCGGTGAGGCTGGTTCATTTATTTTGTTAGGATTAGGCAAACTGGACTGGCAGTGTGGTTTCCGGAAAGACTGCCTGATTACGTGTCACCCTACCGTCAGGTTAGAGAAACACCTTAGATGCATGAGTTCATTTCTGTTGCTGTGATGAAGCACTGTGACCAACAATGGCTTGTGAGAGAAGGAGTTTATTTTGGCTCCGGATCAAAGGGAGAGTCCATAATGGCAGGGGAAGCATGGCAGCAGGTAGAAGGATTGGTAAATGAGAGATCATGCTTTCAACAGCAAAAAAAAAAAAAAAAAAAAAAACCGAACCAGAGCTGGAAATGGGTCCAGAATATGACGTCTGTAAGCCCACCCCCTTTGACGTATTTCCTCCAGGTGGGCTCCGCCCCCTAAAGGTTCCACAACTTCCTCAAGCAGCACCACTAACCGGAAACGAAATAGTCAAATACATGAGATTCTGGGAATATGTCTCATTCAAAACAGCACATAGGAGTATGTATTTCTTACCCACGTGCCAAAACTGCTGTACATGGAGCCAGTCTGTGTGAACCATGGTTATAGATGTTTGATGTTTTATCTTTTGACTTTTCTGTTTGTTGATTCAAGGAATAAAGGAGTTCATCGCAACATGCTGTAGTAGGGGAATCACCAACTTTGGAACCCAGGAGACAAGTTAAATTTTAACTCTTGCCTCCGTTTATTGAATGAGTTGGGCCGTCTCTTCAACCAATTATTTAGACTTTGAGCATCAGACTTCTCATCATAGCATCAACCACATAGGGCGAGGACGGAAACGTGTGCAGTAAGAGACAATGGTCTGTTTTGAGATTTAGGGGAGAGAAAGCAGAATCCCACTGTGAAGCAGATTCAAGGCCATGCTACTAAGAGAAGGCATTGTTCTTAAGAGGGTCTGAAAATAGACTGACTGGACCTTCTAGTGCACGGTCTTCAGGTCTCCAACCTCTCCAAGCTAGTGCCATGGTGCTTTTTAATTCCTTCACCCACGTGGCAGTGTTACTGCTAATCTCCAACCCACACCACCCAACACATTTTAGAGATAAAAAAAAACATGCTCAGGAACATGAAAGAAGGAATTTGTGAGAGAAAGTCTTCTCTCCCTGTTTAATATTTCCAGGGTACAAAGGGAAACACTTCCAACATGTTTCCAGGAAAATATCCAACATTTTCTTGCTGTTGATAGGAATGAGCATGCAGGTATCGTGTTCTAAAGGTTTGACCATCCAAATTGCAGGAACCCACTGCCGTGCCATGCTCTCTTAGTTTTGAATGACTGATCTATACTCATGTAACATGTGTGCTATGAGAATGTTAGACATGCACTGTTTCCTTCCACTGCAGCAGGTCTGGAAAGAAAGACATTATCAACTTCAGTATGTTGCTGGAGAAACTGGAATTTTGGGGAAACTTTATGCTTATACAAATCATTCATCAAGTTTGCAATATGGTAAAGCCTGGCTGGACCTCTGGAATAGGGGCTTCCTAACTCATTCTTTTTACTCATATTGGGCTCTCCAAATGTAGTGATAGTATGCCCAAAGGCAGAAGGAAAGGGTTGAAATCAAGGAACCTTAAAAAACACTCAGAGACCTAATATGTTAATATCCTCATAAGCATATGACTTTCCTCTTTGAGATTTTTCATTAGAACAACTTTCTTCTCCAGAAAACCCTTGCTCAGTAAGGTAATAGTTGTTCTGTGGTCATTCCAGAAACTTCCACACAAATCCATTGATTTCTCAACTGAAGGCATCATGGGAAATTTTTTTCTATCAATTTGAGCATTTTCATTTTTCTTTTATTTCTACACCTTTATTCTGTGTAAAGAGGAGGAAAGGAATAAAATAAAAATGGCACCATTGACACACACACAAAAACATGGTTGGGTTAGGAAAGGGTGCTTATAAGTAGATGGGGGAGGGGTCCCCATTACAGCAGCAAGAGCCTCAAAATCTTTACCTCGCTGTCTCCAGCAACCCTACAAAATCCCATCATTACAATCTACCCCCAACCCAAGCACACCCCCACACTCCTGCACTAAAGGATGCACACTGCAGTACCCATCACCAAAACTGTAAAAATATCCCCAAGTTCCTCCTCAAACTTCCGAGGCCCCGCTTCAGACTCTGCCACAGCTGTGTTCCTCATTTCCTGCAAGGTGTTGGTTCTGTTTCCTGGGAGACATTTGACAATGTCTGGAGACATCTCTGATGGCCATGGCTGGATCAGGGTGGAAGGCAGGGGTGCTGCTGCTGGTCATATTCAATGTAAAGAGCTTCCTCCACCCCAAACAATGAGTGTAGATGGGCTATTTTGATGATATTATGGAAGGCCAGCATTTGGTCCACAAACAAAATGGCTGAGTGGAGTGAAGTCTTCTCACAGCCTCTGGACCCTCCTCACTGATTCATTATCTTTTCTTGCTCTTGGTCACAATTATCCATGCTGTCTTACAAGACACCCAAACCCACCATGCCCATCGTAAGAAATTTCACTTTGCCAATTTTGTATGTCATCCCCCCCCATCTATGAAAAACCAATTCTGCGCTGCATGTTGTGAACGGATGGTTTAAAAGATGGGCTTAGGATACAGAGTTTTTGTAGGTGTTCTTGACCAAACTACTAATGCCAGACTTCCCAGAGTTACAAAGGTGACTTTAGTAGAGAGAAGGCACCTATTTCTTTGTAGAAAAAAAATAGCACAATTTCTATGTAAAGAAATAGAAAGGGTGAGAAATCGTCAATTGAAATTGGCACTTTGAACTTCACATTTTCTTCTGAATATTACCACTGGCAATAAACGTTTCTGATAGTTACGGGATCAGATTGTGACCCAAAAATATGAACAATCCACTTCTTCCTGTTTGTAATAAGGGGAGGACAACATTGGGGAAAGACTAAGCAGCCCTGGTATTACTTAACTCGAAATATTATGCAACTATGTTCAGAAGACAAGTAACAGGCTTTGGATCTGAGAGATTTAACTGGCACCAGCTTTCACGGTGGCACAGAGAGACGGCTCAAACACTGTGTCACAGAGAAATGGCTCATACTGTTGGAGCAAGGCCCAGGGTGATGTCAGTCTGTGCAGGGACCTTATTGATAACCCTCGCAGTGCACTTATATTATCCAGCAATTTCTTTAACACCAGGACTGTCACCGACCCTCAGGTATCTCTCTAAAACACTATCTCAGAATTTAATCCTGGAGGGCTTTGGTGGATTTTTCTTTATGAAATTTCCTGGGATAGCGTATGTCTTTGGTTTCATGGGGTTATATGTGTAGACTCTCAGAGTAGTCATAAAGATTATTTGAAAGTAAAATTTTGTTATTGGGCTGGTAGCTGGACTTTACTTATCTAACAGGCATGCCAGGAACTGCGGCTGTCATTGGACTCCATTCCCAGGAGTATCTTGGAATTCAGCTAGAAGCCAGGGAGGCGAACTGCGTGAAAACCCAGTAGAACCTTCAGTACCTTGCCACCAGTGATCTCATTCTCCTGTCCCTTTGCTGTGCTTGGCACATAAAGCTGACCTGAGATACTGAGTGGGAGTATACAGCATTGAGTACTTCTGCATGTGTTCCTAAGTAACCCCATCTCCCATCCTTGTTATCTGTCTGTTGTAAGATAATTGTTGGACCCCTGACCACGGGACTTAAAAAAAAAAAGGACATTTTTTTTTCTCTCTGGGATTTTGTGACAAGTCTGTGATGTCTGGGAGCCTCTGTTCTTCCAGAAACTACAGCTGAGATCTCAACATCTCTGACTATGCCAACAAAAATAAATATCTTACCAGACAGATTCCCGGATATCTGCTCAGGGTCCAGCCAAGTGAATATGGTGGGAACCCCTTCTTCTATCTTCCTTCTAAGATTCAGAGAAGTAGGCACACTACGGAATATTGTTCTTTGAGTATTTTTTTTTGTCTTATTGTGGATCCCTTCCCTCCTAAGGACAGCTATGGACCCTGCCCGTTTCGTTTTGTCCCCAAGAGCTTGGCTGAAATCCACCTAGAGAGACCATCCTTTCACACGCTGGGGGCAGGGTACGACTGTAGGCTCTTTGCTGAGAAGTGGTCAACTGTCAGGCTGGGGGCTGAAGAATTTGCAGCCAGTGGAGCGTAATTGTGGACATCCTCAGCTTCCCACTCACAGTTGGCATCACACCAAGGAGTGTCCGTGTAAGTCTAGATGATAGACCACAGTCAGTAAAGGTCTTTCTGAGCTGCGTGCTGCCTTGCTAGTGCTGGGCTGTCTCACTTCAGCATTCTCTGTCTAGTGTTGTGGGCATACCAAATTTTTCTTCTTTATTTTATTTTGAGATTATAATATAATTATATAATTTCCTCCTTTTCCTTCCCCAAACCCTCCTGTACATCCATTATTTTTCAAATTTATACCCTCCTTTGTGTGTGTGTGTGTGTGTGTGTGTGTGTGTGTGTGTGTGTGTGTGTGTTCCTAAATATAACCTGCTTGGTCTGTATACTATAACTTATAGGTATGCATTCAGGGTTGAGCACGTAAGTTTTGTGGGAGTCTAAGATTGCCTCTCGCAAATCCCACTCTTACTTCCTGTAGCAGTGACAGTCTCTGCTTTCCTTCTTGTTTAGAGTTTCTATTGTTGTGCTAAAATCATGACGAAAAGGATCTTGGAAGAGAAAGGATTTACTTCAGCTTACAGCTCCCTGTCATAGTCCATTATCAAAGAATCTCTAGGCAGAAACCTGGAGGCAGGAACTGAAGCAGAGAGCAGGGAAGAGTGCTGTATTGCTCCTTGAGGTTTGCCCAGCCTGTTTCCTTATAGACTCCAGGACTGCCTTCCCAAGGGTGGCACCACCCACGATGGGGTGGGCTCTCCCACAATCAGTCATTAGTTAAGGAAATGCTCATAATCCTGCCTACAGCCCAATCTTATCGACACATTTTCTCAATGTGGTTCCCTCGACTTAGACAACTCTCGTTGTGTCAAGTGGACATTAAACTGGGCAGCATACTGTTTAAGGATAACCTTGGGTTCTGAGAGTTGAATCTTCTGCCCCTTTGGGGGACATGCCTCTTGTGGCATTCAGTCACATCTTAGAACTGATATCTTTCTAGAGACCTTAAATTATCTATGACCAAATAATAGATCCTTTAATATGGAAAACATTTTTATGTTCAAGAAGATTTTGTTATAGTGCCAATATGCTAGGCACAAATAGGGGGAAAAAAACTTTAAAAAAAGCATCAAGGCTGACCTAAAAAAAAATCCCTATATAAAATCAAAGGTGAAGAAATCAGATTAGGACAAAACGTAAAACTGATATTCACCGTAAGCTTCTCTCTTCACCACTTTCTATCACCACCAACAGGCAGAGGTTGATATTCAGGGTCTGATGTGACTTGTAGAAGTCTTCTCTTTGAAGGTTAATTGGGGAAAGGTAGCATAGAGAGTTTGGAGGGGAGGAGCACATGCTAAGCCCCTGTTTAATAGAAACATTCCTAAGTCACACAACTCGAAATCCAGAAAACCCAGAACACAGACATCTTTTCAGTTCCATTGCAGTTGGAAACCTAACAACAAAAAAAGCAAATAATACAGTTGTGGGTAGGGCAGTGTTTAATTAATGCTCATATTGAGGCTGCCATTAGGTTCTCTGGAAAACTAAAGTAACTGCCTTTCTTACCTATGATATATGGAAAGAAACAGAAGTATGGTATTAGCAGTGACCTAACACACTAGACACTGTTCATCCTAAGATATGTGCAGCATTTAAAAAGGAGCTAGGGGAAGGGAAACATGTAATAAGAACAGATATTTCCTGTGTAGATACGTAATACATAATAATAAATGTAATATTCAATAATTATATGCAACATATATTGTAATATATGTAAATATGTGTAATATCTTTGTAGAGGTATAGGAAATGCCTAGAAATTTGTCCTTAAGATCCATCAATTCGAAGAGCGAGTACTGTGAGACACTCAGAACACTGAGGTCACCTGTATCTCCCCAGTGTTACCCTGCAAACAATCACAACTGGATTATTTTTCAAATTTATACTCTCCTTTTTCATGATTTATTGTTACACACACATTTTGTGTGTTGTGTGTGTGTGTGTGTGTGTGTGTGTGTGTGTGTGTGTGTCTTCCTAAATATAACCTGCTTGGTCTGTATACTATAACTTATATGTATGTATTCAGGGTTGAGCACGTAAGTGGAACTGGACTCACAGCTGGAACATGTTTCCTGCCATCTTCACTCAAACATTTTCATACCAAATTCTAGCATTTTTCTTCACCAACTTCCCTCTGTACTCATCAAATAGATCCAGGCTGCTCATACTAGTAATATGTTTTCTCTCCTTTTGGAGAAGATGCCTTATCTCAGAACTTCATAAGTCTTTCTCGGTAGCGATAAGCCTATTCACACCCACAAATGATGCAACAACCTCCTCCTCCCCCCCTCCTCCTCCCCCTCCCTCCTCCCCCTCTTCTTCTTCCCCCTCCTCCTCCCCCCTCCTCCTCTTCTCCTTCCCCCCTCCTCCCCCCCCCCCCTTCCTCCTCCCCCCTTCCTCTCCCTCCTCTTCTCCTTCCCCCCTCCTCCTCCCCTCCTCTTCCTCCTCCTCCACTTCCCCTTCCTCCTTCTGCTCCCTTCTACCTCCTCCTCCTCCCCCTCCTCTCCTTCCTCCCCTCCTCCTTCTCCGTCTCCCCCTTTGGTCCTCCTTTTTGATAAAACTTCTAAAATAATTTCAAACAGGCAAAATAAGAGAATCCACTTAGACTTGATATAAACATGCTTTTAAAATAAAAATATTTGAGCTAAAGATGAGGCACAAAGAAATGTCATTAAATACTTTACATGTGTTTAGTGTGTATATGTGTGCATATGAATGTGTGAGGGCAGGTACACATGACTATGTAGGGGTCATAGGTTGGCACTGAAGGTTTCCATTATCATTCTCCATCTTATCTCTGAGACAGGGTATCTCGCTGAATGCAGAACTCACTGACTGGTCAGTGGACTCCAGGAACCCGCCCATCTCCATGCCCCCAGTGCTAAGGTCATAGTCATACATAAGCACGTCTAACTTTTCTACGGATATCAGAGATCCAAATTCATGTCTTCATTTCTCGTGTGGCAGTTACTCCAGTGACTGGACCAGTTTCCAACCCCTCACGCAACATTTTTATTTGAGTAGAGCCCCCAGAAAATACAACTACCACCAACTCCCTCTTAGGAAATTCCTGGTACCTTTAATTGTCATGGGAAAAGTGACTTGTGTATTGGCTGAAAAGTCC
Source organism: Rattus rattus (assembly GCF_011064425.1). Taxonomy (NCBI): domain Eukaryota; kingdom Metazoa; phylum Chordata; class Mammalia; order Rodentia; family Muridae; genus Rattus; species Rattus rattus. The sequence continues at coordinate 195,365,942 of NC_046156.1, forward strand.
CAACAAAACTCTCTGTCCTTCTATTACTACATACACACCCCAGTTTGGTAATGGACTTCTTGGTTTCTGGCTGGGGAATCAGTAACAATACTCCAACTGTGCCATCAATAAACTTTGCCCTCCCTCTTCTTAATCTATTCTGTGTGAATTAATTTCTGTACCTCCAACTACCAGCCCCAAGTTGGAAGGATCTTTCTTCCTAGTAGTCCCTGCTCTGTTTACTGTCCGAGTAGCAATCCGTGATATAACTGAAAGCGATCTGTTCCTGCATGCTCACATACACACACCTCTTTTTTCCTATTTACATATGTATGTACTCCCATGTATTCCTACTTGCCTGTGTATCCCTATCATGTGTTCCTGAATGTATAATTCATATATACATGAATGTATATATTCATATTCTATACATGTGAATACCATGTGTGTATACCCATTTCCTGTTTGTTCCCATACATGTGTGCTTGTACCCCATGTATGCATGAATATGTTCCTCACATACCTTGTATTCCAAAATGTATGAGTTTCCTTGAAGAATCAAAGCTTATGAATGTGAATAACACTCATCAGAAGATCAGAAACATTTCAAACCTAGTTCATGCCCTGCTATGTGTGCCTGAATATACCTTGTGTTTCTATATGTGTGCCTGAACATACCTTGTGTTTCCATATGTGTGCCCACATATGCATTTATGGGGTTGTGGCTGACCATCTTGAGGAATTTTCTTGGAAACTCAAAGCTTGTTCAAGTGTAAACACGTCCCAGAAGATTAGAAACTCTTCAAACCAAACCTACCCCTGTATCACCAGTTTAAGCACTTAAAATAAATCATCTATTAAAAGGGAAGCAATGACAAAACTCACCTTTAAACTTGGATTTCTGGGAAATGGATGAGAGGACGTCTTCGATGGTAACCTGAGCAAGCTCTCTCTGATGACCTCATCTTGGAATGTTGCTAAATGTCCCCGGGTGTACACTTCAGGGAGAAGACAGTTGCTCAAATTAGAGACAATCTAACAGTAATGAGCTTTGGTGTCTGGCAGACTCTGGTCAATCCCTAACTCGGTCACTTACTCATTGTGACCTAGAACAACCCTCAGGCAGCCTCAGTTTCCTCGTTTCCAGAATAGGGGAAAGAACATTTAACTTGAAGGCAAAATTTGGGGGAGAGGGCAAATGAATAGGTAGGTGTGATGTGTTTCCTTCCTGGCCCCCTTAAGGTACTTTCAAAATTGTTTGGGCTACTGAACTGACATTCTACAGTGAACATGAACACGGTTTCCTCATCAACATAGCCTACATACATCCTTCTTTATTTACTTAACATTTATTTGCATATTTGTCTGCTTTCCCTATTCAAAAAGGTTGTACATGTTTTATGTGGACAGAAAACAATCTATTTTTTGTATGTTAATGAAACTAGACTGAAAGAAAACCAGAATACAATATCTATTCTGAGGCAAATTATAAGTTAAAAAAAACTTTCCTGCTTAATTCCATGAGGGGTTGATTCCATGAGGTTAAACTTCACTCTAGTTTGTGTCTCCACAGGAGACAGCAAGCAGGAACCTTTCTCTGTCTTTACTTGTGTGTATAGAATTCACCACAGCTGTTCTACATACCATGACCTGAGCCACCCTGTGTCTAGACTGACTACACCAGGCAGGAAGTAGGCCAAGATCTTTCTGGTCAGGCCTTGGCAGTATAAAGTGAGGAAGAGGCCAACATTATTGCCAAACGGATGGCTCATATTTTCTTTCTTTGTCTATGTCGATGGCATTCATGTGTTTCTCATGGTGCCCAGTTGTGCAATTGATGAAGCAGGCCCAGGGCCAGAAGAAGGGCCTATGGTAGGGCTAGGTCTTCCCAGTAAGCCTCAGTCTGGGTTGCACTAGCAGGCTTGTGTCGATACTGAATTATCACCTGTAATGGACTGGACCATAATAAAACTGAGTTGTATAAAATAGAGACCAAATGCTGAAGATGACTCTAGGAATGACAGGATTGGGTGATTTAGAAGGAAAAACTTGGTTTGCTGCTGATTTTAGAGGCAGAATATAGCCTTCAAGCTGGGTTCAAAATAAAGACGAGGAGACAAGGAAAGTGTTAAATTGGACATAGTTGAAGACAGTAGTAAATTCATTCCCAAAGCATTCTAAGGTGGCTGTGGCCTGTCAGCAATTCCCTGTATAGTTCAGGCTCTCCTGGACAGTTCTGCCACTGGACATCTATCTACATCTATATTCTTCAACATTCAGTGCTCCAGCTCCCAGGTAGCCAAGGTCAGGGAAAAGAGAACATTGGCTCCACTGAAACCATGCTGAATGTTCTTTCAATCTGGGTTGCTTAGTGTAGCAATGCTGTCCTCTGAGCTGAACTCTCAGGCAATTCCTTTCAGTTTCTCTCCAGGGCATAGAGAAAGCTCTCTGCCCTGAAACATATAGCCAGAGTTTGGGTAGAAAACCAGTGCTCAGCCGTAAAGAAAGCACAATCCCCTTCTAAAAAACAACAACAACAACAACAACAACAAAAAAAAAAAACCAAATGGGGACCCTTGTTCACTGCTGGTGGGAATGTAAACTAGCCAGATCGCTATAGAAATCAGTGTAGATGATGCTCGAGAAAACTAGAAATAAACCAACTATTTAATCGTGTAAATTATATTACTCTTAGTTATTTACCCCAAGGACACCAAGTCAGCATCTCTGTTTTAGTTACTGTTCTGTTGCTGGGAAGAGACACTATGACCATGGCAACTCTTTTAAAGGAAAACTTTTAATTGGTGCTGGCTTTTATAGTTTCTAAGGTTTAGTTCATCATCATTATGGTGGGAAGCATGGCAACAGGCAGGCGGACATGGTGCTGGAGAAGGTGAAAGTTTCTACTTCCATGTTGGTAGGCAGCAGGAAGGAGAGAGATGCTAAGCCTGGCTTGAGCTTTTGAGACCCCAAAGCCCATCTCCAGTGATACACTTCTCCCAACAAGGCCACACCTCCTAATTCCTGTCAAGTAGTCTACTCCCTAGTGACTAAGGATTCAAATATATGAGTCTATGAGGGTCATTCTTGTTCAAACCACGACATTGTCACTGAGATACTTACCCATCAATGTTTACTACAACACTATTCTCAACAGCTATGTTGACCTAGATGTCCAAGAACATGGAAATATAGGAAAGTCTCCATCTCTTTCTCTCCCTCCCCCTCCTCCTCTCCTTCTCCCTCTCTCTCTCAGACACACACACACACACACACACACACACACATGTATAAATATATATATGTATATATATGTATATATATATGTATATATATATATATATGCTTTTTCAGCCATAAGGAGGAATGGAGTTATGTCATTTGCTGGAAAATGTATATAACTGGAGATAAAGTAAGTGAATTAAACCAGTTTTAGGAAGACAAATATGTTTTCTTCTCTTTGTGGTGCCTGGGTTTTCTGTAGTCTCATAAAATTATATATGCATAGATTACATAAGAATAGAAATGGAATTGTCTAGGGGCGGAGGAAGTGAAAAACAGAGAGGGCCGTGAGGTAGAGGGCAAGATCATTGTGTGCTCAGCATACATTATATGCCTGTGATTATTAGCTTTTCAAGTTGGCACAACCTTCAGCACCTGGAAAGGGATTCTGCGACGGGTTGACCTGTAGGGTTGTCTGTGGGTGATTGTGTTAATTACGTTAACTAATATGGGAAGACTCAGGTCCATGTAAGTATAATCATTCCCTGGGCAGGAAGGCTGGAACTGTATGAAGTGATGAAATCTGAGCTGAGCAAAAGCAACAGGTAAGTGAACGGATGTGCATGCATTATTTTTCTCTGTTTTGTCTGTGGATATAATTAGTTGCTCCTAGATACTGTCACGGTGACTGCCCCATTATGGTGAACTGTAACTTGGAACTGTAAGCCTAATAAAACCCTTTTGCCCATAACTTGTTTTTTCTCATGGAGTTCTATCACAGCTACAGAAATGGGACCAGGACAATGCCGGTCAACAATTTTAAATCATTTTTTAAAATTGGTACCTTAGCACTTCAATCTGTTTTGGTGGGGAAAAGATTTATAGGGGACTTTTGGGTAATATATTATTGGTTGGACACTACAACCTAAGGGATACACATTTTATACCATAAGCTTATAAACACTTATAAGCACTTGTATTACCCTGCTCTAGAAGGGATTTAAAAAAACCCCTCTGTCTACAAGGAGCACTCACTATCAGAAAACATCCGCAGCTGTAAAAATGCTTTAAAGCCAAGAGTCTCGGACTTAGAGATTATATGGTCCTGTGGTTTGTTTTAACCTAGTCTGTGGCTTAAAAATGAAACCCTAAAAATGGCATAACCTAGAACTGGGGAGATGTGACAAGACCTCTATTGGTGGGGTACATATCTTGGGACCTCCTGCACTTGGCAGAACTCTTTCGAGAGCTAGTTTGCAATTCTCTTGACTCTTGGCATCAGGAACCCTCTTGGTCCAGAATTAGATGTGGTCCTTTTAGGACTCCGACAGTATGAGATCAGGAAGTATCTATGGCCTCTTTAGTAGTAATGTCCACACGGGGAATAAGAAAGTGTGGGACGGTGGCGACCAGGACATGAGTATACGGGAAAGATGCCATGTTTCCTGAGAGATACCTTCTGCCTCACTGAGGTGTCCATCACCAGCCTGAAACTCAAATTCAGGTTCTTCCCACCCGCGTTTCACACTACAGGGACAGAGCAGCCTTCCCGCATGACCATGTTCTCTTTGTCATGATACTCTAGGACAATGGTTCTTAACCTATGTGTTGAGACCCAGGGTTGGGCCATACTTTCAAAAGGGTCACCAAAGACCATCAGGAAACACAGATATTTGCATTACAATTCCTAACGGTATCAAAATTATAGGTATAAAGTAGCAACAAAATAGTTTTATGGTTGGGGATCACAGGAAGATGAGGAACTGTATTAGAAGGAAGGTCACATAGCATTAGGAAGGTTGAGAACCACTGCTTTAGGACACACGATATGTATGTTCTGAGTACATAAACGAAACATTTAAGTCCCAGATCTAGGAAAAACTTGGCCTGCAGTACATCGGAAAAACAAAAAACAAACAAAAACCCAAAACCAAACCAAAACAACAACAACAACAAAAACAAACCAAAAAAACTGGCAACCTAACCCGAGACTAAAATAAGAAAATAAAAAGTCTTGGCTTCTTCAGCCATACACACAGAAAATTCTCCATGGACAATTATTGTATGTATCAGGGCAAGATGCAAATCTGTAAACCTTGTAGTGGTTCTTACACTATTTCTGTGAGGCCACCTGCAAAGCCGGCTGAGGGGTGATGTGCACACATCTCTGACCAATAGGGAGGCGAGCTTCTCTGGTTCATCTTTATCCACAAAGCACTCTTTCGACCAAATATCTAGACGATTGCTTTATACCACCACGACATTTTCCAAACACAAAAATAACAACACGAAATACTCTGCCATTTAAAAAAGAACCAAATGAGCTTTTACTGTGCTTTATAATACTATTTTATAAAATTTGGTTTGAGGTTTGAGCTGTACTTTCTGGAATTTTAAATAGTTTTGTAAAAGAATTTTTTTTAAAGAAATTTCCCACAGTTGGTTTTTAAGGTTGAGCTCCCCCCAGGAGTAAGTTGACCTCCGGTAACCCCTTATTTCATCCCCAACAGAAGCTTGGAGAATGACTGAGTGACAAAGTGTCTCGTTTAGTTATTATTCAACTATATTAAATTGCTAAAGTTGGTAATTGGAGCATATCTTATTACAAAGGCAAAAGTTCACCCTTTTTCCCCAGGCGCAGAAGGCTTGCACATTTGAAAACTACTTCTGGCCTGTTAAGAAATTCAATGTCAGGCCACAGTGAATGCAACAAGTTAAACAGAGAAAAACATAATAGCCAAACTCCATCAAAATGACCGAGCGTTACTTCAGAGATAGTTACCAACCTCAAGGCTTTATTGTGAGAATGAGGGTGGGGGAAGGGGGTGGGGGAGGGGGTAGAAGGTAATCTTGGAAATAAGTCAATATTCCAAACCCCATTAAGTGTAAGCAACTAAAAAGCCATCATTTAGAATATTCCAGGGCTGCTATGTAGACAATAAGTTCCTGATTGCTTAAATCATACTGTTTATCTACTTCGATTGATGCTCACACAGTGTCTATCATTAAATCTTCTGAGAACCCACAGGAGCATATTAAAAGCCCTTGGCATCCCCACAGCTAGGCTGTTTACAGGAAGCAATGACCAAGAAAACCAATTTTCTCCAAAATGGTGATACGGTGAAGGAAGGGTTTCCTTGAGGCAACAGGAATCTGGATACTTAGTTTGATATGTTCCCCCCAAGTTTCTGCTCCAGAGGTCAGAAAGTGAATATTATGAGGACTACAGAAACCATCACTGCTTGTGGTGGTATTCCCCCAAAATCCCATCAGTAGCCTTGTCCAGAGAGCCAGTGCAGTAGTGAGGCTCTCAGATGCTTCTTCTGGTGGTGGCTAGTGTGAGCTCTTAAGGAGGCCTAGAGACTAGTGTTCTTGACATGAGTGTCAGCGCACTGTCATAGTAATGCAAATTTGGGAAACACCATTTAACTAATGACATGTATTGTGATTCATTCACTCTTTCTTTTAATCACTTGGCAGTCCCTGCGGTGTGTTTTGAAGTAGGAGCCTATGTAGCAAACTCAACCGAGTTGTTCTCCCAAACCTAGGGCAAAAGAATCTGCAGACTTACGGTCTGGAAATCCACATTGCAAAGAAGCTCATCTTGCAATCTTTACAGCAAAGCCTGGACATATCTTCTCACACGCAGGCATTCAGTGTGTCTCTTCAAGTTGCCCATTTATAGCTAATACTTAGCCCATATGTCAGTCCAAAAGTTGAGCACTCAGAGGTGGCTGTCCTTGCTTTAAAGTGACAATACACGGGCTTGTGGAAATAAGAAAGGAGGCTGCCCTGCAGGTGGAATGGTTGGGTCTGGGGAATATGGCAAAGACGGGTAAAACCCAATCTTTGTCAACCTTTACAGTCTGTGGATGTGCGTGCCCCGTATCTAGCTGGAGATAGTCATACAAAGGTTCTGTGACTACAAAGCCAGGTATGGGTCACTAGTGGGAACCCTCCTTCAGAATTTCCTGCTAGAGCAGCAGCCCTGAGCACATGCATATGGTTTTCCTTTTCTTTTTTTGTCATCTCCACAGCTTTGTGTGTTGAGCAGGGATAGGACTTGATGAGGTGTTGGTTCTCATTTAGAAACCTACAGGACATGTATTGTTCTTACTAATTTCACTGTTGTACAGTTATGAATAAAAGAACTTGTCCACGCTATACCTAGAAAATAATACATTATTATAATCACACTTTGGCAGAAAAGTCCAAGTCTGGTTTTCCCCCTTGTTCAGATGAATGGGAGGTGAAATGGAGGTCTTCAATTGTTGAATAGGAGAGTAATAACATTGATGAGTGTTGTGGTGGTTTGAATATGCTTGGCCCAGGGAGTGGCACTATTAGGAAGTGTAGCTTTGTTGGAGTAAGCATGACCCTGTTGGAGAAAGTGTGTCACTGTGGGGGTGGGCTTTGAGACCCTCCTCCTAGCCACATGGGAGCCAGTCTTCTGTTTTGACTTTAGAACAAGATGTAGAACTCTCAGCTCCGCTAGCACCGTGACTACCTGGATGCTACCACACTTACTGCCTTGATGATAATGGACTGAACCTCTGAACCTACAAGCCAGCCCCAATACATGCTGTCATTTATAAGAGTTGCTTTGGCTATGGTGTCTGTTCACAGCACTGGAAACCCTAAATAGGTTAGGTGTACTCAAGACCCTTGTGGTAATCAACTCTAACATAGACTTTAAAGAAACCAAGTCTGGACAAGTAATACTAAATGTCCTTCTTCTGGGAAATGGAAATAAGTCCTTACAGGGTAGCCCCCTCCCTGTGTTGCTAAAAGTCTACTAACCTCTGAGTTCTGAAGTTGGTGAAACCATAGAGTCTTGGTCTGTTGGTGTTAAAACACGTTGACATTTTTGATGCCTATCTCCGTCTAGCCTCAGCTAACATTGAAATGTTTTTTTGACACCATGCATCAACCTAAATTAAGCACTAAGAAAGAAACACACAGGAATGTGGGTAGAAGGTACTTACCACTGCAACTGCTTCCATCACAGAAACAATTGTTCGGACCAAGATATTTTGTTTGCTGAAGTCTGGGAAAAAGGAAGTGTGATCCAAATAGGAAAGGTCCCAGTGACAAGTGAGAAACCCTTGGACACAGTGGTGCATTGTTCTGCCCAGTCTAGAAGGCAAAATACTACCAGGACAGGGACGGATCCTTTCCAAGTTGATGATGAAATGCACTTTATTGACATTATCAATAAGGATGTATTTATGGGAAACAAGCACGGAGCATTGCTCACACTGACAGGACATGGAAGATAACAAAAGCAGAGTCGTGTGTCTCATCATCAAGTCTACATTGCTCTGTGGCTACCAGGCATTGGCTTGGGATGTGGAGAACGAGGTGACTTTTGGGTTTTTAACCTTATGCTATGAAGTCTCAACTTCCTTATGACTAAAATAGCCATGAAAGCATCTGCACGGTATAATAAGATCACAGAAGACAATCAGTTTGACTTCAGGGAGAGGGTCTTAAACATCTAATCCATGACCATTGGGTAGCAGATGTGATTTCTTTCATATGCACTGAGATCTGAATGATCTCTGGTGTGGCCAGCCAGGTGCAGAGTGTAATGCTGATCCCTATCAAATCTTTTGTCTTGCATTAATACAACTATTCTATTCTTAGTTTTCTATTTCTTTCTCTGTTCAGGGCTTAGATATGTGCCCTCTTCTTAGACCCACAAAAGGAAAAACAAACAAACAAAACCCAAATCCAACAACTCTCTTTGGGACTACGTATGAAAATAAGTTTTATCGTTCCAAACTATCTTGCTTCGCACTTTCCAGAATCCTTTAAGAAAAACGAACAGTTTGGTAGATGAAGTGCAAGTTCAGAAAGTCATTCTGGCCATGCCTTAAATGCATGCATATTATCATAAGACGATGAATCATTACTCGCTCCTGTAGAATTTTTTAACTGGGGTAAAAAAAAGTTAATAGAGGGTGGTTAAAGTTGCCAAGTTGAGAAATCCAGAGAACAAAGAACTTTTCTTCTAGAGATAGGTAGGAGTCAGCAAGTTTAAAGCAACCAGCAAAATTCAAAACTCTCAGTTTGTGGATGAGAAAGCAAAAGGTTAAGTAGAGACACCAACAATGAACACTTACTGAACATGCTTAGGGCTGGATACCCATCCAATGGTTTGCATATCATGTTCAACCCTTAAAGCAACCCCAGAGCTAGGTGCAGTATTGATGGCATGTTAAGGCAATTAAAGGAAAGGATAAGGAAATTGAAGGTGAGGGAGAGCAAGTCATTTGCCCAAGGATAAACAGTCTGTTCCTCTCCTGAGCTGCCTGGAAGAGGAAAATGGTTGACTGAATCATTTATGAAGCCAACTAGCATTTTCTAAGCATTTATTAAGTGCCAAATGTGTTCTTGGTGCTGGGGACACAAAGGCAAGTGAGCCAGTTGTAGTGTCCTCTCTGTGGCATGTGCAGAGTATCAGGGAGAATATGTGTGTCAACTGCCACAGGAGAGAAATTATAAAATGGGGCCTATGTATCGCAGTGTGGAGTACAGGCTTGTGAGCCGGTATCTTTTTTTAGACAGAGGATTCAAGGTGGTTTTTCAGAAGTTGAACCCATTGACCTGAGACCTGAGAGGTTAGCCTGCTAACTAGAACAGGTATAGAAAGCGTAAAGATGTTTCCGATTGGGAAACTCAAGGGTGGTGACCCTGGGCCAGAGCATGAAGAGTGGGGTGGGGATGGGCGGTGGTGGTAAGAAAGGGCAGATTATCAGACCTTTTGTGTAGACCGTTGACACTTCCTTTCTGTAGCATAAGGATAACTGCTTTAGGGATTACCTTATAAAAGCTTGCTAGTGGCACTCTAGCTATCTAATATTACAGCCTTTCCTTGGTTTCCCCCTTGGCAAATGTCTGGAGTGGCTTGGGTCTTCTAGTTCTATAGCTCTTTGCTGGGTCCTCCAGAACCTTAGGGGTCTTCCTTTGGTTCATTTCTTGGTCACTTCCTTAATACAAAACTCCAGCAAGCTCTTTCAAAGTGCAGAGTGCCTTTACTCAATATTCTTGCTCTGTTCTCCCAAATGTCCAAATTTCACGCTGTCCACCAGCACCAGTTGGTAAATCCACTTATATTCCTAGGACCATTTTTTTAAAAGATAGTAGTCAAACATTTGGTTTTATACTCTGTTCTTATGAGCGGGCTTCCGAGTTCTGCGATGGATAGTGGGGGAAGTTGGCTTGGGTGCAATGCTTACTTATCAGGATTTGTACTACTGCTCTCCAGGCAGTATATAAATTACTACTGGCTTGTTGTGGTAGACAGTGAAGGCAAATTCCTTCTGTGAGGAGGCATGCGGCTCTCCTGGATTTATTACATATGGTAGCATTCAGCTGACTAATGAGAAGGATCAAACCGCTCCGTGTGCTCTGTGACACGGTGTTAGCTTTGCAGAAACACTGGAATTCTGCTTGTACCTTAAGGCTTATTGCCCTGCTGTAAGTAAAAGTACACAGTAGTTAGAGGGAAGAGGTTTTTGGTGCTCCCGTCCCTGTGGTGACTTTGAAGTGGTTTGTCAAGTGATATTTCAGGCTCTGCAGCCTCACACCAGGTGTGAACACGGGGGTAACGGCTTTGTTGAGTGTTCTCAAAGCTGGTTCAAGGACTTTGAACCAGTACAAAGTATGTGATGTTTGGGGATTGCCTGCATTGTTATGGGTACAAAATGATTCATACCCCCTGAGAAACAGCTGCTTCCGGACAGAAAGAGGTAAAATGGGTCACTATGTCAAAAAAAGAGCCTAGGAATAGAGAGAAACTCCAGCAAGACCTATCCAGATGCAGGCAGCTAGAACACCCTGGTAGTCAGAAGGTGTCTGAGCTCTGCTCAGCAGGTGTTTGGTCTGCTCGGTGGAAAGTGGGTAGTGTCATGGAGACCCAGGAGCTGTGGTTCTTTCATCCTGCCCCTTAAAGGGTTCTGTGAGTCTCCATGTGGAAGACTGGACACTTGTCCTGTGGAGAAGAGCAATAGCCACCATCGTGTAGAGTGAAGTGGAATGGAGAGAAATGTCATCAGATGGTGACTCTTGCCCAGCCAGATGTGTGGGGCATGTGAATAAGATAATGATGATGCCATCTTAAAGTCACATTGCCCTCCCACTTAGCAACTCCTTTCAAAGAATGAAATCGTGTGATCCAAACAGACATGCTGCTAGACCACCATTTAAAGAGACCAGAGCTAAGTGACAAGAGAGCTGTGATGACCCCTAACGCTAACCCCCACCACCTCTTTCTTTGAACATACAGTTTACAGCACAGATAATTGTTGCAGGGGAGTCACTTCCAGAACTTGTTAAACACACCCTTCTTTCCCTGGTACTAGAGCAGAATGAACATGCAGTATTAGGATGCAGAAAACAAAGTGGAGTTTTAGGGTAGGGCTGCCATTGAGTTTGACCAGTCCTAGGAAACAAGATGAGTCCTGCATCCAGCCCGCATCCTGAGAATTGGTCCCTAAGCCCCATCCTTGTCCTCTTGATCTGTATAAGTCCAGTCTTCTACTCTGCTTCTTTTCTCTTCCGAGATGAAGGAAAGGGGGATGGGAAGCAGAGAAAAAGTGGAAGTGGGGTTCCCACTCACTAAAGTGGTGAGCTACCTCATTACATGAAGGGGAGAAGACAGGGACCAACACAAGGAGGGTCTTCACACTGCCCATCACTAACTGTGCTTGCTCAATGAGCTCCTGTCCTTTTTATCCTTCCTCTCCAGCTCCCAACTCCAGACCCCGAGCTCTCAAGGGCCATAGCAAATTAATAGTATTCAGTGTCTTCCCAACTGTCACAGTTCTGCCCAGCATGGAACATCTGACTTTCATTCTGCTATAGGACAGTTGGAGGTTTCAGGCAGCAAAACAAAGATCTCTCCAACCAAGGTAGAAATAAAGAACTATTTTATTATTCAGCACATGCAGATAGCTAGCCACGGAGGCTTACAAAGGCACAATGAAATCCCACGTGTTTTATAAATCAGCATGCTAGAAATAACAAGCAAACAGCTCCAGACTCCTCAGGAGACAAACCGTTCTAGCTCAAGATAGGATCCCACACTCCTTCCAGGGAGGCACGGTAGCATTTGGAGGGGTCATGACCTTAGAGATTTCTGTGTTGTAGAACCAGAGGTTGAGCTTATCTGGGCAGCCCAGAAGACAGCATTTAAATTCCACAAGATTAGAGCAAGGACTCTGGCCCCTTATGCTCTCAAGCAGACTTAGTACTAATAACAGGAACACCAGGAGTCTCTTGAGCAAATCATCCATCTCCAAGATGCCCTTCTCACAGGGAAAGACTCACCCCATCCTTTTTGGACCTCCTGTCATGGGGGACTGGCTACCCCACATGGCTTTTTTCCTTCAGTGCCACCACACACTGAGTATTTTTATGTAGGCATAGCATGGGGTTGGAAGTGCAGTTTTCTTAAGTGGCACCTTTTAGCAGCATCTGCCATCGTCCAGATGCTCATTTTGAGGAGGTCAGGGTCTCAGCGAGCTGGTCAAAGGAAAGCAGTCTGTTCATTAAAGGAATTCACATAAATGAGAAGAATGGGAATCTCCTAAAGCGACCTAGGGGAAGGGGTAGCAAAGATTCCTTTCTCATTCCAGAGTCTCTGGTTCATGACCTAAATCATCTCCAGGGGCTGCATCGGGAAGGGGAGAGGAGGAGGCCTGCCTTCTCCACTCATTTGACCTTAACTCTCAACACCTAGCCAGTGTACCTGAACTTTAGTTATATGCTTGTGATGACCATTTAAAATGCACAGTTCTGACTTTCTCTTGCTCAACCAATTGGGAGTGCAGCCAAAGAATATGCATTTTTACAAAGTGTCCCCAAGTACTTCAGAAGTCAGTGTCATGCAGACTGACTGACCAACCCCACAGTTATACAGGAGCCTCTTTGCCTAGGCACAGACGCAGGGAAAATAGAGTTGCCATAGTAACCTAGGCACTTTTAAGTTGTGGACCTTAGGTTTCTAGGAGTGCATTTTGGGTTCTGGAAATATGACCCTAAGGATATTTGCTAGTTCTAACATATGTATTAGAAAATGTAACTTGTTAGAAGTCTGAGTTAAACTGTTCAGAGAGTGGTTTTGTTGTTGCTTATTTTTTTTTAAATAAAGTTTCTTGGCCCTTGTGTTAGCTCACGGATGCTTCAAGCTGTCATTTTCTCTCTCCACCACAGATCAGGCTAAGCCCTCTGTAGATCCCTGGGTAGAGTTGATAAGCAAGTCTGCTTTTAGCTTACAGTCTTTCTTCCCTTTGCAGCTTTAAGCCCAACCCCCCTGATACCTAGGCCCAGGATAATCGTGAATTATAACCTTATTTTATCTAGTGATTTTCTGTTTTGTGACTTGTCATATCACACTTGACCCTGTGATATGGACAAAACCTATAACAGCAATGGTCTCCCTTTGTCCTTCAGAACTGAATGGTCTGTCTCTTCCTGAAGGGCCCGTGACACGCTATCCATGACATCTGTCTCTCCCAATAGAGCTCTTCTTCCCGACCTGAAGGCCTGTTCCTTTCCTTCAAGGTCCCATTCACGCTGCCATGACAACGAGGTGTGACTTGCTTAATGGGCTCTTCCGAAGAGCAACTCTTCTCAGCTTTCCACAAACTGCTTATGATGTCCTGTATTTTAACATGTTAATATGACGTTTGAGGAAGAACACAGAATGCCCCAAGTTTACATGGCCACAGTCCTCTGTGAATTTGGAGGCTGCCTTAAGAAAGTCTGATTCATGACCCTCAGAGACACATTATATATTTTCTCTGTTGTACACTAATGGCAGCTGAAATAATTGATTTGACTGTATAAAATAATGTCAGATAGGTAAATGTATATGGGCTGCCCCAAATACATGCTAATCAAAATGTATCATACTCCAAGAGATAAACCGTCTCAGATGCTCTAGTGGGTGGCACATGTACCATTTAATGGAGTCTTTGTATGGGTGATATTATTCCTATCCATTGATAAAGATACTAGACAAACTTAAATAATTGTCTAAGACTCCACAATTAATATGTGGCCATCCTGAGATTTTACTGCAGGATACAAACGCAGCCAATCTTTCTGAGAGCCACATTCTTTCCTCTATAGTCTATGGTCTCCCAAGCAACACAGTAATAAAGTACAGAATATCTCAACTTTTGTAAGTTCAGGTTCTACTGTTTGGTTTGATAAAAGCTAAGCTGGAGAAACTTTTAATTCACCCATAAATTTGTTATGTAAGATTTGGTATTGTCTTTGAATAAGTAGATAATTTATATATGCATGTAAAAAGCAATTATATGGTATTTTAACCAAATAAAGGAAAAAGGAAACCTTGTAGAGTCAGTAGACTAGATGACTATATGGTAACCCCTTACGTATACCTCCGTGTAAATGTGGGCCAGATTAACAGTGATAACATGTAGAACTGTACAGAGCCAGATTCTCTCCTCAGCTGATTTGATCTACATTTGAGTGAATTAAGGCCCAAGAGGTTACCCAGTTTCCATCTGTACTCTTGTTTCTAACATGCTCTGGGATGGAATATCTCTCACAGCAAGGGAGAAAGCAGAAAGAACCTAATGACCTTTATTTTCTCCCATTCTGGCCCAACCAACTGCATGTATGAAATGCAGGGGGTGGCAAGATAGTCGAGGTTTGGGCATCTTGTCTCGCCAGAAGAGAGCTGTTGGCTGTGGCTTCAGCTCTGCCCTGGAGCCATCTTCCTGGGAGCAGTGAATCCCAGCCAGCTGCAGGTCTTCTCTTGGCAGTTCTGAGAACTGCTCAAAGCAGGAGAAATTGGAAAGGGGTCCAAGGCTGTTGATAAAGGGATAGAAATCTGCAGTTCTAGAACGCAGTGTGCATCTTTGACATGCAGACCCCTCTCTATCCCTTTGAGACAGGAGGAAGCCAGGATATGGGATTTGCTTGGCTGTTGGACTGTAATGAGAAACTACAAACTCTAATAAATGGGGCAAAATTGGGGGAGAACGCTCATAGCTCTTGGTGGGCTGGACAGTGACAGCCGGGAGCTACTTGTAAAGATAGCGGGGGTCGGGGGGTCAGGGCGCGTGAATTAATTACTTTTCTCATTTTGTGACAAAGTAATCAGACCAAAACAACCTTAAAGAAGACGTTTACATGGGCTCACAGTTTGAAAGCATATTGTCCCCTGTGGAGGGCAAGGTATCACAGCAGGCAGCTCCAAAGTGACAAGAGTGTATAGCTGGGACTCCTCACCTTCTTACGTCTTGGTGGAGCGGTATTTAGAGAAGGAACAGGAAATGGAACCAGGACACAAAACCTCAAGCTCCCCAAACCCATCCCGTGACCCACTTCCTCCAGCAAGGGCTCATCTTCTAAAATTTCCACAACCTTCCAAAACCAGCACACGCATGGAGGATTAAGTGTTCAAACACATGAACTTACTTTCAAACCCCAGCAAGAATAAACAAAGCTGCCCTTCAGCCTATGAGCCTCCACCCATACCTCCTTGGGTGCCTCTGAGGATCTCGCATCCACTTTACCAGCCTTCATTCCCATTGCTGCTGCCAAGTTTATAGGCAATCCCGCCCCCCACCAAGATGGTAGACGACAAAGACCCTGGTACTTGCAAAGGAAGCCATGGAAGGAAGACAGGGCTGCCAGATTGCAAAGACATTTCTAGGCCGCATGCCTTTGTAATGTGTTGCAAAAAGCAACTGAGCTCATGCTGTGGTGGAGGGGGACCAAGTTGGAAATTCGAGGAAGTACTTCAAAGTCTGGCCTGAATAATCTTTCACGCCTAAATTTAAAGATGTAAGCTGTCCTTGCAAAGTATAATTCCCTATTCGTGCTCATTTATCAAATCTCTGTCTTTATACATAAAAACATTTAGTTTTACGGAAATTTTGAGCCCCAAAATATGGGTCGGGTCACTGGAAATTTTACATTCCCTTTTTATGTTTTCCTTCTAGGCATGTCATTCCGTCCCAGGTCCCAGGTACTCTGTCCTCTGCCAGAACCCCTCTCTGGGACCACTGCAAATAAATTTCTAGGTCCTTTTGAGAGATGAAGCTATTTTGAAAACACATGGCAGTCCGTCAAGACTCCAGGGCTGTTAGCATTCATTCAACAAAGGGATCTTCAAGGTCAGTACTTGTCAATTTATACAGCTGAGATGATGACCTACTGCCCATGGTATGAAAGGGCCACAATGGTACTACACAAGAATGGTTCTCAGAACTCCTGTTTCTGGAATTACCTGGGGAACCTGTTAGCATGCCAAGCCTGGGTTCTGATGCTAAAGAGTATCAGGGCTGAAGCTTTCAGTCTCTCTGTGAGCAACAGGCCCATTTGGATGACAAGTAGCCTGTAGCTTATTCCCCGAAGATTCCTGAATAATCCTCTATGTGTAGCACTCCCCAGCACTCCCTGAGAGCACTGAGGAAATGGGAAAGGTAGAAAGTGTTCATCAACACAGCTGCGTCTCTAACATTGTCTGGGAACCTTCTAGCACACTTGCTTCCCAGCCAAGGGACACTTAGATTTTTATCTTGACTGGAAGTCAGTCCTGGGGCAGCTTGGCCATGAAGGTTGGTACGTCTTCTAAAGAATTCCTAAACAAATTGCCATTCTTTGTCAACTTTTAAGCCTCCTCTGAGAACACAGGACATTCTGAGCCTCCCAGGATTTAAGTAATCAACATCAACCAGGTCTACAAAAAGACAGTGCCGGGGGCAGTATGGTCTATGTACAGATTTCTTATCTGAGACTCACAGCGGTGTATCAGGTTACCCTATGTGTTTCCATTGTCTCCTCGGGAAAATGGGAATTAATCAGCCTTTCTCTTAAGTTAATTATAATAATTGAATAGAACACTACCCACCAAATTCTTAAGTCTGGAAAGTCAGTAAACAGAGCCATGGCCAGCACTCAGGGTGTCTTCATGCTATTAGAAAAAGTTATCTACCCTAGAATAGACAATGTCCGAAGATGCCTCTTTCTCTGGGATGGCTCAGCATGGTGTTTCTGCTGATGGCCTTTGGAAGCAGAGTGCCTGCTCAGTGAGCACCCTTCTGACTAGGCACTTTTCTACAAAACTGAGGCTGAGACTAAGTCTATACCTGTTAGTAAAAAAAGGAGGCTGGGAAAGAAATCAATGCTGAGAGCCCCCCAAATCCTATACATCCTCCACACACACTCCCAGGATTCTCCTCATCTACAGACTCACACCCTCCAATCAGGGGGGTCATAGTGACTCAGTCCCACGGTGCTATGCTCAGCAAACACTCAACTGGAACGAGAAAGAAAAAAGGAAAGAGAAGAACAGAGTGAGAACAGAGAACAAAAGCATAAAGTCACGCTGAGTTTTCTTTTCTGAGCTTTCTACCAGCTGATCACACTTCCTCTTTCTCTGAGGGCTTCTCTGACAGGCCACTTGCTTCATATTTGGTCATTGCCCTCTCACCTTCCTGGGTGAGTCAGTGTAGTTGACCTTGTGCCCCTCAAGCTCCAGGGCTCCCATGTGTACTCTGTCCATTTCCTGGTCTTCCCAGGTAATCGCCCCCCTGCACAGAGAAATCGCCCCACCCACAGCCCACAGCCCCCACACCCCTCTGCCTCTGAGACAGTCGTGCATGCACTGGGGATGTGAGTCAGGGCATTTACCCATCCTCTCCTTCTGAAGCTATTATTGGAATGCCTGTGCACGCAGAGCATGCCTGCTTCCCGTATTTCACAGGTCAGGGCTCCAGGAGCTGCTAACCACACGCTGCTTGGTCTGAGCTGCCACTTGGATGATCACGAGGTGGCTGCTGGGAAGAGTGTGTACTTCCAAGAAAGCAGGTTTGTGGAGTCCAGAGATCTCCACCTCCTTCGACTAGCACCAGCCATGTGTCTGGGACATGTGCCTAGTAGTGTGCCTTGCCTCTGTGGGTGGTACAAAAGAAATCGTTCTGGATTGAATTTCGAGGGGGAGGCAGAGACGTGGAGAGCAAGAAAGGCCATTGCAAACACATGTGCTAAGTGAACTCTCCAGGCAGAGGCTGCTGGGGAGGTCCACGTAGGAGGAGAAAAGGGAGGGCAATTCATAACACAGGTAGCTGCGGGGGAGATGGTGACCAAATGCCATCAGCTCAGTGAAGATACAGAGGGGGAATGAGTTGAACTTGTTCCCACAAACCTAAGCATTGTGCTAAGTCTGAATTTTGAAGTTGCCTTGTCTTGTTTGTTTAGGAGTGTTTCTCATTGCCAGTCAAGGGTATCTGCTCCTTTCCCCCTTAATAGAAAACCTGAGGTCAGAGAGATAAAGTCCTGAGCTCTCTCAGTCCTTGCACCAGAGCAGAGGGGGTGACATACATGCTCAAGAAGTCTGCCTTCTGAGTCTTATGGCCATGGGCAGGGAGAGATTTTCCCTCTTCACATAGAAACGTGAAAGGGTGGGTAAAGCCTAGTGTCTGCGTCCCTTTTCTTTGAAAACCTAACGTTGATCTCATTTTATAGATGTAGGTCTTGTTTTAGGACCAGCTAGCTGGGCACTTGAGAAAGTTCTGGTGCCCACTGCAGGTTGGATAGGGCTGTGCTCTTCCCAAATTCAGGAAGCTCATGGCTGTGCTGATCTGGCAGAGGCGGAGTTCCCGATGGAAGCATCGATTAGCATCCACATTTTCCCTATTTGACAAGGACATGAAAGCATGGGCATAAGTATACGTACAAAAACCTTTGTCTAGGGCATTTTCAGATGCCAGGAAAGAAGACTGGAATTGGAAAAGCAGGACCTGTGTGGAGGCAAGTACCAGAGGGGGGTTCATAGTAGCCTGGATCTGCTGAATGAACCCTAATATGAACTACATGGAAAGAATCGACGGTGGGGGTGGGCAAGACATCCCCTCAAGTCTCAAGCACATGTAGTATTCCAGAATACCTGGGAGCCGTTTGGTCTCTTCCTTCCTCCTGACAATGAGAGGAACTGGCAAGACCTCAGTAGACCACTGGGGTGAGTCACAGAAGCGACAGAGGACCCTTCAGTTTGTCACAACTGACTGAACTTCTAACTCCCACCAGCTGGAAAAGTGGGGCTGGTGTGGGGCCGTTCTGTAAATTAAAGCTGGCTCAATTCACTCCATTCCTAGGTTCGAGTCTTAGAGTAGCCACTTTAAGACACTGAAGAGATCACCGTTGGCAAACAGTAATAGACGGACCCGTTCGGCATTACAGAGAGCATTATCGTGTGTCTCAGTTCCACTTCTGGCCCTCTATCCCAAAGGACCTATAACAAAGAAGTGCACGTATGTCGTCATGCGTATGGCACAGGTATTCATGGTAGTTTCCCAAGTGTCCATGGGTAGGTAAGCAAAGCTTTAAATGTACCGTGTGCATCTGGGAGAATATTATTAAGTCGGTATGAAGTGCTGACAGGTGGTGCCTTGGGTGAGCCTCAAGGATACCATTCTGTTCTACTTGTATAACATGTCAGGAATAGTCAGAGCTTAAAGACAGAGTGTTGGAATAGTGGCTGCCAGACACCGGAGGGAGGGAGACTGCGCTGTGGTTTCATGGGTACAGAATTTCAGTTTTGCAAGATGAAAAAGTTGATGCCATATGTATTTCATCACATTTTGAAAGGTAAAGAATGGAAAGAAAAGGCCGCATTTTGTCTGATACTTGACGATAACTATGTGCATTAATGCAAGAATCTTAAGTTCTCCACTTAAATGGTAGAACAGTGTGGAGTTGGGGAGAGTGGGGCTGGTACAGAGATCGGAAGCACTCCTTAGTCCTTGCTTCCATAGACAGGCGTGATTGCATAGTCGTGACAAACTGAGGGAAACTGGAAGACATCCCCAAGAGCTTCTGTGACTCATCACAGTGGGCCACCCAGTTCCTGTCACCTCCTCTTAGAGCTGTTGGGGAACATACAGTTCACTGTCTCTTCCGACTTCCACCACCATGACCCATGGCAGGAAAGGTGTCTGCATTTAAAATTACCATGTGGTACGTGCTGGAGACTTGCTGAGAGCTGCCCTGGCGTCTCTCAGTCGCACTCCTTCCAGATCCAGGGACCCTCTTTCTTAGGTGAAACTGCAGCATAGATGGAAAAGCGTTTGAAATCTGACTTAAAACCTACTACTTTAATAGGCCCCGATAAGCAACCTCTGCCAGCTACTCCATTAACTGCTTTTAAACAAAATGAAATGATCGGTGTATGATATCCAGGGGAAGAGATTTACTTGGGTGAACATCATAAATAATGGGACCATCACTGAGAGAGAGAGAGAGAGAGAGAGAGAGAGAGAGAGAGAGAGAGAGAGAGAGAAGTCAGAGCCAGTATTTGTTTTTGTAAGGTGTCTGTTGAACGTTTTGTGGTTGGAAATGCTAGACTAGAGCTGCTTAATGAAGCAGAGATGGGAGATACCTCAAAGACCAGAAACACAAAACTCAAAACCACCATGCAACTTTTGCAAAGTGACACAATGGGTGAATGTGTCCCACTGACCATTGCATGAAGGGCGGGTGAGTGTGTCACAATGGCCATTGCACAAAGGGTGGGCCATCATACAGACCTTCACTTTCTGCACCTGCTTTGTGCTCCGCTCTTCTGCCTTATGCATCTCCAAGCCATAGGCCCTGCTTTACCCACTCACTCTCCCACGATTGAGATGTGATTCTCAGTATGATTTGTTTTCTGAAAATCTCCCCCTGAACCAATCCATCCACAACCTAAAACTGTAGAATACTGCTGCCATATTAGTTCAAAGTTCATGTTAGATCAGAAGTTTTTGAAGAATGAAAAGATATGTGTTGAGAGTAAGCAGAGCTGTAGAGGATATGATGTAGAATGCTGAAATAAAGAGACATCCAGAACTTTCCAGACAAAACTTCCAGTTCATCTTGTTTTTAAAAAACTCATCTGCCTATTGTACAGATCTAGTCTACTTCATTATCTGTTGGGTATTCATGGGCTTCCCCAAATCCTCAGTAAAAGCATGGAGAAAACCAGAACATGAATTCCAAAAAAACTGGATCAGCAATACTGCAACGGAATTTTAGAATAAGTCAAGATGGGTTCCTCACCATAAAATCGCCAGGCCGTTGTGCTGTGTGAGAGTGGAACCCATTTCTAGTCTTGCAGTAATGAACCTTAACTGATGGTATCTTGCAGTTTCCAAACCCATGTTCTAGTAAGTTCAAGTTTCTCAGTTTCTGTGTTTCATACCCAACACGAAACAGTCCTGTTAGTCAACAAGAGCTTCAACGTACCTGAATCTTCAGTGGCCAGTTAAAGCTCAAGAGCAGTACCCCCGCAGAATGATCACTGATGGCTTGATTGCTGACAGTGTTCAGGCACTATTGAATGGTCACACGTGATAAGAGAAATGCTAGTTTTAAATATGTGGGCTTCTTGGAAGGGGTTTTTGATCATTACAAAGTATGAGTCAAATGGATTCAAATGGAAAGGTGACTCTCTCCTAGCATTCATTCTTCTGCTCTCTGGATGTTGGAATGAAGGGGGAATGCAGGTGAAGTCATTTCCTCAAACTTTTGATCATTGCTAGGAGCAGGACACTAGAAAACAGGAGGTATGGCTTCCAGTGTCCATTCTGCCTATACATAGCCTGGAGAGTTTGAGTGCATCTGTGAAATGGGCACAATACTGTCTTACTTTTATGGTGAGTACAAGTGGCACAAAGAATGATGGTGTGGCATTGTTTGTGCACTCCTTTGGCTCCTGTAAAGCCAGGTAAGTTCTCTGTTTTCATTCTTGACCTTCCAGGTAAGTGGCTCTATAGAGCTTCACTGCACAATGATCTTCAAGCCTCACTCCCCCAGCTGGCTAAAATACTAGCTAGCAGATATAAAGGAAAAACAAGTCCAGAGGGATCAAGGATGATGTGGGGTAAAGGATTGTAGGAAGCAAGTTAGCAAGCAGTGCTGTCTGCCTTTACAGAGAGGAAACAGAGATACTTTCTGGATTCCAAGAGGCAGGAGAGACTTGTGGGTCCCTTTCGGTCAGTTCTTATTTAGCACATGAGTCTTCCAGTGCCAGAAAAGGATCTTCCAAGGTAGGAATAAACAAATCTGGGACTTTTTTTCTTCTGCTGATTCTTCTGGTTTCAGTTGGCCTCACCCCTGACCATTAGACCATGCGATCACAGGAGATTGGACTACACCAAGCATGAGAGACCCTGCTGGTTGGCCTTTGCACTTAGAGAGGGGATGCTGAGGTTCTGTATGGAGGAAGGCCTTGGCTTCGTGAACTTCTTTAAATCTCAAGGACAGTTGCCTCTGCAAAGAACAGTTAGGTGGATTTGCCTCTGCTTAATGGGGCCCAGACATCCCCTTCCAAGTCCCATCATAGGTCATTATCCAGAGCCTGTGTTAGAAGCCTTCAAGCTGCTGCCCCAGGACAGGCCCTGGGAGTTGCCTTCTGGGGTTGCTTAGTAGGTGAAAGGGAAAGGAGGTGAGCATCCCACCAGCAGGCAGCATAGGGTGCGTGAGGGAGCAGAAATGAGTGGCTTCACAGTTGTAGCTCTACCTTTCGGGGAGAAATTGTCTCAGTCAAAAAAAAAAAAATGTGAACAGTGACCTAAAATAAGAAGGAACGAATAACATCCAGTTGGAGCCCAGGTTCCTTCCAGGTCCCCACCCACACAGCAAGATCCTGTGCTTCTTGGTATTTGCCTGCATGCTGCCTCTGGTACTTATTTCAAAACCCTGGCTGAGAAAGTTCTTGTGGGACTCTTGTCATGTAGGCGAACAGCTTAGTCTCTCTTTTGAAACCCAGGGAAGCCACACAGAAACGGCGTCAAATTTGACAAGCTGGAGAAAAGGAGAGGCGGTCCTTGGCGGTTACTCAGGCCCCTGAGGGATGTCTTCACATCTGGCGTAAGAATTGCCCAGAAGGGAGGCCCCTGGGCACCCCACAGGCTTCCCAAGTCTACTGCCTTCATTATCAGTTTCTCCCTCACTTCGGCCTAAGCTATCAGAGGCTGCAGGCAGCCCAGGCAGCTGGGCTGTGCTCACAGCAGCTACACCGTGATTAAAAGGACAACTGTGCCCCTCCACCTTTGCTTCTGGTGAATGTGTGGGCATCGGCCTGGGCAAGAGCTTCCAGGTGACTGCAGATCCCATATAATCCTTCTGTTTTGGCCTACTTTCTCAGGTGCCCCCTTCTGCTTTCCACACGCACATTCCTTCTCTAACAACCTGAAGGAAATTAACGTTGTGCTAAATGAACAGGCTAGAAGACGTGTAAGTCCAATGTCAAATCCATTTTCTTTTTACCTTACTTTCTCTTATTTCTTGAGATGGCTTACATTTGACTTTTGTATCATTAAAAAAAAGTAATAACTATGATGTACCTCAGAGTTCTTAAGAAGTACTTGCAAAGCAAGTTGTAAATTTCAACTTCAGAACTCGGACAATATTTAATCTTGGACAGTTAAATGTGAAGAAACCCTGAGCATAGCGAATGTTTATAAACTGTCCCCTGTTCTCCAGCCCCCATTAGGAGATACAATTCTGGAGATACCAAGATGATAAGGCACACCCCTGCTACCTCCAAGTTTTAATCTCTCTCAAACTTTCACCTCATGGTAAAACACAAGTCTAATTCGTATTTCACTCCCTGATGATGTTTTTAGAAGGGCAAAAGTGTCCGAGTAGTGCCCTGCATCGATACATATCCAAGAGTGTAAACCTGTAGCTGTCAGCATGTAGAGATGAGAAAAACTGCTTTACTTATTCAGTGGTGAGTCCAAGGGTCTCACAATGCTCAGCTTTAAGCGTGTTTAATATAAATCTTCCCCAGAGCTCTACTGTGATGTGTGGACCAAGACTGAGTACCGTTGAGTACTGTTTGATATACACAGTCAAGAGGAGGAGGACACAAAGGGGACAAGGTCTTCTTATCAGTGTGTGGAAAGGTGGAAGAGAGTTGACTGTGGAGTTAATGGGAAAATTCAGTAAGCAACAATGAAACAGATATTGGCAGGTGATTGACAGATGATTGACTGTATGTATAATGTGTAAAATCATTAGGTATTGTTAAAATGCTAGATTTTAATGCTATTTGATTGACATTGGCAGTGACACATGAACATGACTGGGTGTGATTCTAAAGCACAGTTCAAGGAGCCCAGCAATTTGGATTGTGATGTACGAGAGACCCATTTGCCCACACTGATGGAGAGAAACCGTGTGGTATGACAGCAAGGCTGGACACATGTTGGCCTTGTTCAGCCAGCAGTGCAACTGAATGAAAGACCTTAGTAACCCTAGGAGATATAGAAGAGTCAAGTTGTACCCTGCCAAGATGAATAAGCCAAGATTTATGGTAAATAGTGAGCTGTTCTTTTGACCCACTGAACTTTACTGTATATTGTTCACTTGACAGGAACAGATAATAAGATAGTCACATCTTACTGTTCAGGAACTAGCCCCGGAAAGAACTATTACTTATCAGAATTCTTCTTTTACATACACTGCCACCTTGGACAGGAAAACAAGACTCTGATGAAGAAAAGTATGCACTGAGTGAAACCCTAAGACCAGAGGATGCTGGGACAGCCAGATGTTAAAGTGTTATCATTGAAGACAAATCACCGATGTGTTCTATACACTTAGGGATTCAGGAATTTTCCAATGGCCCGGAACCTAAGCGCTGTGGTTATTTTGCTTCCTGGGTTGGCGGCTTTCTTCTTTTCAGCCCTTGGAGTTGTTTCTTTAGCTCTGTATGCCAGCTTGTCTGGGAGGCTCATCCTCTTATTATTGGAGCTAGAAGCCCAGAAACTGTGTTTCCTAATACTCTCACCAACAGAGGTCTTGCAGAAGGCTGACAAGCATATGTGTTCGCCTATGAGTTAGGAGGGTCCAGTTCTGGACAAGCTGAAGTGCTGCTCCTCTGCTGAAGAGGGCAGAAGTGTGGGTCTCAGCTGTTATCAGATTTCGCTCTGACTTCCAGACATCTTGCTGTGAATCATCCACACCAGCATGAGAAGCAGATGTAGCAGCAGCTTTCTGAAGTCTCTGTGCCTTCGTGTAGATCTGAAACAAACAGCACATGTGAAAGCTCGAACCTTCTCCTCACCTCGCTTCCCTGACTCCTCCAGGCTCTTCTACAAGCTTTAGATGGGCCCAGCTCCTTGTATTCAATCTCTTTCCTAACTGAACAGCCCAGTGTGCCTTTTGGATTTTCCTACCACTGTACATGAAATCTGAATGAGATTCTGACAGACAATGAAGTAGTACTTCGTTATATGTATGTGTCTGTATCATCCACTTTTATAAACATCTGGGAATCTTCTCCTTAAAGTTTGGAACAAAAAATGTATGCAATACAGCCTAGAAGCCAATGGAGATCACAGAGTGGAAAGAAACAATGAGGGGGAAGTAAGAAGTACAGTTAAGGTCTCGGATTTAAGAGAGTTTAGTACTAGCCAAGGAAACGTTTTATAGGTAGACTCATTAGACTCAAGAAACAAGCAAGAGGTGCCTGGTTACATATGAGCTGCAGATAAATAATATAACAAGAAGAGGAATAGTCTGGAGAAGATGTTCCTGTCTTAATATTTGATGCCTGCAAATAGATTACCTTACTTGGCAAATGGAACTCTTGAGTGGTAATGGGTCTACACTGAAAGACAGGGCGAGTGTTTTGAAGTATACAGGGAGTCCTAGGTATACAACTGAGTCGTCAGGAATGACAAACTTTAGCCAACTATAGTCAGGAGAGGTGGCTGGGGATGAAGTGCATGGCTGGCTAGAAGGCAGAGGAGGAGCCCATTAAGCAAGGATATCGGTGGCTTTAGACGCTGTAAAAGAAAAGATAATGAGTGTTCCCCTGCAGTCTCCAAAATTGAGAGTAGCTCCACCGACACTGGGATCACACCCCACTAAGATCCCTGTCAAACGTTCTAAACAACAGACCTGGAAGTTAATGTTGTTACAAGCCACTCAATGTATGATGACTTGCCCCGGGAACAGTGGATAGCCAATAGAAACAGCTGATGATTTTAGTATAAATGTGGTCATAAGGTATTTGGAATATATGCTTACTGAGAATTGCTTCTATTGTGATGTGAAAATTACCTGAGCCCTGCCTTTTGCCCTGGAGCTTGTTTTATTGAAAAGTAGGATCCTGGAGCTCTCCCACATCTCGATACCCATCCCTCCATCCTTCTATCAGTGGTCAACCCTTCGCATGTGTCAGGCTCAGGAATCAACACAATGCCTACTTAATTTCATTGACCCCTCCCAAATCCTATGTGTGCAGGTCGTTCTGTCCATCATGGATTGTGGTTGATGAGTCTATGAAAGGTTAGACTGTCTGTTCAAGGCCCAACAGGTACTGGAGCGATTGTTGGGGTAGGCTGGGTCTGATCCCAGAATCCACATTATTATCATCTTGATCTTGTTCCTGTTTCATTGCTAGAGCCCCCAAAGCCTTTCCTGTGGCTTCCACACCCACCCACTCTATCACCCAGATCAGTCCTCTGATGTCTGTCCCTCATCTCTCTGATGCCATCGAAATTGTTTCCTCAAAGGTCATCTGGGGCCTCTGAGCTTTATCATTTCTTAGTCACCCTCTCCTTTAGCAAGGGGAGACTTGGGTGTCTTTCTTGCTACCTCTACATATGAGGCTTTTGTGGTGAAAAACTGATCCTCCTTCTTCTGTCTCTATGGGTATTTTTGCTGTTTTCGTTTCTACTTACTCACGTGTGTGTGTGTGTGGGGGTGTGTGTGTAAGTAAGTGTGTATATGTGTGTGTATATGTGGGGGTGGGGGTGTATGTATGTGTGTACATGTATATGAACATGTGAATGTGTATATGTGTGTGTATGTGTGTGCATGTGTGTGGCATATTGTGTGGGGTGTATGTGTGTGTGTATGTATGTACGTGTGTGTGAGCATGTGAATGTGTATGTATATATGTGTATGTGAATATATGTGTGTATATATGTGTGGGATGTGTGCATGCATGTATGTGCATGTGTCTGTATGTGTATATGTGTATGTGAATGTATGTGGGGATGTATGTGTGTGTGTATGAGCATGCATGTGTGTGTATATGTGTACACATGTGAGTGTATATGGTATATGTGTGTTTGAATGTATTGTATGGGGGTGTGTGGGAATGCATTCATGTATGTGCATGTGTATGTGTATGTGTATACATGTGTGTGTGTGTGAATGTATGTATAGGGGGCTATATTTGTGTGTACAAGTGCGTGTTTGTGTTCATGGGTGTGTTTGCGTGTGTGTGTGTGTGTGTGTGTGTGTGTGTGTGTGTGCGTGTGTGTGTTGCTGAAGATTGACCCCAGAAGAACCTTTTGCTTACTAGGGTTGCTCTACCACCCTACTCCACCCACCTCCCCTGCCATTCTCATGCATAAGGATTGTAGAGTGTCTGAGTTCTATTCTTCCTCAGCCCTATTTCTTCATTTCAGCACTCTGTTCAAGATCTCGTTCATGGTTAAAGCTTCAGCTTTCTCTCTGCTCAGGATCCCCAGCTCAGAGGTGAACTACAAACAGCCTCTCCTGGTCTCAGCAGACACCATCTTGGTGGCACATCTGGGAGTTGTTACAGATGTCTGGGCCCTACCATAAAACAGGCCCACTCATGCTGGGATAGGACCTCAGAGTGGTAGTTTCCTTGGCTGCACTTATAAATCAGCACCAACTTGGTGGCCTGAATGAACACAAATGTATGCTCCTTATAGTTTGTAGGCCAGAATTATTAAATGGAGTTCACTGGGCTTAAATTTAGATGCCACTCCTCCTGGCGGCTATAGTGGAGAATCCATCTGTTTGCCTCCTTTTTATTTGGAGAGCTGCCCTGTTCCTCCTGGTCCTTTTTGGCATCACACCGCCTTTTATCTTTATCCTTCTCTGGTCACATTGTCTCTCTCTCTCTCTCTCTCTCCTTCTTCCCTCCCTCCTTCCCTTTCTCTCTCCCCTTCTGTACATCTGGTCACATTGCTCCCCCTCCTTCTCTCTCCCCTTCTTTCCCTCCCTCTCTCCCCCCTCCTTTTTCTCCGTCCCTTCTGTACATCCTCTCTGCCTCTCTCCCCTAAGGCACATTTTCACCTCATTTGGAGCCTCCCTGGAAAACTCAGGATAGTCTCTCCAACTGAACAGTCTAAGGAACATCAGCTCCTTCTCTCTGTCGTTCAGCCCATCCTCACCACTGGTTCTTGGATGAGCCTCCACTATCCATCCTTACGGACACTATCAGCTCAGTCTGCCAGGAAACTCATCCCTAGGCAAGCTTGAGAACTTCTTGTGACAGAGTGAACCTCTTCAGGTCTCTTGGCTCTGGTTTGCCCTGCATATCATCGTTTTGAACATGCCACCTGTTACAATGGGCTCCTGGTGAAAACTCCACCAAATGCCCCCTCTCTCTTCAGAACATGTCACATGCCCAGTGCACATAGATAGAGGACTCCTAGTTTATCAAGTGAGGCCACCTGCTCTTCTGCACATCTGTTTCGTTTCTGTATATTGATTTTCTTAGAATATGCCTGGTACTGTGATTGGCTTCTTGGCTTGGTACTGTCACAGTCATGTGAACTTTTCCTCACCATGCTGTGCTTCCTGGCCTCTTACCCTTGAGCACGTTGCCTTGTTTGCCTTAGCTGCAATACCCGACTACCCCCAGAGGGTGACCTTTACAACAGAAATGGCTTGAAATCTGAAATCCAGGTGTCAGCAAGTCTGGGTTCTTTTGAGGCTATGGGGGAAGGGTATTGTCTTGGTTAGGGTTTTACTGCTATGAACAGACCCCCATGACCAAGACAAGTCTTATAAATGACATTTAATTGGGGCTGGTTTATAGGTTCAGAGGGTCAGTTCATTATTATCAAGGTGAGAGCATGGCAGCCTCTAGGCAGGCATGGTGTAGGCAGAGCTGAGAGTTCTATATCTTAATCTGAAGTCTGTTAGTGGAAGACTGACTGCCAGGCATTTAGTATGAGGGTTGCAAAGTCCACATCCACAGTGATACACCTACTTCAACATTGCCACACCCACTCCAGTTGGGCCACACCTCCTAATAGTGCCACTCCCTGGTCCAAGCTTATTCAAACCATCACAGGTACGATCTGTCCATGGTATCACTTACTCCTTGGCTTTCGGGTACCTGTTTCCTTCCATAGCCCTTCAGATCACATTTCTTCTGCATGTATCTGTCAGCAAAATTTTCCTTCCTTAAGGATACATTGTATGTTAGAGTTAGGGCCAACCTTGATAGACTCATTCTTTAACTTGGACATTTTCAAAAAATGGTATCCTTATACAAGGTCTCACCCTGAGCTGTTAAGAGTTAGGAATTCAATATGTGAAGTTGGGAGGCACACAGTTCAATCCATAACACTAGCTACTCATGGTTCCATTTGGTTTCTGAAGTGTTTGGCCCTCTCTGCTCTGAAGGCTGAGGGCCCCTCTCTCTCCTGAACAACATAACCATATTTGTACATTCACTTGGAAAATCGACAAACTAAACTGGGATGGTATTTCTTTGAGCAATAACGTGTACGTGTCACATAGGCATGTGTCTTTCCCAAATAGAACCAAAGCTTTGGAGGTAGCTATGTGACTATCTCACGTCATGCATGCTGCCTGGGATATATATCTTCGATATCTGTTAATGATTTAATTTCAGGAAATTTGAGAGTTTAGTTTGGAGAAGTGAGCAGTGATCACGGAGATCATAGAAAATTATCTGCTCTTTATAGCTTTGGATGAAGGCTACTTTCCTTGCTTTTTTTTTTTTTTTGGTTCTTTTTTTTTCGAGCTGGGGATCGAACCCAGGGCCTTGCGCTTCCAGGCAAGCGCTCTACCACTGAGCTAAATCCCCAACCCCTTTCCTTGCTTTTATTTGGAGGAGGAGGGCGTGCTTTACGAGATAGGTTCTGGTGTGTCATCTGTGCTAGCCTCAAACTTACAAAGATCCTTCAGCCTCAGCCTCCCGAGGGCTAGGATTATATCCTGGACTTCCGTGTCAAGGTTTCTGTGATGCCTTTGTGGGAGAGACTGTAAGAGAATATTTTCAAGTGGCCGTCATGAAACACTGGGAGCAAACCAAAGCAAAGGGGAGAGAGAGGGAGAGGTAAAGCAGATCCCTGGCTACTCAGACGAGTTAGTCCAGAAACGGAGTGAGGCATGGCTGATGGCATTGCGACATCCCCACCTTTGCCACCGCCAGCCCTGTAGACATCAGGGAGAGCCTGCTGCTTGAAGGGCTTATCAAGCTGACCCAGCCATCCTGAGCCAGAAACTGCCAACATCTTCCTGGGTGGCTTTGCATCGGCCTCTTCTTGCTTTCCCTTAGTCGTCGGCTGCCAAGCTCAGAGTCTCCAGTTACTTCCGCTCTGGCAGTGCACAGGTAGATGATTAGACATAAAGGACTATTTGTGTGGTGTGTGTGTGTGTGTGTGTAGGGAAGCATTGCCTTCATAACACTGAACGAGGGTCTTCGCGTACATTACAGGTTCTAGAACACCCAGTATCATCCCTCTGAGGAGGAATGCATCTAAGCCTTTCAGATGAGAGACTCGAACCAGATGCTATTCAAAACAAATACCCTCCTTTACCCTAGAACAGTCTGAAACTTTCAGCACCAGTATGTCTGTCTACTTCATGTAGATCGATCACTGCTTAGTCCTTACTGCCCCCCACACTAGTCTCCCCCGTGGCTATGAGACTTTACCACTTGTATGGGACATTCCTAGTCTCCAGTTCCGGTTTCTTTTGTTTCAACTTCATTTCTATCCCTCAGGCCTGGGCCGCACCAGCTGTCTCTTCCTGAGGCTGGGAGACGCAGGAGGCTGCTCTAGCTTCGCCCCACCTTTTCCATAGGCGGGGCATTCCATGGCTCTTTTAGCTCAGTGACCC
Source organism: Rattus rattus (assembly GCF_011064425.1). Taxonomy (NCBI): domain Eukaryota; kingdom Metazoa; phylum Chordata; class Mammalia; order Rodentia; family Muridae; genus Rattus; species Rattus rattus. Next base: position 195,397,046 of record NC_046156.1, read on the forward strand.
CCCGCCATTTTCACACCCTCCCTCACGGATCCTAGGACCCAGGAATGGCTACCTCCTCTGTTGCCATTCTTGAATGCCTACCAAGTATTATGTTAATCTGCTGCTTTCGAATTGCAGCTGCTGCGCCCAGAGAAGGAAGAAAACCCTGGGGCCTCAGATGCTTCTGTGAGTGGGTTGCTCTCCCCTCTCAGAACTCAAGAGTGTGGGGTCAGGCTCACAGCCTTTCTGGAGCAGCTGGGGGTTATTTTCGAAGTAGGGGCATTAAAGAAACAACAAGTGCAGTTGTCCAGGACTTTCCTCCATACGGGACTGTACAGGAGGTCAGAGGTTAAGGAGGAGCTCGGTTAGCTGAGTCGGCTTCCTGGGAAAAGAGCGAGTTTGTCACGAGTCCGGCCCGCAGACTCTCTCAAAGTCCCTTTCTTTTCTCCTTCTCTCTCACCCTCTAAGCTAATTCCCAAGAGGCTAATGGGTATGGATCGCCTCACTGTCAATCACAAAGCTGTTCAAAGAATACTTTCCGTTTGATTTTCAAGAATGCATTTGAGGGGAGAGATGATTTGGTAGTTAGGAGTGCTTACTGCTTCCAGAGGACCCGGGTCCAGTTCCCAGAACACACATTGGGTGGGTAGCACTGACAGCTCCTGCTCCAGGATGATCCAAACCCCTAGCTCATTCGAGCACCTACACTCAAGTGCACATGGTCACATGCATACGAATACATACGTGCACGTAATTAAAAATTACAAAAATAAATCTTAAAGAGAATGTATTTGAGATGATGACCTTCCTCCAATCTTATCTTATGTAGTGGACATAGTTCCACTCCGTGTTCTAAATGAGGCCTCTAACCTTAATATGCAGCTACCGTTGCTCATTGGTAGATATGATACCTCTTTTGGGTTTCGTTAAGTTTGATCTGATTGGTTGGTTGATTGATTTTTTTTTTTTTTTTTTGGAGGCTGTCCCGAAACTCACTTTTTAGACTAGGCTGGTCTCGAACTCACAAACATACACCTGGCTCTGCCTCCAGACTGCTGGTATTAAAATGCACCACCATGATCCCATTCTTTTGTATACTTGAATACCGTTGTGTGATCATTGGTATCAATACTATTAGATGGTAATTGCAATCTAAGCTGTATCTTATATTTGCATTGCAAGAAACAGAAAGAACTACAATTTGAAAACTTAAAAGCTTTTAAGGAAAGGAAATTTTCCTATGAACCAGTACAGGAAAAGCTGCTTTAAAGTACTTTTAATGTTTGTATTCCTTCTTTGAGAATTTCATCTAATATATTTTGATCATTTTCTTTCTCCTCCCCCAACACCTCCCAGATCCCCCTACCTCCCTGCTAACCAACTTGATGTTCTTCTCTCTCTTAATTCGAAAAGCTAAAATAAAGTCATCATAGAGGCATAGCAACAAGCAAACATGGACTCCCATTTTGTTGGCCAACCACTCCTGAGTGTAGTAGGGCTTGCCTTCAAATGCTCTGATATATCCAGTGCCACTCCATTGCAGAAGAGTGATTTTCATTCTTCCAGTGGCTGTTAATTTCAAACAGCTTCTAGGCTGGGGTGTGACTTTGCACCCTCTTCCCTTCCATTGTGTTGGGATTTTGTCTAGCTTGAACTTAGGCGGGTCTCCTGTGTGCAGTCACAGTCCCATGAGTTCCTGTGGGCTTCAACTCTCTTGTGTCTGGAAAATGCTACCTTAAAATCATACTTGCTGCCAAAGGGCCAGAACTTGGTCCTGGCTTATCATTCTAAGCTACAAGGAAGGTTAGGTAGCAGTAATATGACCTTCCTTAGAGCTCTGTGAACCCATTTCAAGGCATGTTTCTAGAAAAGAAGGAGGAGATGGATAACAGAGGACGCACCAACACAAAAAAAATTTTTTTATGGGAGTAGATTTGGGAAAGCACTGATAGAACAAAGAATGGATGTTCCAGATGTGCAAACTAAAAGCTATTCCAAAAGCACAAAACATTCTTCAGATATAGAAGCAGAGAAAAATTTACACGTGTCACTAGTGAATGATATGTCTTTATATGTTAAGTCAACTGTGCAGAAGGAGGAATGTGTTGGGAAACTTTTAGAGCTGTTTCTGTAAATAGTGTGACTTGCTCTGGAATGCCTCCCTCAAGATTGCTGTAATCCTCGGAGCTGTTAATTTGGTCAGTGACCTTGAGCGGATCAACCAGAAACTCAGATGTTGAAACCACTGCAGTCCCTAGAGCACCCGTTGCCAGCACTATGTCATTGCAGTGCTAGGAAATAGAGCCCCATGGGCTACCGAGCCTCTGGATCCCTTTACAGCAAAGTAAGCTACATAGTTGGACGCTGAAGTCACAGCAGGCTTCGAGCTTGGTGTGTGTTTAGGAGCAAAGAGGCATGGACAGGTGCAGGATGGAGATCTATCCCTAGACATAAGAAATCATCAAATGAAGTAAGAGGCATGGAGAAGAATCCAGGGTGCCCTCATAGGCCATCTGTCTCTTGACGGATTTCTGTGTCCACATAGCAGAAAGCAGAGTCTGCCTTTGGATGTTTAGGTTAACGTTTAAAGTGAGATCTAACACATTATGAATTTCGTTCTTTTTCGATATGTACAAAATAAATAATCTTGAAGAAAATAGTGCCATTTGTTTCTCCTGGAGGTACTGAAGTATCACCATGTATAGCTTCTAGTTTGATCAGCGATACATGGACAAGAACGTAGTGCACTAATGGGGGTTTGCAGATATGTTAACGTATAAAAGTTATTATTTCAAAAGTTAATACATTTAAAACATTTTTAAGTTGGGGACTGAGGAGATGACTCGGTGGTTAAGAGGATTTGCTGCTCTTCCGGGGATTCTGGGTTCCCAGCATCCACAGGATGGCTCACAAACTGCTTGTAACTACATTCCAGGGACCCAACTTCCTCCTCTGTCCTCCTTGCACGTCAGACATGCACATGGTGCACAGACTTCCATGCAGACAGCACCCAAACAAACAAAATAAAGTAAAATTTAAATTTAAGAATTCTAGTTGTATTATCTAAAGCATAAAATGAAATATCAATCAAAAAGACCATTTTGCCAAAATCCCTTTATCTTGAATTATTCATGATCCTCCTTTTCAGTCCTGTCTTCCCTGGTCCGCTTGTTAAAGTAAGTTTTCTGTATTGCACTTTTAAATACTTTAACGTTATTTTTCATGAACAATTCTTAGACAGGGCAACTATTAAGAAGGCTGCATAATCTCAGGCAAAACATGTAGGAAGATGTTGCATAAACACAGATATCTTCTCCAAGATACAGAATTTGTTTTCACACACAACTTAGAAGCCATTAAAGTAGCTATTAAATAAATGTCTAGGAATTGAAGAGCCACTCAGTTTCCCTGTCTAATTTCACATTTTTTATACATTTAGCACTACCGAAGAACAAAATCTATTATAGCAAATGTAAAGGCAACATCTGTAGTTCAATTGGGAGATGTGTAGAAGAAAGCAAGTGGCAGCCTATGCTTACCTAGCTCAAAAGACCCTGACCATGGCACTAGACACCAAGCAAGAATGGTATTGGGGACCATGTACCTGGGACAGTTCATAAAGAGGTACAAGAAATCATAATTTTGAATTATGAAAATACAACAATTTGTTTTCCAATAATTGCACTTTGCTTACAAAGTTTTAAGTGGCCCCAAAATCCAATAAAGTAGTTAGTAAAACTGAGCTATTAGAAAAACAAACTGGGAGCTGGAGAGATGGCTCAGCAGTTCAGAGGTCCTGAGTCCAATTCCCAGCAACCGCATGGCGGCTCACAATTTTCTGTAATGGAATCTGATGCCCTCTTCTGGTGTGTCTGAGGACAGTGACAGTGAAGTCACAGACATACAGTAAATAAATTGAAGGGGAGGAAGAGAAAAACCAAAACTGTGGGCTGGAGAGATGGTTCAGCTGTTAATGGATAGGTTTCCAACCAAAAATATAAGAAAAAGAAAACTACAACAGTTTCAATAATACCTTATCAGAAGCCAAAGAACAGAGTTTGTATAATCATATAAGTACATTTTTCTATTGCTGAATACAATATTTAGTTTTAGGTTAAACAAAATAGTTTTATCAAATTATTCTTAAAGATTCGTACTAATATATTTCATGAAGTTTTCCCTTATCTTGTTTTTGTTGCTTACAGATTAATAAGTATTTCTCTTGATGACTAAAGCTACCAGGCTGCTTGGTAATATTTGAAGCATGGTGGCTTTCTTCACTGGTCTGTAGTTTTCTGTGATGATCCGCAGTTACATCTATGTAGCCACTGTCAAGCCACCATGATCACATTTATGTATCCGTCATGTTTGGAATTGTCGACAACCTGGGCATGCTTTCATCAAGCAACCTTGCTTCCTGTGTCACAATGCCCAGCCTGCTCCCCTTTACTTCAGTTTCTGTCCATTTTACAATTGCACTCAGAGCTGTGTATAGCAGGGGCAGATTCTGTTTTGTGCTGCGTTTCATCAGGCAAACGTGGCTCTCAACTCAGGACATATTGCATGGTTGTTGTTGAAATGTCAGCCTAATACCTTTAATGTAGGTGGTTTTCTTCTAAAAGTGTTCTCTTCCATGCCTTATTTTTCTCTCTCCTGTTTGAATAATCTCTCATATTTCTGCTTTTCTCTGGGCATAGACTTTGGGAGAAGGACTTTCCAGTTTCCTACCTCGACTTACTGTTTTGGCTTAATCATGTTGGAAAGTGCTTTTGCTCTGAACTATCTTTCTCCATCCAGCAGATAGACCGGCACTGATTTCTCTGGAGTCTTCCCATCATTGTTTGTAGACACCACACATTGTTTGTTTCCACGCACCTTGGTGGCCCCGTTCACTTGCATGATACCGTTTATGGCAACACTTAATGTTAAGGCACATCTTTGTGTTTTCTATACTTTCTCTCAATGTTCATGAACCCCTCTGGTGTTTTCTTTTTCTCACAGTTGACCAAACAATAACCATAGTGTTTATGATGCAACTGAATATGCCTGTGGCATAGTAACAGCCATAGAGGTCCATGGTGTAGCCTCTTATATTTGAAGATGTTTTCAAGTTTTGGGTCTTAGTTCCATGAATGATTTTCTATAGCCCCAAACACTAAAGACTTTTTACCTTTAATCGTTCTTCACCTTGGCATACAAAATACTAGGTTCCATTGTGGCATTTTCATATGTCTATGTCATTATACTTTGTTAATGACACCCTCCACCCCCAGGGACCTCTCCCAGATCTTTGCCCACTCTGGCTCATTCTTCTCCTACTCCCCATTAATATACTCTGCTTCTTATCACATGTTCCTGATTACCCTACTTCCTACTTCCATAATTCCTGTTACAGTTTCATGACACCCACTTCCATACATAATTTTAAATCTAGGCTCTACACATAAGAGAAAGCATACAGTATTTGTCTTCCAGACTCTGGCAAATTTCACTTAGTACAACTATCTCCAGTTCCACTCATCTGCCTGCAAATTAGTGATTTCATTTTTCTTCATGGCTGCAAAAAAATCCCATTATGGTCAAGCAGGGTGGTACTTACCATTCATTCTGCCACTTAGGATGCAGAGGCAGACATATCTCTGGGAGTTCAAACCAGCCCGATCTACATAGTGGGTTCCAGGCCAGGCAGGCCCGTACAACGAGACCCTGTTTCAATTTTTTCCTTTATGCATGCATCTGTTGATGGCATCTACTATGGTTCTATTTCCTGGATATGGTGTATGACATAACTATAAACAAAACCCTGCCAGTGTCTCTGCAATATGCTTACTTAGAGTCCTCAGGTACAACCCAAACAATGGTTTCCATGGTGACTGCATAAGCTTACACTCACACCCAAGTGAGTCCCTCTTTCTCCACGTCTTCAGCAGCATCTCCTGGCATTTGTTTTCTTGACTATAACCTTCTGACTGGGGTAAGAAGGAATCTCAAAGCAACTTTAATTTATATTTTCCTAATGGCTAAAGATGCTAAATTTATCAGCCACTTGTGTTTCTTCTTTAGAGGACTGACTATTCAGTTTGTTGGCCTGTTTGTTGATTAGATGACATGGAGGGTTGATACTTAACTTTTGCAGCTCTCAATTTATTCTAGATACTCACCTCCTGTCTGATGTGTAGTTGACAAAGACTTTTCCCATCTAACTTTTTTATAACCTTTGCATTTCTTTGAAATTTATAGATATATTGCAAGTGCATGCATGTGCTTAAGATTTGTACTGGCTTAAGTAAAATAACAAAATATTTTTCAACACTGAAAATTGTGAAATTTTTTTCTTTAAAAGGGAAGTAAGCAACACATTTGCAAAACAGAGTCTCATTTTTAGTGTACATGTTCACACTTTAGTGTCATTTTTTTTACCTGAATTTTCAGTTCCTATTGTCCCCTTTCCAGTTTCTGGAGCTCTTTCGTTGACTCCAACCAACCTGAACCTCATTTAATTCAGCCAGTCTTCCTTCTGGGGATACAAACTCTTACCCAAACGTTACTAAAATATCAGAATGTGTGCTGGTTAGTTTAATTGTCATATTGACACAACCTAGAATCACATGGAAGGAGATTTTAGTGAGGATCTCTCTAGATTAGGTTGGAATATTGCCATATCTGTGGGAAATGTAGGGATACCCAGTTTACTATGGGCAGCACCATTCTCTAGTCAGGGTCCTCAGAACAAGTTTAAGAGAGGGGGAAGCTAGCGGGCAACAAAAATGGAATGTGTTTATTCTCTCTCTACTCTTAACTATGGATGTAATATGGCTTCCTGCCTTGACTTCCCTGAAAAGATGGACTATAATTGGGAATCACAAAACAAACTAACAAACACTTTCTCCCTTAAGTTGCTTTTTGTTGGGGTATCTTATCGTAGTGACAGAAATCAAGCTAGGACAGTAAGTTATGTTTTAAATATGCACTTATACTCAGCATCAGAAAGCAAGGACCAAGATGGAAAAAACCAGTTCTACAAAGCTATTCACTAATAGATTGAGTTGGAATTATTATTGGAGCAATTGAGGTATAAGAATTCCTTTGAAAACTAATAATATGGCCCAAATTTAATATGGCCCAATGAATCTAAATCTCTCAAATTCAATTGAATAACCATTTATGTGTGTATGTGTGAGTGTGCGTGTGTGAGAGTGTGTAAGTGTGTGAGTGTGCGAGTGTGTGAGGGTGTGTGAGTGTGTAAGTGTGTGAGTGTGTGTGAGCGTGTGAGAGTGTGTGTGTGTGTGTGTGTGTGTGTGTGTGTGTGTGTGTCTATTTGCTACCAGCTACTTAGTCTCCCTTTACATTCTCTGGATACATCTATCCCTATTATACTATCCTCAAGGGCATTTCCCCTACATGTATATACTTATGCACAGAGTTCTCCAGGAAGTAAGTCATTTATAAATGGAATAAAATGATCAATAAGAACAAGAAACAAAGCAAACCTCAAGGAATAACTGAGAATAATTATTCTCTGTAGAATGAAATAAAATCCTTTTTAAAGTGACTGGGTTGTGGTTATGAATCTCTTCCTCCCGAGCACACAGGTGGCTGATGATCAGCTTTCTCTTCTTCCTCATTGTGCTACATCTTTATGGAACTTAGCCTTTAGCTCACCATGGGAATGAAACGCCTGAGCTGTCCCTTCTTCTGGAGAGGAACCTGTAACTTTCACATCATGGGCTGTAGAGCCAACATGAAAAGGCACTGATACCCCCCAAGACCTTGTCTGTTGGGAAATTATTACAGTTTGACCCTGGGACGGAAGGTTCATGTCAGGCCATTTGGGAGAGATGCTTAGTTGACAAAAGGCCAGTGGAATAAATGATGTACAGCCCATGACTTAGCACTGCCTGAGTTTTGTAGTGAGGAAAACAGAATGTTCAACTGTGTACCTTCAAAGACATTCTCAAGACATCATCAAATAAATCTGCAAGTGAACAATGTGTGTTTCCAAAGGCCATGCGAGGAAGGATCAACTGAATGGCCTTCTGGGATGTTAAGACAACCAAGAGCAGGCTGGATTCTTCAAAGGTTACATAGCTTGCTGGACTCAGGACAGGGGCTTCCCTCTCCTTCATAATCTGCCTCAGCTATGTAAGTTCACTTTCTTCTTTGATCTTAAGTTTCTTTCTTTATTTGGTCTTAGGTTACATTTTAAATAAAAATATAAATCCAAGCATAATAGCTTGTGTCTGTAATCCTCATATTTGGGAGGCTGAAGTAGGAGGATGACTGTGAGGTGAAGGACAATGTGAAGTTAAGTGACTATCCCTGCCAATCTCAGCCACAGAAGTAGAATCCGGTGGCTGTTGTGTTCCATTGGCATCATGGTTGGGTACGACTGTTAGTTACCTTCCTCAATTGGAAGCTCATATGGTGCCTTCTGGTACCATGAAAGCTAGTCCTGAAAACACATATACAAGTAACAAACATACAGACTAAGCAGGCTGTATTTAAGAATACATACATATATACATATATGTATAAAATAAAACTTCATGAAAAGGAGGCTATGAATTTGAAAGAGAACAAGGAAGGGTATATGGGAGGGTTGGGGGGGAAGGAAATTATTTCTTTTGCTAATTTAGGCTGGGCTCAGCTGAGTACTTTTGACTTTCATTGGGCTCCCTCATGAACCTGCGGTCAGGAGCAAGTAGTCTGTCTCTCTGTGATGGCTCCTGTGTTTTTCATCCACCAAACAGCTATATGGTTTTAATCACATGGTAGTTTCGAGAGTAAAAAAGTAAGGGGGGGTGTAGAGAGACAGAGAGACAGAAAAACAAAAACAGAGAGAAGAGAGGATGGAGATGGGAAGGAAGGAAGGAAGGAAGGAAGGAAGGAAGAGAGAGAGAGAAAGAAAGAAAGAAAGAAAGAAAGAAAGAAAGAAAGAAAGAAAGAAAGAAAGAGAAAGCCAGCCTTCTTTGAGGCCTAGACTTAGAACTGGCATAGCTGTTTTCTGTCCACAGGATGTCACAAGGCCCACTCAGATATGTAGGAGAAGAGTTGAGAAGCTCCATTACAAAGGCCATATGTATGAGGAGCAAAGAATTAGTATCTGTGTTAGAAATTGACTACAACTAAGTATTAATTGTGTCATTTATTTCTTTATATTTGGTTTCATGGGACAATAACTTTAAGGTGATTTATAGCAAACCCAAGCACACTGATAACAGAAAAATAAGCATAAACTTTTATGACTTGAGGTAAAAGTAACATAAATTAGGGGAGGCTCAAATCAGGTTTCATATAATCAAGGCAGTAACAGTAAAATCTTTGTGGAGCTTTGAAAACGTTAAGGCATCAGGCTTAAGCCCAAATCCTGTTAAACAGCATGGTGATACACAGAAAAGCAAAAGAACTTCTAAAACATCACCAAGACAGCATGTATTAGGTTCAGTGAAGAGGTAGAGTCAGTAATAGAACCACTTGGGTCCAGTCTTTCCATTGAGCTTTTACTGCTGTAACCACTTCATCTGATGTTCTGATGGTGCAGAGAAATGGGCTCTTGTAGGCCATCCTAAGTGAGATACTGGGGTCTGAATTGAGCCTGTGCAGACTTTCTCCTCCAAATGGAGCTGATTATGCTTTTTACATGCAATGTAAGTCAGGGCTAAGTTGTTTTTTTGTTTTGTTTTGTTTTGTTTTTGTTTTTTTCGGAGCTGGGGACCAAACCCAGGGCCTTGCGCTTGCTAGGCAAGCGCTCTACCACTGAGCTAAATCCCCAACCCCGCTAAGTTGGTTTTGATCATTAACATCACCTCCTTCCTTCTGATACTTCATCCTAATATGAATAACTAGCTCACCTTTAGAGAGGCACTGCGTCCTAGATATATTTCTTGATCTCTCCTACATGGATGGCCAATATAGCACAACCTACTCATGGAGTTGATGAATATTATGAATCAGGATCCTATGTAAAGTTTCCAGGAAGAGTTTCCAAATCTAATTTAATGCGGATTCCCAGTGCATGGAAGAAACCTTCCAGTCAGCCTTTTATCTTCTTGGCTCTCCAGGTAATTTTAGCACTTATGGATACTAGGAGTGTGGTAAAGTGTAGCAGCTCCCTTAGAAGTATAGGAGAGATGTCCCTTTGCTAAACCAAACCAGAGGCCTATGGAAATTATCTTACCCTCTCTTACGGTGAAAACATAGAGGGCCACAAAGGCAGAAGGCAGGTAACTGAGTCATTCCTCTGTTCTTAGCTGCATTCTAGGGACTGGGCATGTGAAAAAAGAGACCGTGTTCTGACTTTTATGGAAATGACCCATGATTTTCATCATCCAGATCACCATTTCCATCTCTGCAAACACAGGAGAATAATATGCAATTAGGTGCACAAAGATACCTTCAGACAATGATATATGGTGTTTTTTTAACCAGCAGGGGTTGTGCTAGAGTGACTTTGAGGGACATGAGGCACCTACTACTTTAATGGGGAACCACAAGAGACGTCACTGGTAATGGGGACTCACTTGACCTGAGACCTAAATCAACTAGAGGACCTAACCGGTACAGGTAGAAGGACAGATGAAGCAAGGCCCTGAGGTTAGGCCATGCCGAAGACATACAAGAAACTAGAAAGACTGCGAATGGAATGGCCACCCCGGGGGAAAGAGGGAAAGGATGAAGCGGATGGGAGTTTTTGGGAAAAGATTAAAGAATTGGAAGATTTAAACAAGAGAATAAAATAATCAGTTTTATACAGATAAGCATAATTGTGGGGGACCTTCTTGGAGCACACTTAATAATCTTTTATTTCATCAAGGGAACTCAGTGTTTTCCTGTGTTCTGATGGGGAGATAACGATGATAAGTATGCCCCAATTCCAGCCAGAACGTAGGATGGCAAGACTTCCAAGATACACTGTGGTGATTATTTTTATGACATCAGAGAATACTGATGTTGTTTTGTTTTAGGAACATCTTAAAGAGAGTTATTGATATAAGGAAGACATTTTTAGAAAACCCAAAGATAAGAGGTTGGTGTGGAAGAGGAAAATCTTATGCAAATGCACACACGTCACCCTGAGTTTTGATGGTAGCATTTGAGGATAGCTGTTTGAATGTAACTTCTATTGGTAACTGGCTCCTTGGTTCAAATACACAGGGTCTGTAAGTACTTTCTGTAATTGAATCCAATCTTGAGTATGCTCAGCTCACTCATAGGAGATGGAAACATCTTAAATGAAACATTCTTTAAAATATGCTGGAGAGAAGACCACAGTGCCTAAGTGACAACAGACTCTACTTTGTCATGGAGTGAGTCCGGCCTTGTGTTGCTACACAAGGATCTATCCATAATTATATTTGATGAGACACATTGGAAAGAGTCTCTGAGCTCTCAGCCTGCTCCGTCTTCCATTATTGATTAAGAAATCGGAGTGTGATCTGTTAGACATTGACTTGTAGACCTATGGAGTATTTATGATGTATTTGTGCTATTTCTGTGTTGCTAAATAAGCTGTCCTGCTGCAAAATGGGTCATCTATGAAAATATGAATATTCATCAGAAATTATTATGGTGGAATTTCCAGGAACCAAACCACAGACAGCACTAAGCATTGTCCAAATGTGGAGAAACAAGAATATCTGTTGAGAGGAACTCAAAATGGTGGTCCCCTCAGAAGGTAGTTTGACAGTTTCTTTAAACCCATGCCTTTTCCAGATGATATAAAGGTTATACTTCTTAATTATTCATAGCCACACAAAAATCTACACAGGAGTATTTATAGCAGCTTTACTTGTAATTGCCAAAACCTGGAAGAACCAGGATGCTCTTTGATAAAAGGTGAAAGGATAAACTGCTTCACGCAGACAATGAAGAGTTTTCAGGACTACCTATATAGATGCGTTTCATCACCCGTGGAAATAAGAACCATGGAGTTATCTTAATGCATATTTGTAAGTGAAATAAGCCAATCCGAAAAGTCTACATACCGTGTGAGTCCTGCTCTACGACATTCTGGACACAGCAAAACTATGGAGACGATTTAAAAGATCAATGGTTGTCAGGGGTTGAGAGAGTAAAGGATGCATAGTTAAAATTTGTTGGTAATTAGGAAGGAGTTCCCAAATGAGAGGCTATCGTGAGAGGTCCATGTTTTGAAGAATTTGCTATGAAACAGTGGGGATCTGTGTTTGGATTTTAGCATACACGTAAACAACTGGATATAATCTCATGTATGCCTATAACCCGGGTAGTGTGTGGTGAGAAGACAAGAGGGTCCCTAGGGCTGGCTGGCCACCAGCCTAGATGGAAAAAAACACTCCCAGGTTGAGGAGAAACACTGACTCAAGAGAATAAGCCAGAGAGTGATACAGGACATTCAATGTCTTCCTCTGGTCTTCACGTGTGCTTGCAGGCATGTGTATCTACATACATATGTACCTCCTACAGCACAAAAAAAGTTCCAAAATCTCATATAACTAGAGATCTGTGACTAAAAGGAGTTTGTTGGTGGGTGTGGTGAGATAACAGGGGTGTAGAGACATTGTGAGAAAGAGAAGTCAAAGGAGAAGAGAGAGAGAGACAGAAACATCATCAAATGCCAGCAGACCATAAGGAACTGATAGTAGCTCAGGTGCAGAAAAAGTTAACCAAAATAGGAATAATTTTTAGTCATTTTGGAAGCTCGTATCTGTGTATCTGTGTGGCGTGTCTGTAGGATTTGTCTGTGCCCCACAAGCATCCATAATTGGAAGTTTGGTCCCCAGAAGGTTGACGCTAAGTAGTGGTGGGTCCTTTAAGAGGTGGCACTTGTCACATGTAACGAAGTAAATAGGGATGCTGCCCTTAAAAGGCGTTAACACTTACTTGGACTCCAGAAGTGAGTCAGTTCCTGGGGGGCTGGGTTTTTATAAAAGAGCTTGACCTCTGGACCGTTTTGGCTTCCTATATCACCATGGACTCCTCTCTGTTTTGTCTACAGTGGTGACTGAGGCTGCAGTGACACAAGCTAAGATCAGACCCAAACTAAGATGACTGGACAGAGGTGGGTGATCCTGAGCCAGTTGGAGGACACTGATATAAGGCAGGACCACATATCCGTCATTCGTGTCTGGCCACATAAAATAAGCCAGTTCTGGGTGTATTTTACAATTCACCTTCATTCTACCAGTAACAGAAACAGGCTCCCTGAGGCCTTGTTCCTTCAGACAGAAGCAACTATGTGATGACAAATTGACTGTGAATGTTGATAATTGAAATGATACCCAAGTCACAGCCTCCTAAGGAAGTAAGAAGTTAAGTTAAAAACATTTGGATTTCCCATAGAGCTCTGGGACCGCCTTGTGAGGTCATAAAACAAAGGGTTAATCTCTATAGCACATGATACCTAGATTCTACTATAGTTAACTTGGAATGCCAAAATGTGAGCCCACTGAAGGTGGCTCTTTAAGCTTTTTCAACCCTCATTTGGTAAGACAAGGAGTTCATATCACAGCCAAGACTAGCAATATCATTTGCAGAGCTCAGTTCAAGATAAACATGTAGCATCCATATTCAGAAAGCAAGAGAAGAGCACTACTTCAGGGATACCTTATTACTTTCAAAATGTAAACAGTATTAATAGTGATGAATGGGGACTAACATTCTTACATTGAGCAAACAAGGTTGGTCCTTACAGTTTTATTCAATTGACATAAAGAGCAAGTTATTATCTTTTGATTGCTAGCAGGATATATTTTGCCTCAATTTCTTACAAATTCATTAAGTCACTAAATTTATACTTTTAGCAACTTCATTCTTAAATATATGCAAAATAATATTAGTTATGACACATTCCAGATTGAAAATAATTTTGAGAGAAATCTGCTAATACAGCTATTACTACACTATCAGCTATAAGAGTATTTTACACTCTATGATTGCATTAGGATACATTTTTGATAATTTCAAAATGTAATTTCCCGTCACATCTAGAACTAAAGATATTTTTCTAAAAGATTTAACTTCTTATTCAAGTCGGCTTTGTGTAAATCTGAGTTCAGTTATATATGCATATTTATACAATGAACTCTTAATATTTCTTTGCTATTCCACGTAATATTATACAAGCCAGACAAGAAAATCAAAGTGACATTGGAGCATTTGTATGAGTCCAAACACGCATTTATGCATCCTGTTCTCATGGCTCCAGGTACAAGGAAAAGTGAAAGTTAGGATTGTGTTCTTCATTAATAATTGGTCATTGAGAACTCCTATGAAAATCCTAGCAGATGCCTGTTTTTCATTCACTGTCACAGTATCTCTGTCATATTCCTAACCCTGTATATATTGGAAACACTACGGAAAATTGCAAAAGTGGAGATTCTGCTGGGTGGCATGGGGCAGCCCAGTGATACAAGCAATCAGGAAGCACAGTTGGAGGACTATAAGCTGGAGGCCAGGCTTGGCTTCCTGAAACCCTGACTCAGAAAACGGAGGGTTTCAGATGGAGCTTAGTAATGGCGGCTTATCCGGCATATAGAAGACCATGAGTTTGGCTTTTGGTGCTGGAAAACAAAACTACTACAGAGACCAAAAGCTAATGCTTCATCTTGGGTCCCACTACTACTTTGTCTCCTGACGATTTCCTACTGCAAAGCCTGTGGCCTGAGCTTCTGGCAGTTCCTGCTTCAGAGCCGTAGTGGAGAGTTCCTTTGTGCAGACACCACTGAGCCAGACTCTGGGGACAGAAGGCAAGGTGGCCTCTCACTGCTGGGCTTAGCCTTGCCCCCATATAAAATACCTCCTTTTCCAGGTGGTCACTGCTGCTGTTGTCCGCATGCATCTGAGCCCAGCTTGTGCCCAGCCAAGCCCTCGGGGTAGTGGTTTCCTGCACTCCCCACCACAAGGAAGCTGCTCACATGTGCTAGGTGACAGGCCAGCTGCTAGAGGAGCAGTTTTCTGTGACCAGAACTGCTGCTTCCGGGTCACAGTGCTGTGGGCTTCTACAGGTCAGTCAATCTTTTCTGGTCACATGACTCCTCTGAGAGAATGCTATCAGATTAACAATAGACCTTTGGACCATATGTGGCTCTCCTGAGTGCCAAGCCTTGAGCAAATGCCCTGATAAGTTCAACGTGTCTCAGATGTAGAAAGATGCCCCTTTTTAGAAATAGCCAAATATTTTTATCACAACCATAGTCAGAAGTTTATCAGTATGATGTACCTTGCATCCTAGAATACACACACACACACACACACACACACACACACACACCTTCCTAAAATAAGCTTCCTAAAATATCACCAATAATTACTTAGGGCATAATCAAAGAAGCCGTCTGATACTTTCTATTCATTTTTTTATTCCTTTTCTTCAAAATTTATTTTTTTTATTCACTTTACATCTCGATCACAGCCCAACTCCCCCCTTTCCTCTAACCCCCTCTCTTACAAGTCCCTCTCCCCATTGCGCCCCTTGGGTACCACATATTTTTTTAGGCTATACACAATCCCTGCAATCTGTGTCACCACCTGTTAATCAGTTGTGACCTCGCAGTTCAGTGCTTGTCGGCAGCTCAATGACGCCAACGGTCTGCAATTTTACACTTTCAGATTCTGAAATCTTAGTCCATTATCTAACTGGACAATCTTCCTCAAAGGCAGCTGATGAAAAGGAGAGTTGTTAAATAGGAGGGAAGTGTTTTCTGAGGTGCCACAGGGTGTAATGCGTCTCTCTGCCTGGCTGAACATTTTTATCAGTGACTTGAATAAAACCGTGTTCTGTTCCCATTCATCACATCTGAGAGCTCAGCTCCGAGCTGAGTCCTACTCGCTAACTGGGGCTGCTTAAAAATCAGGTGAACTGCAGTAAGTGAATTGGTTTGATGAGATCCTAAGCAATGGCAGAATTCGGCATCCAGAGCTACAGAAATGCCCTAGATGGGTACATTGGTGACGCAGCCAAGTAAGGCACTGTGCCGGGAGCTGTGAGGTCTGGGTCCTGTGTGTGAATTATGAATACGGTCAAGAAGGAAACAGACTGTGCCTGCGTTTGCTTATTGCTAACACAGACATTTCACAGGGCTGACTGGGACAATGAATGACAAAAGTTTCACTAGACAATTGAGTTAAGAGACTCAGAAAGACAGATCTACAGAGAATCCTCTTTATTTTTTTTTAAGTTTTCCATCTTTTTCCAACTCTACCTTAGAGCCCTTTCTTTCATTCTGGTGGTTCATTTTACATAACAACTAAGTCGCTGGTGCCTGAACACGTGGTTAAACATGTAACCCCCAAGTAAGGGAGAATCCTCTAGCCTGATTTCTTCAGGGTCCCACTTTTCCTGTAGCCTTTCTATGGGAATTCCGCCCATTTACCCTCCATGTTCACTGAGCCCACTTCTCATAGTCTCCCACTGCCTCTAAGTATGCATAACTACACATCCTATGGTCCTGTCTGTCTAGAGGATTTCACTGATGCACAATTATTATAAAGGAGTTTCCCCTATAGTTGTTTTATTATATTTTTATATTGCCCTTTCATTTAAAAAGCTATGTAACTTTTGGGGCTGTGTAGAAAATAATGATGGGCAAACAGGAAAGGGAGGGAGGGAGGCGGTATGACGGTATGAAAGAAGGCAAAGAAAAAAAGGAAGAAAATAACCAAATTAATAATCCTACCAACTGTAGTTAACTCCCTTAAGAACCTTGGAGTGAGCTCTGTCTGTGGGAATGTGTTTGTGTATGTATGTACTATTGTGTAATGGAACTCAATGGATTCATACTTGAAAATAGTTTTTTTTTTCAGTTATTTTCAACCTTTATCAGTATCAGTGACTCTGTGTAGCCTACATCTTTTATGACTAATATTCTGTAATTTATTATCCAATTTTGTTGATACTTAAATTGTCTTCAGTATTTCAGATGTACCAGTAATTTGATACATAGCCCTTACTTACATCATAGAAATCCCTAATGGATTTTGCCAAACATGAGAAATACATGTTTTTCTGTGTGTTGTGCCTTCTGCATTTCCTTCTAGAATAAATGTCCTAGTTTACACTTCTGTTATTATGGTGTGGTGATCTGTCTGAGAAATGTTCCCTGTCATCTCAGGCATACAAACACTTGGGTTCCCAGTTGGTGGTGGTGTTTGGGGAGATTTGGGTGGTACAGCCTTTAAGGAGGAAAGACATCTCTGGGTGCAGGTCAGGGATTTGAGAGTAAAAAGCCTTGTCTGCTTCTAGTTCACTCTCTCTGCTTCATGCTTGCAGGGAAGAATGTGAGTTCTTGGCATGCCTGCCACACGCAGCCATGCTTCCTGACCAAGCAACATTCTTATCCCCCTGGAAGCCATAAACACAAACACTTTCTTCTATAGCATGCTGTGGTCCTAATGCCCTGTCCCAACAACAGAAAAGTAACCAATGCATACAGTATGACTGTCTAGCATGCCTTATAAATGTGAAACATCTATAGGAAAGGAAAACAAAGAAAAGATAGGACAGGACAAAAATTCCACCGAATTACATCAGCTTCATCTTAAAACTGCTTGCATGGTAATGAACCGGAGTATGGATCATCTTTGACCTAAGTGATTTGACTTCCAATTTCACAATGGTGTGAAAGTGACGTAGATTCAGCAGGCACCAAGTCAGAATTGTGAATGTTGACCTTTTCCCTGGCCCATGATATAGGGCATGACAGGCTCTCTTGTGTTGCTGGATGATAGCAAGATTCAGAACTCCCAGTCAGTCTCCTCTCACTGTCATAAGACAGACAGTACAGCCTCTCCTACGTACTCTGTTCAGTTGATTAGGTGTGGTCAAATGTACTTTTGAATCGCCGTATTTTCCAATGTACGATGAATTTGTAAGACATAACTCTATCATAAATGACTTTAGTTACTTACCTCATTAATGTCACAAAATGCCTGACAATTTAAGAGAGAAAGGGTTTGTCTTGGCTCATGTTAGGAGGATGTAATCCATTGTGGCAGGCAAGGCTGGGTAGCAGGGGTGCCTGCTGGTTATGGTACATCTAGTTGGAGGCAGAGAGATTGAGATAGAGATGAGAGAGAGAGAGAGAGAGAGAGAGAGAGAGAGAGAGAGAGAGAGAGAGAGGCTTTACTTACACTCTTCCTTTTCATTCAGTCTAGAACCTTAGCCCATGAGAAAGTGCGGCTCAAGTTCAGGGTGTATCTTCTTACCTCAGTTAAATGCCCCTGGAATTACCCTCCTAGGCAAGCCTGGGAGGGTGTTCCCTGGGTGATTCTGAATCCTGTTCCATTAATGATCAAGATAAACCTACACACAAGCCAAAGAACATCACTAAACAAAAGACCTTGCTTTCAAAATTATGAAACCCCCGATGTTTTCAGTATTATTGCATAACAATTTAACCCAAAACGTAGAGATAGAAGAACACATTTATTTTGTTCATGAACCTGCAGTTTGAGCAGGACTTGGTGATGAAAGACTGTCTTTGCTCACTCAGGACGCAGGGCAAGCCGAGATAGCAGGAGTTGAATCCCCTTCAGGCTCACGTGCCCTGGGTTAGAGGCTGATGTTGGCCATTAAACAGCTTCAGCTGGAGCTGTCAGATAACAACGGAATGTGACTCCCCTGTGTGCTTGCCAGAGGATCAGACAGTGTCCCGGGCAGTTCTGTCACCTTTAAGATTCAGCCTTACAAGTTCTGCTGTAATCCCAGTCCTACCTGATTCAAAGAAAGGAATACTAAATTCCTCACACTGCTCCTTTTTATGCCAACTCAACACAGATGAGAGTCATTTGGGAATAGAAGACCTCAACTGAGCAAATGCCCCTACAACGCTAGCTTGTGGACAAGCTTGTAGGGAATTGTCTCAATTAATGAATGATGTGGGGGGGCCCATCCCATTGTTGGTAATGCCGTCCCTTGCGACATGGCCCTGGGATGATAAAAGAAGGCAGACTGAGCAAGCCATGGAGAGCAAGCCAGCAAGCAGTTCTCCTCCACGTCCTCCGTATCAGCTCCTGCCTCCAGGTTCTTACCTTGGGTTTCTCCTCTGTTGCCCCCGGATGATGGACAAACCAGGAAATGAAACAGTCTCCTCCCCAAGTTGCTTTTGGTCATGGTGTTTTGTCACAACAGTAAAAATCCTAAAAAATACAATACTACATGAGTCTGTTTTCTGTCGCTGATAACAAAACCAATATAGATTTGTGGATTTAAAGACAAAGTGTCTATTTTGACTTACAATTCTTATCCAGGGTCGGGTGTTGCATCTGATGATGAACCTCATTGGCAGAATTCCAGGCTGACATAGGAAAGTATATGACAAAAGATAGAAAAAAAATATATATATATATATGTGTGTGTGTGTGTGTGTGTGTGTGTGTCTTCCTACAAAGCCAGCAGGTTTAATCATGGGAACTCTACCTTCCTGATACTATCTAATGATAATCATCTCCAAAAGTCCCCTTCTAAACATCATAGTTAAATTAAGTTTCAATTTTCATAATAGCACATGGTGAGGATTAAGTTTCAATGGATGGAACTTTAGCAGACTTGCCTAAACAATAACCACCGCCCATTTCCAGAGAAGATACGTCAGCACGCTCTCTTCAGAGGAACAGGTGAGGCAGATTATTTCTGTGCTTGGGAATACAATCTGCATGTGTTCCACGGGGAAAATGCTCAGCTCCGAGAACAGTGTGAGTCCATTACATATTTTTTTTTACAACAAATTCAGTCAAAATTTTCTGTGGAGTGGACGACTGGATATAAAAAGTGTTTTCCCTAAAGTTACTTCTCCCAAAAAGGAAGAGTAGTTGTGTATGTGAGTCTTTCCTGCTGGGAAGCATTTTCTTACCATTTGTGTAATACGTGCTCGCCTGAGTCAGATTCACTGGCTGCTTAAGGGTGCGTGAAGAGGTCATCTGAAAAAAAAACCTGTGAAAAATGGAGTAGAGAGCTTAAAAAGCTGTAGCCATTATCCTTGGGATGTAACTGTATAATGAGGAATGTTCTAGGCCACTGCAAGTAGGAGGGGGTGGGTCGTACTCCTGTAACCATAGGGAAACAAGTCCTGTACTCAAACAGAATTGAGCAAGGAGCATCGTCTGAAACCTGCGTGATTCAGATGGACTCCAGAAGGACACCCGGAGTGACGTGTAAAGCCAGTTTCAAAGAACATGAATATATAAGGTGAAGGTGATTATAAATTCAAAGGTTATTTTTATTTATATTATATAGAAGTAGAGATATGCTACAAATTAATGTATACTTATTTGCTTCGTGTTTCAATGTATACCTCAGATATTTTTAAGACTACCAAAAGAATTTCTGAAATAGTCTGATATTTGGTTTAATGTGCTATTTTTTTAACCTGGTGTTTGATTATTGAATAATGTAAACTATTATTTCATCGGATATTGTCATCCTTTTATCTCGTGTAGCTGAAGTGTCCTTTAGCACTCTAGCACAGATTTGGACAAATGAATGGACTTGCTATATCTTCAGTGTGAAATTGATCTGTGGGGACAGAGGAAAGTGGGAATTAGAGGTGACAGTTTCCTTTGAATTGTTACTTCAGAGGGTTCCTGCAATATTACACACACACACACACACACACACACACACACACTCTGCAGGGAAAGGAAGGATGCAGGAGAGTGTCACACTAACCTTTTGGATATTAATTGCTGTAGAGGGAAAGGGATATAAAACATAAATATTATGAAAACCTCTGGGGTTCAGGTCACACTCTCTTCCAGGTCACTGCTGCCTGGTGGGAATATTCTGAGGAACTCAGTCACACAGGCTAATCCAAGAGACACATGAGCACAACTCCTGAGGTCTGCTTTGAGTGACATCCTCTCAGAGCAGCGGGCCAATGGTACACTTGCCACGACTGCCATGCTGCTGCTTGAATTTCTTAAATTAGAAAAATCTCATGCCCTAGGCTTTCAGAGCTGCCTTAAGTTGCTGCAGCCCCACCCCCAGTTGCCTGATCCATTTTGCTAACACAGAGGAAACTGGTGCAAAATGATCACTGGTGAGAAGCTTGAGCCAGGTACATATCACCTACCTGATAATATTGATCCAGTGCTAAGTATGAATGAAAGACACTAAGTCTGAAATAGTCTCAGCACTCCGGGATTTTTCATCTTAATCAAAGCATGAGAGACTTGTATACGTTTAGAACATTAAATTTTAATTTCTTTGAAAATCTCATACATGTCTATTATATAGTTTAATTGTATACATCCCTCTCATTTCCTCCTTCCAACTTCCCTGAATCCTATTGAACTTGTCTTAGTTTGGGTTTCTATTGCAATGAAGAAGCAATGACGACAACTCTTATAAAGGAAGACATTTAATTGGGGCTGGCTTACAGTTTCAGAGATTTAGTCCATTATTATTGTGCAGGAAGCACGGTGGCCTGGAACAGACATGGTGCTGGAAAGGTAGCTGAGAGTTCTACATCTAGATGCACAGGCAGCAGATAGAAACTGGTAGCCACTGCCCTTGCTTGAACATCTGGGACCTCCAAGACCACTCCAGTGACACAGTTCCTCCCGCAAGGCCACACAGAGCCACAGCTACTGTGAGTTCACGAATGTATAAGCTGTACCACATCCAGAAGACAGCAGTACACAGTGCTTCTGCTGCCCCCAGTTTTTACGCATTTTCCAGACTCTCTACTATGATGTTTCTCAAGCCACAGTGAGAAGGGATCCTTGTAGGTATCCTACTTAGTGTTTATTCTCAACATTTAACCAGTTACAGGTCTCTGCAATGACCACTGCCTACTGAGAAAAGAAGCTTCTTTGACAAAGGTTGAAAGCAGTGGAAACCTAGGGATAGTAAGTATTTAGAAGGCAATTGATAAGATCACCGTTTAGCAAAATTCCAATAGTAGGCTCCCCATAGGATCTGTGATCCAATCATGAATCTCCATTCAGTATTCATTTCATAGTGACTCTATCTCCGTAGTCTTGTCCCTGTAAATTCAAGCTTTTAGTGTAAATGTTTTATCTGTGTTTGGGGTGGGGAGAAGGAGGAGGAGGAGGAGGAGGAGGAGGAGGAGGAGGAGGAGGAGGAGGACAAGAAGAAGAAGGAGGGAAGAAGGAAGAAGGAAGGAAGAAGAAGAAGGAAGAAGAAGAAGGAAGGAGGAAGAAGCAGCAGAAGCAGCAGCAGAAGAAGGAGGAGGAGGAGGAGGAGGAGGGGAGGGGGGGAGAGGGAGAGGGGAAGGAGAAGGGGGGGGAAGGAAGGGAAGGAAGGGGAAGGAATGGGAACGGGGAGGGAAGAAGGGGGAAGGGTAGGGGGGAAGAAGAAGAAGAAGAAGAAGAAGAAGAAGAAGAAGAAGAAGAAGAAGAAGAAGAAGAAGAAGAAGAAGAAGAGGAAGAAGAAGAAGAAGAAGAGGAGAAGAGGAAGAAGAAGAAGAGGAGAAGAAGAAGAGGAGGAAGAGGAGGAAGAGGAGGAAGAAGAGGAAGAAGAGGAAGAAGAGGAAGAAGAGGAAGAAGAGGAAGAAGAAGAGAGCCACAACGTGCAATTAGCGGTCAGAGAACAGATTTTTCAACTCAGGTCATCAGACTTATGTGGCAAACACTTTCACTGCTGAGCCATCTGCATTCAAACTTTCTAACAATTCTTTATTACCTGGGTATTGGGCAGAGTTAGGAAAGTGTGAAATTGAGAGAGTGAAGAATGTTTTTCTGAATGACAAAAATAGTCATGAGTTCCTATTGTAGTTTGAAGGCAGAGTATGCTCGGAAGGCAGAGTGCTTTAGCATGTACGGTAAGCATTGCTTTATAGCACATACAGTGACACGTTCCCTCTAATTAGGAAAAAAATGCCTGGTAAAAGGAAAGTGAATCCCATATAAGGTTATCATTGAGCAAGAGGCCCTTTGTGGGGTGGCCGATGTTGTAGTAACAGTGTAACTACAGGTGCAGGTCCTACAGTATTGACTAGCACCTTATTTATGACCCAGGTGTATGTATATCTATAATACGTGTACGCAAAACCACATGATAAAGGTAACTCTATGTGCTGGTTTTCTTTTTCCTATCCTACTCCATGGAGCTTAGGGCCATACCCACGGCCCTGCACTTGCTAGGCAAAGCTCTCTGTCACTGACTTAAAGCCCCACCCCTGATTTTTTTAAGATACTAACAATGAAAAAGTGTTCCCTTCGTTCCACATCCTCTCCAGAATGTGCTATCTCTTTGAGTTTTTTATCTTCGTCAGTCTGATGGGCATAAGATGAAACCTTAGAGTTGGTTTGGTTTGCATTTCACTGATGGGTAAGAACTTTGAACATTTCTTCAAGTGCTTCGTGGGAACATTTCTGTAAGTGCTTCTTGGGCATTCAAGATTCCTCTGTTGAGAATTCTCTGCTTCATTTTGTACCTCGTTTTTTAAATTGGGTTATTTCGGTAGTTGATATCTAATTTATTGAGTTCTTTGTTAATTTTGGATACTAGCCCTTGGTCAGATGTAGAGTTGGTGAAGATCCTTTCCCAATCTGTAAGCTGCCAATTTGTCCTCTTGACAGTGTCCTTTGCCTGACAGAAGCTTTGCAGTTTAGCTGTGACTCACTACATTGGGAATACGGAACCCGAAGAGACCACCTCCTGCAGCCAGGCGGGACCCCTAGTGGAGCGATAGAGACACCAACCCATCCACAAAACTTTAAGCCCAAATTTATCCTGTCTACATGAAATGAAGAAATGCAGGGGTGGGGCTGGAGCAGAGACTGAAGGAATGACCAACCAATCACTGGCCCAACTTGAGACCCATCCCACAGGCAAGCACCAATCCCTAACACTATCAGTGATACTCTTGTTTTGCTTGCAGCCAGGAGTATGTTGTCCTCTGAGAGGCTCCACCCAGCAGCTAACTCGGACAGATGTAGACACCCACAGCTAGACAGTGGATGGAGCTTGGGGACTCACATAGGGGAATAGAAGGAAGGATTGTAGGCTCAGAAGGGGATGGGAACTCCATAGGAAGTCCAAAAGAATCAACTAACATGGACCCTTGGGGCTCTCAGAGACTGAACAGCAACCACAGAACATATACAGCCTGTACCTAGGCCTCCCTGCATATATGTAGCAGATGTGCAGCTTGGTCTTCATATGAGTTCTGAACAACTGGAGTGAAGGCTATCCCAAGAGTTGTTGTCTGTACATAGTATATGTTCTTCTAGCTGGGCTGCCTTATCTGACCTCAATGGGAGAGGAAGTACCTAGCCTCACCGAGACTTGAAGTACCAGGGTAGGGGGATACCCTGGGGGACCTCCACCTGCTCAGAGGAGAAGGGGAGGAAGATAGGGGAAGGATTGGGAGGTAACCTAGAGGGGGCAGTGAGTGGGATGTAAAGTGAATAAGTAAAAAAATTAAAATTTTAAAAAGATACTAACTAAATAATACATAGCAAAATGTATATAAGGGTAAAGCCAACAATGCTTTCCAACAATTTTACACGATTTCCCAGAGTAACTATTACTAGCCACTTGAGACCTGTAACTCCTTATATGTATATATATTCATTGACATAAACAAGAGTTTTCAGAAAAGAAGTCCTTGCCTGGCTTTTCTCACTGAGCGCTTTACTCTAAACAGTCAAAGTTTCAAAGTCAAAAGATCTAGAGCCTGTCCTGTGGGCTCTACCTCTGCCTTTTAAATTCTACATAAAGTCTCAGTTTTTGGGAAACAGAGGCAGAAGGCATGAGTTCAAGGTGAGCTAGGAACACTGGCACAGGACGGATACAGTCCCAGCTATGCAAGAGGAGTGCACGTCCAGAAGTTCTGGGATACAATGTGCTATGCCTATTGGGTGTCCATACTAAGTTTGGTATCAGTAGGGTAACCCCCCACCAAGATTGAGATCTACTGGGTGACCTAAGAAAAGGTGAACTGGCCCAGCAAAAAAATGAATCAGGTCAAGAATTCAGGTTCATCCTTAGCTACATGGCAAGTTTGAGGCCAGAGTAGATTACCTGAGAACTTGTCTCCAACTAATGAATAAGTAGATGATAGATAGATAGATAGATAGATAGATAGATAGATAGATAGATAGAGAGATGATAGGTAGACGATACATACATAGATGAGAAAATGAATGGTATGTATATTATTTGAAATTGCTTAGGTCAGTTTTCACTTTTTATGTATTAAATTTAGCAATCTTTTAATACTGTCATATTTTTAAGCATGTCAATGTTTAACAAATACTGTAATAGTTATCTTCAATTGTCAACTTGATACACCTCAGAAAAAGGAGGTTGAAGAATTGACCTGTGGATATGTCTATGGGGCTTTTAAAAAATTCTTTGAATTGCTATAGGAGAACACAGCCCACTACGGCTAGTACCACCCTTAGGCAGGGCCTGGGTAGAGAAGTAGCTGATTGTGAGTTTAGAGCAAGCCAGTGAACAGTGCTTCTTCACAGCCTTTGCCTCACTTTCTGCCCCAAGTTCTTGTCTCAAGTTCTTGTGTTAGCTTCCCTCAATGATAGGCTGGAATCTATATGATAAAATAAGCTCTTTCCTGCCCAAATTGACTTTGGTCAGTGTTTTAGCATAGCAGCACAGATGCAGACCATGGCAGAAATCTTTGTAGTGTGAGCCTTCAAGATATATTTCTGAATAAAAAGTATACGTGTTTTAAATTTCACTAGACAACATCTTCCTGCAAATATCTCAGCAGTTCTCTTGCTTTCTCTCTCCCTCCCCCTCCCCCTCCGCTTTCCCTTTCCCCTCCCTCTTCTTTTTTTTATCTTTAGTAAACACATTATTTATTTATTTATTTATTTATTTATTTATTTATTTTATTAACTTGAGTATTTCTTATTTACATTTCGAATGTTATTCCCATTCCCGGTTACCGGGTAAACATCCCCCTAATCCCTCTCCCTCCTCTTCGTTATGGGTGTTCCCCTCCCCATCCTCCCCCCATTGCCGCCCTCCCCCCAACAATCTAGTTCACTGCCCTCCCTCTTCTTTTACCTCCCCCTCCCCCTCCTCTTCCCTTTTCTTTTTTTTTTCTCCATCTTTATTAACTTGGTTATTTCTTATTTACATTTCGATTGTTATTGTTATTCCCCTTCCTGGTTTCCAGGCCAACATTCCCCTAACCCCTCCCTATCCCCTTCTATATGGGTGTTCCCCTCTCTATCCTCCCCCCATTACCGCCATCCCCCCAACAATCATGTTCACTGGGGGTTCAGTCTTGGCAGGACCCAGGGCTTCCCCTTCCACTGGTGCTCTTACTAGGATATTCATTGCTACCTATGAGGTCAGAGTCCAGGGTCAGTCCATGTATAGTCTTTAGGTAGTTTGCCTCCCTCTCTTTTCCCTCTCCCTTTCCCTCTGAAATAGTAGAGACTGTATTCATTGGCTTTTTATAAGTATGATATAATATGTTGAAGAAACATGTCAAGGGAGGAAGGAATTCGCTCAGGATTCCAGAGGGGTCAAACAATCATGGTGGAGAAACCATGGCAGAACAGCTCTCTCCATCACAGCCTGGAAACAGTAAGAGTGGTGAAAAGGGGCCAGGCAGGATATAGCCACAAAGGACACACTCCGGATAACCTATGTCCTCAACCATCCTCTCTGCCTTGCACAGCTCCTCTACCACCCAATAGCCTGTTCAAGTTTTTGTAAGTATGGATACTCTGCTAATTCCACATGGATTCAATGTATTTAGATCTCCATTTGAGTTTTGAACCTAAAAATGAATTAAGTCTTTCATTATGTCAGATACTTGATGATCCATTTGTCTTTGAAAAATGCCTCAAAGACACATCAAATGCTTCCGTAATCTCTTTGATTTTCTTCCATTCATGGAAGAGGGCGATCGATACTAACAGTGACAAGATAGAACCTAGAGCCCTTTGCATATTAGGCAAGTATTCTGCAAATGAATCATGTCCCCAGAAAAATCACATCATTTTAAAAGAACTTTTTCCATATCCCCCAATTTTGGCTGTTTTAAACATTTCCATTTCATGGCGATAAAATATGGGTGGCTACTGGGACTTTGAAATGTATGAATGGAGATATGCTATAACTGTAAAAGGTATGTCATTTCAGACTAAGGATGAAGAAAAATGTAAAATATCTTGATAACATTTATATCAATTAAGTATTGTTGTTTTGGAAATATTGGGTTGAAGTTTTTGAGTACAAAATTAGTTTCTCTATTTTCCTTTTTGGAAGCATTCGAGATTTTAAAGTATTTATGACTCATTCGTGCCTACATTGTGTTTGGGTTGAACAGCAGTGTTACGAACATTTAATAGTTTTCATTGGCTGGGCCATCAAATGACCACAACCTAGTGTCTCAAAGAAATATACACTTATTCTTTCGGTTCTAGAGGAGAGAAATCCAAATTTAGAAAGACTGTTTCTTGCAGAGGGTCTACGAAGGAATTAATTTTCCATGTTTTCCATAATTGAGACATGGCTGCCTATCTTGACGTGCCCCCCCCCCAACCATAAAGCCATGGGTCACAGTGTTACAAAAGTTTTGCTTAGGAAGTCTGATTCACAGGATTCTTGATTCACCATCATATTATTCCTAGCTTAGACAACCATAAATCTTCTATGTCTATGCATTGGCCTATATGGATATGATATAAAAATGGAGCCATGCAATGTGTTATTCTTCATGACTTGTTTCTTTCACTTAGCACACTGCTTTGGATCTGTGTTGTAGCATGCTTCTGGATTCTTCTTCCTTGCCTGAGAATGTTCTACACTATGCCCCTTCTTATTTGAGAGACCCTGGTGATTGGACCTGCCACAATTCAAGAAAATCTTCCTGGCTTAAGGCCAGCTGATGAGCAGCCTTGACTCTACCTGTAATCCATGTGGCCTACAACACTCACAAGTTCCAGGGATTACGATGAAGATGTCTTTGCAAAGAGGAGGTGTATTTCTTTTTCTGCCCATGATACTTCCCAGCAGCTCCAGGGACGACAATTCAGAGCAGAATACAAATACTCCTCTCCCCAGAGATAACACTTCTACTAGTGTCTTTTTGTGAGTTTATGAGATATTCTGTCCATACACACACACACACACACACACACACACACACACACACACACACACTTTTCTTTTTAATGTCCACATAGCATTAATTGGTTTATTTCAACTTTTTCACAGCTTTCCTAATCTTCAATGTATTTTGGAGATTGTGTTAATTGCTTAGGGATACTGTAACAAACGACTGAAGTGGGATGTTTCAAATCTCAGCTAGATATTCATTTACAGGTCTGAAGGACAAAGGCACAAAATCAGGTGTCAAGGACTGGCCTTCTTCCTGGAGCTCAAGGGAAGTGTATACACCAGGCCTCTTCCAGCTTCTGTTGGCTCCAGGCATGCCCTGGCTATCAGTCCATCAGCTCACTCTCAATGTCTGCTTTTGCATGGCCTCAATGAGCCCAGGATGCCTTCTCTCTGCTTCTTACAGTGACATTTGTTATTGGGTTTAACACGTACTCTGATAAGCATGCTGTGGGGACTGTTATGGTTTAAGTGTATGATGCCTTCTAATATAAGCCAGTCTCATCACAGAGACCTTTTAAGGTCACATTCCCAAGTTCCGTGTTAGGACAGGGGCCTGTCATTTTGGATACCTCTATCCAACCACTGAAGAATCATTCCATATCAAGAGGTAATAACCTTACTCTTTGAAAAAACTGTGTAGTATTTTATAGTAAGAATACATTATACTTAAATATCTTACCATTAGGCCATGCGAAAACAGACATCGGGACTAGAATGACATATTTGTCATATTTGTAGCTTTTCTCTGGGACTGCTTGTCAAAATACTCTTCAGCAGCTACAAGGTTCTGTGAAATTATAAGCTTTAAAAGGAATGGGGTTGTAGTTCATCCAACATACAGATGAGAATACATAAGGATGCCCAAGGGAAGCTTTCAGTGCGTCTGCTCTTGCAGAGCATGAAATATCTCCAGAAGAGAAGTGCTATGCCTGAACATATCTCGCCTCATCAGGATTCTGCCTGGATTTGAGAAGAAGCTCATGGTATCTCTGACCAGACTGTAGGCTGGATCCCTTGTTAACTCTCTCTCTCTCGTCATTCTTTACCCTTGTCAGGGGTTATGATCTCGCTTAGGTACATAAAGATTGCTGTGGACTTCTTGAAGAAAAACTCACAGGCAAGCAGATATGCTCATATTTAAGGGCAGCCTCTTCTTTCTGGGAAGGACAAATGTCCCCAAACCTGTTTTCTACTGAAGCTTGCGCTTGCCCAGAATGGTAAGTGTCCTGCCTTATCTCCACCCTATCTGTAACTGTGAGGAACACTACTCCATGACAAGCAGCATTTGGCTACATCTCTGTCCACGTGGGGCTTCCCAGGCTGTCTATGCCCACTCAGTATACACCTGCACCAATTGACCTACTGAGAATTTTGGAATGGAAGCTTGGCTAATTTCCTCTTCCTTTTCCCTGCAAGACACACACCCCTTTAAGAGAAATCACGTCAGGTAGAGAGGACTATTGTGTTTCTCAGGTGAGGCTTTTTAGATAAAACCTTGAGGTGAAACACAGCCTGCTTACAGTGGCTTCTAGCCCAGAGGCAGTTTGAACAGGTTCTATTACACAAAGGCATAATTCAGGTAGGGCTCCTGAACAAGGGCATATTGTCTCATTGTCACTGTGTCAGGAGACCTGTTAATGGTTTACATGTACCACGTCCTCCAATTTAAAGCTATGTGTTCCATTTGGCAGGCGAAACAAGAGATCTCCTGACCATCTGTGCAGACTGGCCAATTTCAAGGAACTCTTAAAATTTGGATACCCAAGTTGCCTCTCTCCTTCTCCCAACTGCTCTGTATATGGGGCAGCAATTAGAGTCTTATGTCCGTCTAAGCCTTCAGGGTGTCCCACTCAGGAATCAGAGCTAAGTGAGTAACTAGGGCCTAAGAAGTGGGGTCTCAACAGCTCAGACCTAATGAGAGGGTAGCTCTGTCTCCCAAATCCAAGAGCTACTTGCTTAAGTCACTAGTAACATACCACTTTCTGGCTTTTGGAAAGGTGGGGTGGACTGTGCTGTGTTCTCTCCAATGAGGTACTTGGGTAACA
Organism: Rattus rattus; assembly: GCF_011064425.1. Classification (NCBI taxonomy): domain Eukaryota; kingdom Metazoa; phylum Chordata; class Mammalia; order Rodentia; family Muridae; genus Rattus; species Rattus rattus. The sequence goes on from NC_046156.1 coordinate 195,427,115, forward strand.
CCCCAATGTTGGATTCTACCATCTACTTTTCAGGAGACACTCAGGGATCTTTCCCAGAGCCAGATCCTTCATGGGCATTTTCCCAAGTCATCCTCACAGGAATCTGGCAAGGTTGACTGACATAATTGGCGCAGGAGAAGAAACTAAAAAATAAAGAGATTGAAAAGAATGTCCAAGGTCACCTCCTAACAAGGGGGAGTTCTGGGGTCAGTGCCCATTTGAAGGTGTAGGACGGAGCTGGCATCCTCACACTTGTCCTGGGTGTCCCCATTGTCCTCCTCTTTATTCCAAGGTAATGAGTTAAGGGTGAAAGGTCATGATGGACACAATGTATCCATGAAGCTCTTCTGCTTTGCAGACTCTATTCACAGGGAGCTGGGCCCCTGGTGACGTCCACAAAAGATAGGAATGAGCAAGAATCTTCCCTTGCAAACAGACCGCTGGTTTTGAGTATGGCTTTTTCTTTCCTCGATGTTCTTTGGGCTTCTATTAAAATACAATAAAAATCAGTTCCAAGATCCTCTTCTTTTATGGCGTCGCAGGCCTGTTCAATCAGAGGTCAGCTGTATCAAAAGCACCTTTTCTAGTCTTTCACAGCAAGAGAGATTATACTTTAAAAGGTTGGCCCATTATCGATGGGAGCAGCCCCCATGCCTTTCCCATAATTAGTCACCTCCTTAGAATGTATCTACTCTTTGTGGCAACAACTCACACCATTAATGGCCAGTGAAGTGTTTTTCTAATGAGCCCCTTGGTTCAGAACTAGGACATTTATGTGTCCAGAAGAGCCTACCCGCGTGTGAGCTAAGAAGTGGCCAAGTCCTCCTTTTTAAATACCTCATCAGTCCTTAAGACTCCGAAAGCTCCTAGAATTTTGAAAATACATGCAATTCTGGGTTAAGCCTGCCCACGTCTTTTATCAGTTAAGAATGAGTTAGTTTGTATGCAACAGAAATCCAACTTTTTAATACTGAAATGGTAAATTCAAAAGTCATTTCTTTACTCATTCATGGCAAGAAGCCTAGTTATAACCAGTGCAGAATGATGCACCCTCCCCCTCAAACCACCCCTCATGCAGCTTCTTACCGAAGCCCCTTTTGTGTGTGGCTTAAGGGGCAAAAGCAACACAGCCCAGTAGCAGCCAAGCTTGTCTGTTTATATCAGGCAGGAATTTCCATCCCTAACCCCCGCCCCCTGTTTCATCTCCTATTCATTTCTATCTGAGAAAATGTTTTAAAGGGTCAGCGTGTATAACTGGGGATTCTGCTCTCCTAGCCAATATAGGGATTCTGTTTCCAGGCAGAGAGAGGAGAGTGGCTCAGAAGTGGGGAAGCCATGCCATCTGAGAGAGCATCTCCCGAACAAGAGAAACGTGTTTGGGAAGTTAGCTTACTATGTCATTAATACTGCAACGTAAGTTGGAGTGCAGCAGGCAGATACTGTTTTCTTTCAACTCAAGGCAGCATTGGAACACTGGACTCTTTGTCAGGAAAAGGAAATAAGTTAGAAATAGAGGACAACGCTGTTCCTCTCCTCACAGATTTGCTTAGGGTGTGGGCCCTCTTCTAGGATGTGGTTAAGCTTCCTCTGGTCTAAGCTTCTAACCTCCACCGCCACTAACAATCTGGACAGGACAGCTCTTGGATGTGAAGTTTCCCCGTGTTCTGTAGGTTGCCACAAAGATGCCGATAGCCTTGCCTCTCTCCCCATAGCTGTTACAAGTGAAATCAAAGCAGCCCCCAGGCATTACCAAGGTTCCCCCAGCTAAAAAATCAGTAATTGGATCTCTTCTGCCCCACTGAACACTGCTGATGGAACACATATCTTTTTCTAGTTTTAAAAATGAGGAGGGTAGGAGCCACCTACTTACCAGTTGGAATTTCTAACCAGTGAGCCAGTAACTGGCTCCCAGCAAAGTTTGCGTATTGTATCTGCCCTGGGCTCCTACCAACCCAGCCGCCATGGCATCTGTAATACAGTCCTCGTATTCAAAACCACCATCTCATGGACAGAATTTACAGGAGCAAGAACAAGCGAGCAGCAAAACCACTTGGCAAATAGAAGCACAGGATGAATAGTTTAATTCAAATTTCAGATCGCTGTTTGGAATGGAAGTCCGTAGCAACCCTAAATGGGAGCAGCATGCGTGTTTACATGCATGTCAGAGTAGACTATTCCTGGCATTAGATTTTCTTGCCACACTTCATGGGTATTCACATAGTCCAGCAAGTGCTTTCTGTGCCTATCAGCAGGTATGCTGGTGCCCAAAAGCTGTGGTCAGGCATCGTCGTATGTAGAGGCTGTGCCCTTACCCTGACGTTGAATCTCAGGCAATGCCAAAGACATCGGGCCCTCAGACTATAGCACTCGTGTCTGCATCTTCAGATCATGATGCAAAGGAGGCTCTTTCCTTTTTGCTCCATAGATAACTTAACAGTGACAGTGGCTTACTCCTGAAGCTTCTGCTGGTCCTTGTTTTCTATGTCTAGGTGGCATAGGAACCATGAAACCTAGGCAATGAGATGCCAGAGAAAACCCATGTCAGCACCTGATTCTCAATAGCCTGAGTATCAGCAATCAAAAGGTGGGGCCCCCTTTCTTCTTCTTCATGAGCAACCATGGAAGTCAGTATCCCGTGATGGTTTGGCTGGCTGTGTAGAGAAACTGCTTATGATCTGCATCCCACAGAACTGACCCAGGAAGTTGTGTTGGATATCAGCATTGTGGAACTTGGAACAAACTAGCTTTAAAGAGGTCTACACCAAGGTTTCCCAAAATTCTCTGAGGAGGATGCCTGGACGTGATCAGTAACTACTTAGCATTCACTGCCCATGCCGATAAGCCATGCAGTAAAAGACATTAGACAAACATTTATTATGTATATACACTGTGCTGACCCACATGTTGAAGATAGGAGCATTTGTTGCTTTTTAAATTCTTAAATCAACTATACATATTTAATCATCCATAATTATGTTCTCAGCATCTGATTCTCCTTGCCAAAGCTCTGAGAGGACAGAGCAATGTTCCTCTTAGTCCCTATTCTGTAGCTGGCACCCAATTGTTCTGTATCATTTGTGAATGCTCTAGATAGATGGGTTGAGTGAAGGGTAGCAGTGTTTAGTCTACACTTTGAGAACTTCCCAGTTGGTGCAATAACTCCTATGGGGCTGCAGAACAGACTCATGGGAGGATGTGCTTGAGGGCCAAGGATCACTAGCACTGGAAGTTATGCAAAAAGACAAGGAGATATCGCTCAACACATGAAGCTTAGGATTGACGCAATAGCCTGACTATGGAACACACACACACACACACACACACACACACACACACACACACACACACACACACACACACCATGCTTTGATTAGATTCCCTTCTTGAATTCTCTGTTTTACTTACACAGATTTCCTGCCTGGGTCTAGATTGTGCCCTAAGAGGCCTCATGTAAAATGCCACTTGGTCTGGCTGCTTAGAAGCTTACTGAAAGACAGTGAACTTTTCTTCCCAAGGGACAAAGACGGAGCTTCTTTAAAACTAAAACTAAAATATAGCTTACCAAAGCGTGCTGGTGAGGTAGCGATGGAACCGGTGGATCACAGTCCTAAGAAGGCGTTTCACTCGTCCACTTGAGCCCAGCCTGTGCTTCAGTGGTAAAATACGGCTGTGTGCTCCCTCTATCCATGTCATTATACAAGAATCCACATGGCTCTGAACTAAAATGTGAAGAATTATTCCCTTAATGCTGCTTCTGAGCCCCCGCATCCTCAGTAGCTCATTTCTTGAGTAGGGCTAATCCTTTTTCTGTGGTTACTGTTACCTATTATTTTCTTATACAATGCTTTGAAAGAAAGAAAAAAGAAAGAAAGAAAAGTAAATTGGTTTCTAGTGGTTACTGAACAGCATTCACACAATTCATAGGTACAGACTCTAGCAACAACATAAAACGCCACTTAAGAATTTCCAACATATATTTGATGTAAACCAAAATATTTTCAGTGGAGCACTCTTTATTCTAGTCAGTTTCCCTTATTATATTAAACATGGAAATGGAACCGGCTGCTTTATGTGGCTTCTCCTTCTTCCCGTGTTTATAATTTTTCAAACTTTAGGACCTAGTAGGCATTGTCCCTGGCAAGGGCACCCTGTACATTGGTCACCTAAGAAATGGAATGAGGGCCTGATACAGGGCAGTGTGAGTGTGTTGATATCTGTCTCTTGAGGCAGACCCAGGATATTTTGTTTGTGATTGCTGAGGAGACCTTGTACTGCTAGCTCCCTTCCTGGTGGCCACAAAACACACCTGCCAACCCCATTGGTTTCCAAATACTCCTTTCTTAGCTTGATCCTGGGAGAGATATGATCTCCTGAGAATCTGCTAGTCTTTCTAAGGGTATAGTAGCCTGGAATCTGTTAAGGTATTCTGCAGTGATCAATAGCACATAGCAAACATAAATATGTAGAAAGCAATTTGTACCATTTTTCTTCATTAACTTCTTGTCTGTTGTTTCTTACCACCCTCTTACTTGGGGCTCAATGTGCACTTCGATTCTGGCTTCTTAAGTATAAGTTTAACTGTCGATCAACTCTACGAATTAGTGCTGCATGTTTCTACGTGTTGCCTTAACTGTATTCACAAAGGTTGATGTGTCTGTTTTTACTTCAAGGGTTGAAAAATATTTTCATTTCCCTTGAGCATTACTCTTTGAAGTTATTTGAGGTTATTTAGAAGTACACTGCTTAATTTTTTTTTTCTTTTTTCTATTTTTCGGAGCTGGGGACCGAACCCAGGGCCTTGCATTTGCTAGGCAAGCGCTCTACCACTGAGCTAAATCCCCAGCCCCACTGCTTGATTTTAAATACTTGTGGGTATTCCAAACTTTCTCTCTGGTCATGACTTCTGCCATTCTTCTGTCATACTTGGAGAAAGTACTCTGTGCCAGAGTTTCTCATCTTTTAAATGCATTACGTTCACGTAATGATCCAGAATATAGCTTGCCTTGGTGACAGTCCGTGTACACTTGAAAATGATGTGGCTAGATCATGTTCCTCAGACCTTTGTTCTTAACAAGTTCGGCAACTCTTTTGCATCATTTCATGAGAGAGGAGTTCCTCTTCAACACTGCAGGTTAGTTTCTGTTTCTCCTTCAGGCTTCTGAGGCTCTGGCGTTCCAAACACTCAAGCCTAACTCTTGTCTGACCGTTTCTTCACTGTGGAATATTCCTCTTCATCGCCCAAGCAGCGGTTTCAGTGGGTTCCTCTGAGCTCATGGCCTGTCCCCCAGCACTGCGTATCTTTCATGTCGTAACCTAAGAATCTGAGCAAACCCTCGAGCCTCGTTCACAGTGCCCACTCTCCTGGCCACAAGTCCAGGGGTGATTTCCCAAGATTTCTACCAGTCTTCTCTGTGAACGATCCCCGAGTCAGTGGAGGAGTGTATGTGAATTTTTCCTATGCCTGTGATCTTCACAGTTCTATGCTGCCTTGTAGTCCTGTATTTTGTAGATCAGTTATCTATTTCTATAACTAAATAGCTGAGATAATCCACTCAGACCAAGAAAATTTTATTTGAATGTATGTTTTTAATTATTCTTTAATTAATTTCATATTTATTTATTTTCATATTTATTTATTTCACATTTAATTAAAACATAATTACATCACTTTTCCTTCCCTTTCCTTTTTCTAGCTACTCCCCATAGCTCCCTAACTCTTTCTATATGTCCCCCTCACTCAATACCCTCCTCTTCCCTGATTATTGTTACATAAATATATATTTTTAAAATATGTATCTCTATATATGCATGTTTACATAAACATATAAATATAACTTTCTGAGTTCACTTTTGTTGCTTGTGTGAATATATGGTTTCAGGGTTAACCACTTTGTACTGGACAAACAATTAAGGGAATAAACCCTGGGAGAGGCACACTTTGAAGATATTAGCTGCCTAGTTACTTTGAGGACTGTGACAAGGCTATAGATAATGATGGAAATGTCAGACTGTAGCAGGCCCTACCTTGTGGTCAGAAATTTAAGCAAGAAAGAGGAATAGGCTGAATCATAATAATCCTTTCAAAGCTATACTCCCAAAGACAAGAAGACTTCCCACTCAACCCCATGTTATAGCATTTCTACAACTCTCAGTAGTGTTGAGAACCAAGAGTTCTACATATGAGCTTTTAAGGAACTCTTATCCAACAGCCGGCAGTTGAACATCACCGATGTATTTATTATTTATGATTTTAGCAAAATCATTCTCCACTGACATTGACTCTTTCTAGTAAAGACATTTTACCTCTCCTTGTAGCCATAATCTTCCTTAGATATTCCACAATATGGTTGTCCCATGAACTCAATATACTAATGAGTTTATAAAAACATGAGAATGTACAGTTGTCTGGCTTTTGCTGCTGCTGCTGCTGCTGCTGCTGCTGCTGCTGCTGCTGCTGTTGTTGTTTTGAGAGTGGGACTGAAGAACACTTTAGTCTTATATCCTATATGTTAACTGATGTATAGATTAATTTTTATTGGTTATTTCACTCCTTTCTGAAGAGGAATTTGAAATGACAATCTGCAGACCATCAAAATGCAGCCCAGCATGGAATCTATTTCTTTGCTCCTAACTTTGGAGCTAGACACTCCGGACAGAAGACAGAAGAAAAGATACAATAGCCAGTAATACAACTTTCTGCTTCGTTTTCTTCCTTTCTTTCAGAGATCTTGAATGGAATAGTGTCAATCTTTAAATCTCTTGGGCTTCAGGAACAACTGGGTTGAGCTAGGAAAGCCAAACTATTTAGAGGCCAGAGAGAAATTGAGAAAATTCTTACTATATCTAGATGAACGAAATGCAAACTCTGTCAAAATGTCTTTAAGGGATTCAAAGTGTAGGAGAATGATTACTAGTGTAGTCACATTGCCTTCCCTCCTTTGATCCATTCCCATCCCCACCTTGTACACATAGGATCTAAATGTGCTTCCCTGTGGGAAAAGGTCTGGTGTCAGGTCAGAGTGGGAGATGAAACACTGCTCCCTTCTGCCACTCACATCTGTTACAGGGTAGCTTCCGGCCATTGCATCACAACACACACCATTGGCTTGCCTTGACCCTGACACCATTTTTATAGGCTTAATAATAATAAATCTATGTCCTGAAATAGTTTTGCAGATTACAGCAATCAATCAAATTTCAGGGAGCCCAAGACCATTAATGTCATCAGCAGTGATGCAAACCCCGGGAATCCATCTACATCAGCCATTACGACGGAAAATACACCGGGAGAGCCTGAAGCTGGGGGGGTATAGATGGGAAGGTAAATTGCTATTCTATTTTTATCAGCCATCAAGAGATGATTTTCTTGGGGTGGTTTTGTCTCTTCATGGTAGGAAATGCTACTGGGACTTGCTAATTCCTGTTGCAAATTATCAACTATGAGGTTTTTGCTCACTCTGGGGCTGTGCACTTAAATGCCGTCTATTAACAGTCTACAAGCCAAAGCACTAGGGAGGTTTTCCCACAACTCCCCAGTGAGCTATGTCAAGGAATTATTCTCCACCTCCCTTGAAGATGGTCCAAACTATCGACACATTGCCTTGTCCAGACACGTCTAAGGGGACACTCAGCTGGAAGGACGTATAGCCACATGGAAGCCCCAGGCCTCCCAATTGATGAATGCACCTGATTACCAAAACTCTGAGGAATGGGGACCATGGAGAATGAAAGGATTGTTCATTAGGGCACGAGTTTAGAATTTTCTGTAACATCTAAGGCTTATTTTCTCCTGAATATGGCACAGTGAAGCGAAAGCAACTGAGACTTACAAGACAGGAAAAGTGAGTTACTTGCTTGGCTCTTCTGCTAACTAGGTGTATGATGTCAGCCAAGTCATCTAAACTTAGTGGGCATTATTTCTGTCTCTTTTATGGACAATTTTCACTAGTTCAGATATTCTAAGCATTGGCCCAGGTGGTTGTTTGGGTTGGTGTATGTGTATGTGTGTGTGTGTGTGAGTGTGTATACATGTCTGAAAATGTGTCCGTGTGTGTGTGTGTGTGTGTGTGTGTGTGTGTGTGTAAGGCTGTGTTTGTCCCTGTGTGTGTGAGACTATGTAATGTCTGAGAATATCTCTATGTGTGAGAGTGTGTCTATGTGTGTGTATGTCTGTGTGTTTGTACGTGTGAGTGATGCATATGTCCATGTGTGTGATCTGTATTCCTCTGTGTGTGTGTGTGTGTGTGTGTGTGTGTGTGTGTGTGTGTGTGTGTAGGGAGTGATTTAACATGAAAAATGTCCATTAAAATTGCATTTTCATTTTCAGGAAGCTCAGAGGCACCATTAATATCAGATTGACTCTTTAAGTAGCAACGATGGCACCCATAGGTAGGCACTCCTGTCCACGGACATTGTGTTCTCCCAGCCCCTATTCCCCCACATGCTTTCCCCAACTCTAGAATGTATTCATACTAACAGCTAATTGCTGGTGGCACGGGTTTTGGTAACACCTGAATAAGATCTACAGACACAGTTATATCTAACTTTAGTCTAACAAAACAAAGCTTATATTTTGAAAGCAATTAAGTAGTGTAGTTTAAGAATAAAAGAAATAGGATCCCAAATAGCTGGGTGTGGTCTTCATCTCACCTTTTTATCCTACTATGTGAGTACCAACATAGGCTGCCATTTACCAACTTCTGGCTTCTCAATTTCCAATCAGAAAATAAGAACTATTTTGTATGCATGGCTTCTTCAGTTTAAACCATTCCCACACATAGCAAAACACCTCATCATAGGCCCAAGGACATGAAAGTTGGATCTTCCCACCAAAGAACAAGGTCTTAAGTCAGCAACAGGACTGTGCTCTACAAAGACCATACTTGTCTCAGACATCTTCTGCTGGTAGCACTTGCTTACTAAAGAATGCTCTGGTATATGTCCTCAGCCTCTGGGTGGCTGCCTCTGCTGGATCATGTATTTCTGCTCTTCAGATAAGCTGGTTAGGTGACATCAGATATAATGCTTTTACAGCTCTTTCCCTTCCTAGTTTGGTGCCAAGCATAGTCTAAAACCATCCTTGAGTGGCCAGTACACATATACAATGAGGAGTTGACCTGCCTTTCTAGTACTGACTACAGTGAGACTATCCCTCACAATTAACCAGCCAAATCTAAAGCCAGGGCTCTTAGTTATCTGTGCATCCAAAACTCCACATGTAAGTGCATGGTTATGGACATATTCTGAAAATCCACATCCATATTTAAAATCATGTGGGGACTATGGGTTTAGTGATAAATGTCCTTGGACTTGGTGAATATTTTACTGTCCTCTGTAGCTAAGCTATCTTTACCGGGTAAACGCCATTCCCTTCTCCTACCTCAAAGCCTTCCCTTCCTCTGTCTTCCCTGTGGATTTATAGTAGCAAGGTGTATAGAAATTTCCATCTAAGAAATGCACATAAAAATAAATCATCTGTCTTCCCACTCCTTTACTCCTGTAACTGTTGTCTCAAGAGAGCTTGCAAGCCTTTATGATTTTTCTGATTGAGGGAAAGATTGATTCCATGGCAAAGAGTGGTGACCTTGACAATGTCAAATAATTTAATATGCCATTAGGCTCCAGGCCTGACTTTTGGGTTCATTCGCAGTCATTGAGGGCTCTGTTTTCTCTGAACAATATGGCTGTTGAGAAGGACTTGGGAGGTGGTCATTCATGCAGTCACCTGCTAAAGGGGTCTTTCAATTTCACTTTTAATAGGAAAATAAAATCAGTTACTGTATCAGCAAAAGCTTTTCAGAAAAATCAGGTCATTCTATGGTCCATGGCTCTTTTATTATGATTGGAATCATGTCAGTAGATCCACACATAATAAAATGCTGCCTCGTAGGTCTGCGGAAACAGGCAAGAAAATTGGGTTTTCAAAAGTTTCACCCAATGTTACTTTCTTAGGACAACAAACCATGGGAGTTTTAAGAAGCGAACAGCCATGAAGTTGAAGTTCCGTTGATCTTTCTGTGGTGGGGGAAAAAAGACTATGAAAGTGCATGGCCTGCTTTCCCTGGGTGGGGAAACTAGGAGCTGCCACTTGGTCAAACCTCTGTGTCCCTAAATCCCACTGGCCACCAGCCCTTCCCTTGGGTTTGCAATCAGCCACATTTGCCTCTGCTTCTGCGCTCTTTCACTTACGGGGTGACCTTGTGCAAATGACTTAATCCCTCTGGAGCCTCTATAGGAATTAAATGAGATCATGCTTGGAAGACTGTTCTCACAGTATTTGGCTCAGAGCCAGTGGTCAATAAATGGAGCTGTGATTAGCATCATTATTATTATTGGGCTTCATCTTCGGTGCCTTAATTATCTGTGGGCCCCACCCTATCAGTGTCTTTCTGCCTCCCAGAACAGCCTTCCTTCTGTGCTCAGGTTTCACCGTTGGCCTACTGCCAGCTTCTCCCTTCTAAGCAGTAAGGGAACGGTGTCTTCTATGCCTCTCTGGGATGTAGGGAACTCCCAGGTACTTTCAAATTCCTCGAAATTGAGCTGTCATCTAACAACAGCTGCTCCCTGGGCTGTGGACACTCAAAGTCTGAAGGTATATGCAGAGCCTAAACTGTCTGAGATCTTTTGACGACCCAGGTAAAATTACAGGTCTTCGAGTCCTTTCAGGAGCCCTGAGTCTCTACAAGGAAAATAGTACCACAGTATTTCTTTGTTCCCACCCATAAATGCACTTCCAAGGTGCACATAGGCTTTCTGCAATAGCTACAAGCACCTGTCAACATGCTTTGGACACACAGCTCCCTGTGACCTACTTACATAGTGATCTTCTGGTGGCCAGCTGTGGCTTCCCATAGCCTGATGTTGGAAGATACTTTGTGTATCCATAAGTCCTGTTGCATGGAATTTGAGATCCCAACATTAAAAGAAAGCCAAAGATGTCTACATTTACGTTTGGAGTTTTCCAGGAGATCTAGCAAGCCTGAGCAAAGGCAGCTCTTTCTAAACTTGGATTCCTGCTGCTGCATGGCAGCTTAAGCGCTCAAACAACAATCATTTCACTCCCACTCCTCACCAAAATGTTACAAAAAACAAAAATCAAAACCAAAAGAAACTTGTAGTAGAAGAGTGGGTTCTTGGGCTCACCCCTTTCTGAGACATCATATTGTCTATATAGCTAGAGATAAATAAGGTAGGAATGAAGTTGCCTGTGAGATCCAGGTCAAGCAGGCAAAGAGCAAAAGCTGCCTTCTTCAATGTCCTTTTCAGAGGCTGCCACCAGCAAGTGTAGCCCAGGGTAAAGGTGGATCTTCCCACCTCAAAAAAACCAGATTAGAGGGGGGGTGTCTTTCCACTTCAAATGATTTAATTAAGTAAAACAAATACAAGAAACCTCACAGGTGTAGCCAGCCACCTGGGTTTTAGTTAATTCCACATGTAGCCCAGTTGACAACCAAGAATAGCCACCACGGTTTTCAAAAAACCCTCCCACACTTGAAATCTAGGTGAGGTCGCCAGTCATGACTGTAATGTGCATCTCAGGGCAGAGTTACTTCTGACACATAGAAGACGTTTTCAGTATTCAAAAGTAGTCACAAGAAAATGACAAGCAGCAAGTAAATAGTAATTTCAAGACAAGAGAATTCTGGGTAGATTTGCTGTTCTGAAGGATGATGCGAACGGTTGTCAGAATCAAAACTGCCCAGAAAACTCTCTGTGTGAACAGAACAAAAGGCATGTCTATTTTTCACTGTCTATCACTGTTTGTGTGCATGCATGTGTGTGTGTGTGTGTGCAGGGGTGTGTGTGTGTGTGTGTGTGAGCAAGGAGCACAGCAGAGATGAGAGGAAAGAGAAAAGATACACGTTCAATTACCATACCTTTAGACAAAGGAGTTCTCACAAGTGACCTATATTGCTTGCTGAGTGCTAGGTGGAAACGGTCTGTCTGTAGGGGCTTTTGCCTTGGCTTTAGTCTTACAGGCTGTGTGTTGTCATGTGTGTTGTCGCTATTGATAGGAGATCACATCTACATTCTTTTCCCAATAATGAATTCTTCAAAGGTGGATTCAGTATTCGCCTATGCTGGCCACTTAGGGCTTAACTCTCAACATAGTTTATCAATTCCACTCCATCTACTCAAAGTGTAACTCACCCATCTGCTTCCTAACACACCATGCTCTAACTCCCAGACAATTGTCTCTGCCTCATGAACATTGTTCCTTGTTCCAGGTCTCAGTCAACCTACTGTAAATCCAACTTCCCAGTTCGGCATCATGCATTTCAGATGTCTCCACAGTCTCTCTTAGAAACCTGCATCCCTCTAGTGCTGCATAAATCTATGAGAGTTTTAGACACTTTATACATCTCTAAATTCCTTTAAATAATTTTTTAAAGTGCTATGTATTTCCTGTACCCTGGGCAGCCTTCATTCACATCCATGCTGTCTGTTTCCACTGTCATGAACACAGAGTTGTTTATAATTGTTTCATCAGTAGAAACCTTTCACACACCTTGAAGCACTGTTGTGACAGTCACCATTGTCTCTTGTCATTTATGAGAACCATGACTAAGTCAAAGACTTTTGCAAGAAAAAGCATCTACTATAACCCAGAGTCAATTTAGAGATGTGGGAACCAAAAGATAGGTCGTGATTCTTGTTTTTAGGAACCTTTATGTTTTGCTCTGGCAAAGATCTATAAATATACTTAGATCAAGGACTGGCCACTAAGTACCCCTTTATCCTAACCTAGATGCAGAAGATACCCAGAAGCCTTACCGTGTGGCCTCTGGTGGTGAAGGTGTTGTTTCTGACAAACACTGGAAGGTGGGCTGTGAGGGAGTTCCAGGAACTGTGTTAAATTTATGATCTGGGCTCTTGTGCTTTAATTATATAACACAACGGACACAACTTTGGCACCTCCACTCCCATGGACATGCCAGGGTGGGGAGGGCACATGTCTGTTGGATTCTCTGTGCCTACAATGTTGGCACATCAAAAGTGTCATGGCTGGCCATCAGAGGAGGAACTGGAAATGAGGAAGCTTAGATGTTTTACTCCATGAGACTCTTAATAGTTTGGTGCAGTTTCTTTTCTTTTCTTTGACAAATTAATACCCCACTCCATGCAAAACCCCAAAATCTAAACACTTTGTTTCCTCGTATAATTTGATAAAGGGAAACCGATCAAAGCAGCAGCTCCATTTCCCTTGATGGACATTGCCTGCTATTACTCTTTTCCTGTTTTCCTTTTGGAAGTATATTGTCTTCACATTAAGGTATTTTGCCCACTTCCGTGATTACTTACCTAGGGGGAGCAACTTTAATGTGCAACCCCAAATGCTCTTTTGAAATTTTGGTGAAAATAAGTTTAGGCTTTCTCTTCTCTAAAAACAGAGGGAGAAGAGGGGAGGGAAGGCAGGGAGGGAGGGGGAGGGAGAGAGAGAGAGGGGAGGGGAGGAGAGGGAGGAGGGGGGAGGAGGGGGGAGGGGGGAGGAGAGGAGGAGGGGAGGGAGGGAAAGGAGAGGGAGGGGGGAGAGGGGGGGAGGGGAGAGAGGGGAGAGGGAGAAAGGAGGAGAGGAGAGAGGAGAAATGAGTTCTCTCTAGTCAGGCCTGTCCTCAGAAATCTACCCCGACTGCGTCTTATCAGGTTCCATTTCCTCAGAGTCTTTTGCAATATCACAATCCTAACGACTGCTAGTGTTTTCTTAGCCAATCTGATATACATGCTCTTCTAATTCCAACCGTTCACTAATAAAATGTGTTAGGCTCAGCATTCCCTCCTAGCTAATTCTTGGCCTTTCTAGCCTTCTCTATAATTGGCTGTGAGGCTGATTGTCTGGAACCCAGCCCTGGGGTATGAAGCCACAGGCAAGATCTCTCCCTTGAACAGTGATGAGCTTTGCCAGAATGGCCAAGTTTTGCTCCATTCCTGAGGAGAAGAATTGGGAAGCAGTTTGAGCGAGTACCTGGATATGCTGAGGTGACTTGACCTGGAATTTGGGGTGTATCACTGTCTTTCCTCCCATCTCCTCCACTCTCAATCTCCTCTCTCCTCACCCCACCCATCCACATTTCCAGAGCCTAGAGTAATAGTTTTCATCCTTGTGAGAACCGAGGAGTGTTTTAGAGCCAAGAAGGTCTAGTTTTGAACACATCATTTTACCTAAGGTTTGATTTCCTCACCAAATAGGGGTGATAATACTTTCTGGAAAGGACTATGAAGAAGGCATGGAATAGTGACTATTGACGGCTAGACATATTGGCAATATTAAATGAAGAATAGCGTCACATCATTGCATACTGCTCCTCTATTCAAGTTGAAGCTCTCCATGAACAACGGCAGCACATACTTAGAAAGCCATTACTATGTGGGACCTGCTCAGTATATTCTGAGTCCAAACTGCTGGTGTGTAGTGATCTTTCTCTACTTCTTTGCCCAACTCTTCTTGGATATGCCTTTTCTCCGATATTTTCTCCTGAAAAACAAAATTCTTCCTTCATGTTTAAAAAACATAACAAAACAGAAAGGGGAACTTAACTTTCGGTTAAGCCCATTCGCCCAGTGCTCCCTTTGATCCAGGGTATGCTCTCACCTGCCCTGTGGACCAGCATTCTTCAGCCACAGCTGCACTTGGCCATCATGCCTCTCATTGCCTCTAGGCTAGGCCGAAGGAACTGACACCTTTGGGAGCAGAAGCAGGAAAAGCCTGGAGAATCACTGGAGAGTCTTGTTTAAATGTAGGTTCTGTTCCTCCCAAGTCACCATCAGAAGTGGCGGCTGCAGAGAGAAGGGATACTGTGAGCAGCAAACCCAGGCTGGCCTGACCCCCTTTGCTAATCATTAGCTTCCTACTGACTCCGTTGTGGACCCTCTCAATGACATTGCCACTCTTGTTAACAGCATGTGAACTCTAGGTCCCAGGAGAAGGACAAATACACACGACTCTGGAAAGAAAAGATGGCAGCTCCGGTGTCACTGAGCCAAAGATTTTGGTTAGGAGATTTATACAGAACCTAGGGCTAGTCGATCAAGGACAACTATCACCAAATGCTTGGAGACGTCTTAAAATAGGAACATTTCTCATCCTAGCTTTGTCCCTAAGTTATGGACCATTCTTTATGAGGCCCTTAAAAATAGCCCACGAGGGAGTAGTGAATTCTAATTTTGTAGCTGTCACTTTCCTGCAGCAATCGATGCCAAAAGATTGCCCTTTGTGTGACCCCTAAACGGAATTCAGCAGTAACCACCTACCTCACTCTCTCTGGAGCTCTGTTCAGTACAGTCTCAGCAATGTTCATGGGGGTCCAATATAGGCATATCTGTTTGCAGACTTCTTGAGTCATTCTAATCCTGTTGTAAGAGACAAAACTAAATCCACCTCCCCACCCCATCCCAGGAAAATGCTGGAAAAAAAAAAAAACAAAAAAACATGATGTTCCCCAAAACAACCTCTTCATTTATAATATGAGATGCTAGAGTCAGTTTTCCTCTGAGGGCCTCTATCAAATGCATCTTTGTGTATTTTGAGCAGAGATCAGGTATCAATCATTATATAGAGGCTTCAACAAACACAACTCTGAGGGTTCTCATAATTTCCCAAATGTACACGGCTTGGTTCTCTCTTCTCTCTCAAATCACTCCTTTCCTTAAGGGTGACAGATAGAGCTTGTAGGTACAATAGGAATATACATCAGAGTTGGATGAACTAGTGAATCTTAGTGAACACATGATTCTGGCAGAAGAAAGCTTGATTCTAGTCCTGATCATGCCTTAGCTATGTCCAAGAAGGAATAAAATTAGGTTTTTAGTAAGTAAAATGATTTCCTTTTAGCAGTTAGAGTCCCTTCCCAAATAAGCAATAGATGCAATCAGGTAAGGCTAAAATAAAAACAAACATATATCTTAAAAAAATAGATCTGACTCACCCACCTACTCAATCAATCAACATTTTTAAAAATTCATATTACATGTCAATTCTTCTAACACTTGTCCCTTTAGTTTGAGACAGTTTATATTCTTTCTTCCTTCCTTCTTTCTCTCTCTCTCTCTCTCTCTCTCTCTCTCTCTCTCTCTCTCTCTCTCTTTCTTTCTTTCTTCTTACTGGAACAGCAGTGGTGCAAGGAACATTTCCTGTGGGATGAATCTGGACTGTCCAGATGAACTAAGACTTAGTTGATCTCTTTCAACATTTCCATAGTACCCAGTTAGATTCAGCTCTGCGCATGTCTAATATTATTCAAAGTCAAACTCCCGGAATGAACCTGGTAGAGACGGGAAATACTAGGAAACAAAACTCATATTTATTTTGGAAGCAACAGGCCAATATGTTCCAATTTTCGTTGTAGGGAGGCAAATCTGGATAAAATTGTAACACTGGATCTGTGAGTGTTGAAAAGAGGGAACGGGTCTATTGGCCAACCCAGCTCCTGGACTGAATCCTGGACAGGCCTCGAGCTGTTTTCCAGGGTAAGTTTTGTGTTAACAGCAGCAGCATCAGGTAATTTTTAAAGACACACAATAGGGACCTAACCATCACCTGATTCTGAAGCCTTGATTATATGAGTGCAGCCTCTCTAAAGTGGAGAGAGGGACTTTATATTACTTTTACTGATAGTGTTGTGGAAATTTTTAATCCCGTCCCAGGGTTTCTACCCTGCCTTTGACCATTTAGTTCCTGGATAAAAGACACACACACCCTTTATATTTACAGTATGCCTTAAACAGGACAAGAACTGGGTAGATATCAGCCTTCTGTGGTACTATAATCTACTCTCCTATGGATAACCCCAAGTTATTACTTACTATGTTTCATCTCGGCTGCTCTTAACTCCAATTGGCCAGTCCGCAGAGCCACATTTTTATGGCTCACCTAACCTATGATGGCTTCTCCTTCCTTCTATACCTTCTTCTCCTCATGGCTCTCCTCCAACCCCAAGCCTGGGTAACCTAAACCCCTCCTTTGTCTCTCCTGCCCAGCTATTAGCTGTTGGCATCTTTATTTACCAATCAGAAATAACTTGGGGGAAGGGTCACAGGTCTCCATGCAGACTCCAGATCTTGGGGACCTGCACTTAGCATTACAATAGACAGCAAGACCAAACCTTAACAGAATCCAACAGTTCTCTGAGCATTGCCATATTTTAGCAGCCTTTCTCTATCTTAGACTTTCCTTCTTCACCCTCCCTCCTTCCATAATCAGCACTAAAATGGACAATATCAATTTTTTGTCTCTTAGATTTTGCCATCTGTCTTAGTGAAGAGGATATTTTATCTGTGAAATTGTCTTGGGTATTACTCCTTAGTACAAGTGAATAATTCAACGTTGACATAGATCACTGTAACTAAGAAAGACTTGTGGATAGCTACTCCATATTTTAAGCTGTATTTTAGGTTTCATATCTGCCTTAACAGGGCAAGTTCAGAGTAAATGATAGGCAGAGTCCTGCCTCCAGAATGCCACCCCCAAAATAGATTTTATTTTGTTTCTAGGTTATGAAATCTCAAGCTCTTGAGCTTATAGGTTTTTCATTGTCCCCAAATGGAGACAGGGAAATATTCTAGCACTCTGTGTTGGTAAAAACATCTTCAGGTCCCTTGTGTGATGTACATTCACCTTAGTATAAAACTCACGCTCTGGCTGAAATGCTGAAAGGGCTATGATGAAATTCTAGGTCATTCCATGTATCTAGTTTGAGTTACAGTATGACAAAAATGGAGAGAAAATTCCATGTAAAATATGTAGGAATTGTCTGGGAAAGAGTCAGAGTCAGTCCTTCCCAATCATCATGTCTCGGTGTCTCTGAACTCCTACCAATGAGTTCTTTCCCAAGGGCTGGTTACCTAGAAGGGGCTGGGCATGAGCATGCACGTTACCATCTCTGCTCTGTATGCCGGCCTTCTTCACAGAAGCCTTTCTTTTCTCTGTGCAGCTGTAAACCATTCCTTATTCCTTCCAGGTATGGCTCCTTTCCAAACTCTTTCCTCACCTTTGCCGACTCCATCTCTGGCTCATCCAACTGGCTCTGTCCCACCTTCTCTGTGGGTCTCAGACGTGGAAGCCAGGAAGGAAATAGCATTTCTATGGACTGGGACGAGCAATGAGAAGTCCCTTCCTCGTGATACTTTGAAGGGCTGCTGGGGAAGAGTATCGGATGAAAACTTGCATCTTGCTGCTTCTCAATGGAACGAAGGAGAGAGACTTGCCTTGTGAAATTCACACCCTTCTCTGAAATGCTCATGAATATTCATACGCACAAACATGCACATGCATGTACTAATAGTGTGAAGGGCACTGGAACAGTTGACCTGTCTAAAAGACAAAAAGGAAAAACCACATGGATCAACCTGCAACCCTCCCAGTTGCAGATCCCTAGCTCTCTTCTGCCACCCCACAGTGAGGTGAATGCGGGATTCATTTGAATGTGAATCAACCATGCTGTTCTTTTCCTTCTGAGGGTCTAGGCCAAAGACAATGAGTGTGAACCATGAGGTGTGATTGGGATTAGAGGAGCACAGATAAAAGCCAGCCTAGCAGTAAGGTTAACTGCCTCTATGATCATCCCCAAACACCCAGAGAGAGGCAGGTACCTTCCAACAGCTGTACAGGCCATAAATAAAGCTTTTCTGACTTTTATGCCTGTGTGGCCTCAATTATAAATGTCTCATTAGCATCCTTTTTGCATAACCCACGAGAGAGATGAGTTACTCCTCTGACAACTTTGTCCTTTTGTGGATTATACCTAAGTCACATGGAAACAGATTTTGACTTAAAGTTTTGAACGCCCTTTGAATTGAGCAATTTCTTGGAATACTGGGGTAACTTCGAAAGAAAGGGGGGGGTGGAGAGCCTGGTGGTTAGGCAAAGAGCCAAGAAAGAAGGTTCCCAGAGACTGTTGTATCTACACTCCACCCTCCTGGAAATGCTGTCTCTTTGCTGAATGTGTCCATGTGATGAACTATTGTCTTTCCCAAGTCTTAAAAGCTTTCAGACTTTATGTGTCTTACAGTGCTTTAGAGCTGAGATGCACATGGTTTGTTCTTATAATACACAAATTAAAACAGGAATGAATACATAGGGAAGGTAAGGCTGGCTCTTGGACCAGACTCTAGCTCCCATAATCATAAAGATGCAGACAGGTAGATCTATCACTTTAATTTAAAAATGAAAATCCCTTCAGAAAACTGGCAGTCATTCAGCCCTGACCAAATGGATTTGAAAACATTGTGATTTCTCCTGCTGTCAGCTGGCTCTGGGAGGGTGGCAGGGCTGGCAGGCCCACTCATGGGATGATTTGCAGCAGTCACCAGTGGACCAGCACTCCTGAATCTGAGAGTGGAAGGATGCGGGGCTGTAACAATGGGTGTTTGCTGATTACCTTGCAGTCTATGCTGCTTACATTACCTTGTTACTTTTCATTTAAAAAAAAACCCCACTATTATTTTAATAATGATCTTAAACAGGTGCTTCTATTGCTCTTCTATTGCTGTTGTAACAAATCACTACAAGGTGATTTACAGCAGCATAAAGATCTTACGCTTCTGTGGAAGTCGGTCTCTAGTTTCAATAGGCAAACCTGAAGGCATGAGAAGTATTCTGGTCCTTTCTAGAAGCAGTCAGAAGTATATTTTGTTTCCTTGTCCAGCTTTTAGAAGCTACTTGTGGTCCTTGGTTCTGTGACCCTTCCCTCCCCTCATCTTCTGGACCAGCAAAGCTTGGTTGATCATTTATCCTGTCACAGGGTGACCTCTTCTCTAGTCCTGTTTCATGACATGGACCTGACCCACATGGGTAATTCCGGCAATCTCCCCATCTCCATGACAACTGACTCGAACCCTAAGCATCTGCAATATCAGTTCCATTTTACCATGTAATGCCCGACTTAAGTTTCTAGGGGTTACTATGTGGATATGTTTGGGGAAAGAACATTATTCTGTAATCACAGACAAAACCAGGGACCTGAGAGTTCGGGGCCATTCAGCAAATTAGTGGCAGAGCAAAGACCAGCTCTGAGAGTTGAGTCTAATCTGAAAATAAGACATGCAAAGAAAAAAAATGAGAGAAAGATAAAATTGAGGGTGCCTTTCTACATGAAGAAAAGAGACATTTATAATAAATGCTTTGTTGGTTATGATTCACTGAGAAAAGAAGGAAATGGGTATTTACAAATGCCCTTAGCTAGTTCTTGTATTCCCCTGTCTGACCTATAAATAGTTTGAATAATTTGTAGTGCACCAAAGTGCATTGGCTGCACTCAGGATGTTGGTCCTTCTGGTGCCATAAAACACACCAGGGCATGGAATTGACCCCACAACAGACCACACACAGCTACAGAGACCAGTATGAAGGTGTCTGTATGTATACACCAGAGCACTTACCACAATGCAAGCTAAGCAAGTCAGGTGGTTCGATACAGCCCTGGAGCAGAGGGTTTGAGTTAATAAATGTAAGGTACAAAGAGGCACGGTTAATGTCAAATCAACAATTTTTACCAAGTAAACATAAGGTACATAAAATAAAATAATATAAAATGAGCCATCCAATAGGCCCATGCCTCAGGAATTATCAAATGAATGTTGTGGGACCTGGTGACCCCAACATTTTAAAGCTACTTTAGGTGTATTTTCACTTGGGTTTTACTGTTTTCTTATCTAAAAGGCACATGCTAAAAGAGGATAAAAAAAGAAAAGCTTCCAGTAGCTCCCCTCTACCAGATACAGTTCCCAGCTCATTCTCCTCAAGCTAAATCAGAAAGTTTTAGGGAGTTGAGATCCTGCCATAGACCACCCCCCTAACATACACACACAATAAAAATATTGAGTTTCAGAATGTCTGAGAGCCATCAAGCCATACCACTGATCTCAGCAGATTTGGTGGGACAAAAGTCCTAACGTCCAGTCTGCAAGAGAGGAGAAAGCCACATGAAATATGTGCCGACGTCCCCTTAGGAGGCCACCAGCTGGAATCTAGTGGGAGCTTTCTTGGAAACTCCAGCCCAGTAGCTTTTCCCACAGTGCCCAAATATATGACTGTCTTTGATACATTTTAGGGGCTAAGTATGTGTAGATGAAAAATGCCTGTCTTTAAACATCTTCAAATGTGAAAACTACACTTCATATAGGAAAATCCTGCTCTATCAGACACTTTCAGGAGCTCATCCTGAAGACTGGTAGATATGAATCCCCAGTATAAGACTTCTCGCTAACTCTTGGACTATCCCAGACAAGCTCATTCTGTATAGTTTCCAGTCATCAGAAGACATAGCAGACAGAGGCTGAGGACCATGAAAAATATAGGTTGTCCTTTTAAATTTTTCTGTTAAAGATATTTAAGACAAAATGTACAGGATGTAATAGTTTCTCACATAGGATAGGGACTGTGACTCAACAACAAGTATTTTGGGATACTTGGTGGTATTAACAGGACAGTGCACTAACCCTGGAAGCAGTGTTTTTGGACATGCTTGCTACAAGATTTTCTGTAAACTATGCTGAACATCAAAGCCTGCACCTTCCTCTTGTCTTTACCAGATTATGTTGGAAAATATTTGGTTTCTAAAAGGTTCCAAGCTCTGGACTGTGCTGGAAAGCCTTGTGTGCAAATGAATATATTAGTCTGATTAAACATTTACATTCAGTTCCTTATTTTGTCACATTTAAAAAAGATGTTTTCTCACGATGAATATTTCAGGAGGCTGGTGCTGGTTGCATAAAGATTGTGGCCCTAAGTTCAGATTCACTTTCCTCCGTGTAAAAGCCTCACTTACCCTGATAGTGGAGCTAACTACACCCACAGGATTCTAGTCTGCTCTTTAAGTCAAAGGGGAACTTCCCTCTTGGCACACCAAGGGCATGACATGAGCCTTTCAGCCATGAGGACATAGGGATTATCCATGGAGAATTTTCAAAAAGGGACTCCAAAAGGAACCTAACAGATTTCTCCCAGGAATCGGGGGTCATGCTAAAGTTACCACACCGGCCAAAATGGATTCCAAATGGAGCAAAGTGCCCAGGTATATGGACGGACTCTCCAACATGACCCCAGATCGGCTGGCCGTTCAGCCCAGCAGGTGAAGTGCTGTTGTGTGGGTGAGTAAACTGTAAATTGTGTGCCTGGGCCTCATTTTGTGATGTACTTGCTCTAACGAGTTTCTATTCACCTGCTGTGGTATAAGCCTATGAGGATGGTGACCTCCTCTCCCCAAGGTGGAAGGATGGGCTCTTAATCTGGTCAGAAGGTAGATGTGAGGAGACTTTCAAAGCTTCATAAGTCTACTCTGCTCTGTTGGCATCAGAAATTATAGAGTTCTCTCTTAAAAGGATGGGAGACCAAAATGGAAAGGGGAAAACACTGTCTGAGTCCCATAAAATGACCTCTTACTTCTACTTCTGGGTACATATCCCAGGTAATTGCAAGCGGAGTCTTAAGAACATAGCCGCCTTCCCCTGATCCTACCAGTGTTAGTCATAACAGTCAAGAGGTAGAAGCAATTGGTTTCCATCAATGGGTAAACGAGATGTGAAATACACATTCAGTAGAATATTCAGAGGAAATTTAATCATGGGCTACTAAATAATTGAACTTTGAAAACCTGTTAAGTAGAAAAAAAATCACAAAAAGATAAGTCTTGTATATTCCCACTTGGTGAAGGTTGAAGTGTCAACTTCATAGAAATCATCAGTAGAATAGCAAGTGCCAGGCTTAGAGGAGGGAAGAAGGGCAGAATGTTGCTTCATGGGTATAGAGTTTCAGTCTTAGAACATAAAAAGTTCTGAGGGTTGGTTGCACAAGTCTCTGAGTGAGTGTGTGTGTGTGTGTGTGTGTGTATGCTCGTGTGCACGGGCACAATGGATAAATACTGCTGTAGAGCCTAAAGGGTCTCAAACTTGCTACCCCAGGCTACATCCATCCTGCTTCTAACTCCCAAGTGCTAAGATTGTAGGCATGCTCCATTTATTGTCATTGAACCATACACTAAAAATGAATAATGGTAAGGTTTTTGCTTTGTGGGTTTTTCTAAACTGAAGTTTAAACTAACATTACAAAAATTAAAATTTAAAATGGGAAGCAGAGCAGGAATTGGCAAACATGAACAAAAACAACCCCATCATCTTTTTAAGTTGAGAGAAGTTTGAGAGGTTGAGAAGCGATTGACGTTTTTCTTGGCCCCTTTCCATGCTAAAGCCTGAGGAAGTGGACTAAGGAACACAGACAGCCTCGCTCCACACCTATGTGCTTCTCCATCTCTGCTGGGCTCTGTCTAGGAAGCCTGGGAAATGTGGCGTCTGAATGGACAGAGATGGCTACTTCAATCTATCATTCTAAATGTACAGTTTCAACTTCACTTACCTGCCCTTCTCAGGCTCAAGCAGACCCTGCTATATGCATGTATACTGTCCTACACATTCTCCTGTCTCCGCACTTCTCACACCATTCCATAATTACTTGCTAAGTCTCTGGTTCTCCAGTCTTTGAGTTCAACAGTGGAGTTTTTGATGTCCAAGACGATGTTCGGCATATGGTTGGCACTCAATCAGTAAATAGCGTCTCATAATTTCTTGGTGATTATTTTTATGCACACGGGCTAAGTATGGCTTATGGACTAATTGACATTCTGTTTGGCTCCAGTGCTATGTCTGTGCTCAGATGTCTGTGAGCACTACCTTCAACTTCTGAGACTTGCCTCATTTCAACAGTCCCTTGTCCTTTCCCTAAATATATATGTGTGGTTTCTTCTTGATTTGTTTGGGCTATACATGTCCTTCTTAGTTATTTGTGGGTATCTTACGCCTTGCTCATCTTCTGAACTTCTCAAATATGGTCTCCAACATACTCTCTGGATCGTCTCAAAGCATCCCACACTGACACCATGTCCATAAGCTATTGCTGTCCAAGGTGTGGCAGCATGTCGAAGTGTAGGTTGACACTCCACCCTTGTGCTCTGCCAGAACCTCAGTCACCTGCTATATTTTCTCCATGAACCAACTCATCCCCCCAAATTCCTTAAGTGGTAGTTATTTGTTAAATGTTATACTTTGAAAAATGGTGCTATTCCTAATGATACTAATGGTCAAGAACCCTTTGCTTACAAAGGATTCACTGACTTGTGGATAAAAACCGCACCAAGCTATTACAGGACAGCATTGAAAGTAGTGGGATATAAACAAGTGCACCATAGAGATTGTGCCCAGTAGGAGAGGAGTAGGACAGTTTTCTAAGAGAGAATAGACTTGGAGAAATGCCGTCCAAAAAGCAAAACTAGAAATACTCTCCGATTACTTTAGACTGAAAGCCTCATTGCGACCCTGTTGCTTCATATTTGATCAATTTTGCTCCCACCAAAATTTGGTCTTGACTTCTAACAAATATTTTCCCATAATATTTCAGTTATGACCTTCTTGTTTAGCACATTATTTCCCTCCAGTGACTGACTGCCAGACTTGGGGCTTTGTGTGACAACTACCATCCCTGGGATGAGCACGTATAGGAAGAGGGATTTTGAAGATTCTAACAACTTGTTGGGAATCAACGGAAGATTTTTTTAGTCCATTAGTGATGGCTATTGTGGCTATAAGAGGATGGAGCTGTGGTCCTGATGCTGAATTTTTGCTATTCCAGACCAATATAAATGCTTTAGTCTTAGGGGTTATTTGTTCCATCCCTTTCTCATTTGATGTGTCCTACCCACTGAGCCAATGCAGACAGTGTAGCAAGGGGACCTCTGAGTGGAGCTCCATTTTGCAGTGGGAACCTGTACTTCCTTCCATCTCCAAGCTCATTCCTGTTTAGGAGCTGAGATGAAGCTGGGAAGTCTATCAGCCACTCCAGTCCCTCCAGAGGTGGGGCCTGGTGTTTATCTTAGCAACCCAGAAACTTGCCATCTGCTCGGCTCCAAGAGAGCCTTGGGTGTCAGCTGGGTTCCCAGGTTACATCACTTCTTATCTCTTGCCTGCTTCTTCTCCCCACTTGCTCACATACACAATGGCCCATGGATGGTCTGAGCCTTGGGTCACCTGTCTGTGCCTACATTTGTGCTTTGAACAGAATTTGCTTATTCCTACCTGACTTCTGCTTCAGAATAGTTCTGTCCTTGATGAACAGATTGCCCAGAAGGGCCCTGAAGATCATGGTATTCCTCTATTCGTGGTCCAGACACCAAAATAATTTCTTTCCTAGTGTTAGAATGTTCTAGTCTCTGCATGAAACAGTCACATGGTCTAGATTCATATGTGTAGAACCATTTATCTCAGCCTAGAGAAGCCAACCAGTTCCCTACCCACTTCCCCATTCTGATTCCTCCCCCATTAGATTCTTTCCCACAATGACTCAGGATGTCCTGTGCTTGAGCTGGGTAATGCCCAGAGACCATTTGTGGAACAATTGCTAGATGTCAGAACCCTGGAGCAAGCGCTTTAATGTGCTACCCTTCCTTATTCTCCCAGGGTCTGTGGAAGCATGCAACATCATCATACTCACATTACAATGGAGGAAATCCAGGCTAAACTATTTTGCTTTCAAGTAACCTACATACTACAAGATGTGTGAATTCAAACTAATGTTTGCTGAGTCTAGTCTATTACTCTCCAGGAGGTTGCCATCAATACTCTAGAGATTGCAAAGTTACAAAGCATGGTAAAATGCTGACCATGGTTCTATTTGGGAACTGGGGATTTTTGTTATTTGGGGTTTTTGTTTGTTTGTTTTTGCTAATTATTTTAATGAGCCCCAAGGCTTATTAGTAATTATATAAAATTGGAGCATCTGACAACATGGCTTCGATGTCTTTCAGGAGAGAAATCAAATGAGCTTAGAGATATCTGCCCTTCCTATGGGTGTGAACACCCCAGGCTGCCTGTTGCCCATTGGTTGCATCAGGGTCTCGGATGTTACCATTTATCAGAACCATGTGGAGGGGGCTGGGCTCTGGCCAGAGTATTGGATTCAGTAGGTCTGAGGATGGCCCAAGAACCTGCCTCATTGCAGTTCCAGTGTCACTTGCTATTTCTTATAATATTAATGCTGTCACCACTCTCACATTTGACTCATCTGTCCACAGTGTCAACTGTGGGTGTGTTGTAACTATGTTATACCAATGCCAAGGAATTCCTGGCCCTTCCATCTTTGCTGAAATGAATCTAAAAGTTAACTTGGATTGATTATCATTCTCTCTTTCTCTTCCAATGCAACAGATTTATTCCGTTTTGAAAGGGAAGAAGAAAACGAAAAAAAGGCACCAAAGTAGACATGCTACAGTTGTTTCTTCCCCTGAGCTGGAGAGCCCAACAGAAAGAAGGCCTTTCTTACACAGGATAGGTAAAACCCAAGCGATCCTGTAGTAGATTTCCAGTCATAGAACTGGGCTGAGGATGTAGCTGAGTGGTAGATTGTTTACCTAGAGCCCCATAATTTAACTTGCAACTACCTTGCAACTCTGTTCTGTGGGGAACATCTGCTACAGAGTCTTAACAAGCAGTCTTCTCTGGTTATGGAAAAGTCAACCTATTTCAGTAGAAACCTACTTATCTAGTTATTCAGGAAACAATGCACCAGGACAAAAAAAAGTGTGCACCAAGTCTCTGTTCCACCCAGAGTGCCTTACTATAATCCTTAAGGCCCATCTCAAATGCCCTGTATTTGAAATGCTCTTCACGACTACCCAGGGTAGAAATAATTCTTTCCTTACTCAGAACTTACCTTATGGTTACTTCCACAGCAATCGTCTCATATGCCTTGGGAATAAAAATGGCCATGCTTCTCCTGCATCTTCTATAAAAGATTGTTAGCATAAGGTGAGACCTATATAATTTGACAGTCTACATGGTGCCCACTAAACTACTATGCTTTTACAACAGACTTGGTGCTGGGTGAATGGCAGGGGTGGAGAGCAAAGTCATAGAAAAGGCAAAGAGCAGAGAAAACAATTAGAGGCTTGAGATAACTTGAATCCTCCATGGCTATTTTGTGCCCAGGTGCTTCTGGAAAAGGTTGTATAAAATAATGATCCGCCATGAGAAAGCTTGCAAGAAACATGAACAGGACAAGGAACTGAGAGCCACTTAAAATATGAGAGCTAAGCTACATGGTGATAATTACAAGAGAAGTAAATACAAGTTTAAAAGGGGCCGCACATAATCAGAGTGGGGTTGCGTTAACGGATAGGAGAGCTGAGAGCAGAATAACTGGTCACATGATAGATGGCTGCGTCAGGTGTTTGACTAGGACTGATGTTCCAGAGTTTCCCTTCCAAGGTCAGAAAGATTTTCTCCCTTCCTATCTTCTGTGTGTCGTTTCAATTGTTTGAAATGTGCTGATATCTCCATAAACCAACATGTAGTCATGTTTAGGCACTACCATAGATTTACTTGATAGGATCCTTCATTCGGCCATTGTGAGGTGCATCAGCTCTTCAGCAGGAGTGTGAATGTGTTCTTAGAATCCTTCTATGTCATTACTTATCTTTTAATCCACTCTTCCTGTATTTTACTATCAGAGTTGAGTCTAGTTCAACTTTTAGATCTATCAGATTCCTGTGTGTGTGTATGTGTGTGTGTGTGTATGGCATTAGCTCATATGAAATTATGTTTTATCAGTAATGTTTTTTCCTATAAAGTATACTGAATTTGATGTGACTGACTATTTATTTGGTTTCTATTGGATATTTTGCTTTTCATTCAATTTCTTTCAATCTTTTTTCTGTCCTTATGAATAAAGTATGTCTTTTGTGAACAGAACTAATTACATCCTAGCTATATTCATTGTCAGTAAATTGGGGTATCGAGTCATATAACTTAATGTGATTATTAATATAATTTTATTAAAAATTTCCCCATGCTGCCCTAAAAATATCTGTCTGTGTATCTATGTATCTGCCTCTCCCTGCCCATATTTCTCCATTCTTTGTCTGTTTTTCTATTTGTCTTGTTTAATCTGTATCTTCTTGTACTTTTAGAATTATTTTGAGTTTTCTACTTTGTTCTTTCTTATTGTCTAGCTCCTTGTTATTTTAGTCTTTCTGCTGTTTTTTCATTTTGAAATTGTTACACTAGGAATTACAAGAAAGCTTCTGGAACTATTTAAGAATAACAGCAATTAGCACCTTTACCGCTTCCTAGACAATATAAAGACTTTCCAACACAAGGTCCCTGTTTATCTCATTTATCTTTGGTATTAATTTTTTCATTAATATTAAATATACCACTTAGATCGCCCAAGACTCTAGGATCGTTTGGTTTTTGTCCACATTCACTTCGATTGATTTATCTATTGCTATTGCCTTTCAGAGTTATCTGCATCCTTCTCATATTACCATCTGAAACCTGGAATTGGTTTCCCTGCCTGGAGAAATCCCTTTCATACATCTTCTGGTGTGTATGTATGTACTAGTGATCAAGTTTCTTGGTTGTTTTCCTAAAGATCTTAATATCATCATAACTTTTAAAAAGTTGTTTCTTTTAATATATTAAAAATGTATCATCCACACCCGCAGATCCCGGCCCGCAGCAGCTCTCTGCTCCCAAAACCCGTGGGAGAGAGACCTCACCGCCTGGTCAGGTGGGCACTCCTGAGACTGCAGAGCAGAAGAGACCACCAACACTGCCCACCCCTGCCCACATCCCTGGCCCAAGAGGAAACTGTATAAGGCCTCTGGGCTCCCGTGGGAGAGGGCCCAGGAGCGGCAGGAGCCCTGCCTGAGACACCGCCGGAACCTGAAGGAAACAGACCGGATAAACAATTCTCTGCACCCAAATCCCGTGGGAGGGAGAGCTAAACCTTCAGAGAGGCAGACACGCCTGCGAAACCAGAAGAGACTGCTCTCTGCACACATTACTGATTCCAGAAGAAAACACCGGAGGCCATCTGGAACCCTGGTGCACGGAGGCTCCCGGAAGAGGCGGCGCAGATCTTCCCGGTCGCTGCCACCTCGGAGAGCCCGTGGGCAGAACCCCGCGAGCGAACTCGAGCCTCGGGGCCACAGAGGAAAACACCGGAGGCCATCTGGAACCCTGGTGCACGGAGGCTCCCGGAAGAGGCGGCGCAGATCTTCCCGGTTGCTGCCACTGCAGAGAGCCGTGGGCAGCACCCATGAGCGTTTAACTTGAGCCTCGGGACCACAGGTAAGACCAACTTATCTGCTGCAAGTGACCTGCCTGGTGAACTCAAGACACAGGCCCACAGGAACAGCTGAAGACCTGTAGAGGGAAAACTACACACACGAAAAAGCAGAACACTCTGTCCCCATAACTGGCTGAAAAGAAAACAGGAAAACAGGTCTACAGCACTCCTGACACACAGGCTTATAGGACAGTCTAGCCACTGTCAGAAATAGCAGAACAAAGTAACACTAGAGATAATCTGATGGCATAGAGGCAAGGCACTTGAGGAACACAAGCAACAGAAACCAAGACTACATGGCATCATCGGAGCCCAACCTCCCACCAAAACAAGCATGGAATATCCAAACACACCAGAAAAGCAAGATCTAGATTCAAAATCATATTTGATCATGATGCTGGAGGACTTCAAGAAAGACATGAAGAACTCCTTAGAGAACAAGTAGAAGCCTACAGAGAGAGGAATCGAAAAAAATCCCTGAAAGAATTCCAGGAAAACACAATCAAACAGTTGAAGGAATTAAAAATGGAAATAGAAGCAATCAAGAAAGAACACATGGAAATAACCCTGGATATAGAAAAACCAAAAGAAGAGACAAGGAGCTGTAGATACAAGCTTCACCAACAGAATACAAGAGATGGAAGAGAGAATCTCAGGAGCAGAAGATTCCATAGAAATCATTGACTCAACTGTCAAAGATAATGTAAAAGCGGAAAAAGCTACTGGTCCAAAACATACAGGAAATCCAGGACTCAATGAGAAGATCAAACCTAAGGATAATAGGTATAGAAGAGAGTGAAGACTCCCAGCTCAAAGGACCAGTAAATATCTTCAACAAAATCATAGAAGAAAACTTCCCTAACCTAAAAAAGAGATACCAATAGGCATACAAGAAGCCTACAGAACTCCAAATAGATTGGACCAGAAAAGAAACACCTCCCGTCACATAATAGTTAAAACACTAAACGCACAAAATAAAGAAAGAATATTAAAAGCAGTAAGGGAAAAAGGTCAAGTAACATATAAAGGCAGACCTATCAGAATCACACCAGACTTCTCGCCAGAAACTATGAAGGCCAGAAGATCCTGGACTGATGTCATACAGACCCTAAGAGAACACAAATGCCAGCCCAGGCTACTATATCCTGCAAAACTCTCAATTAACATAGATGGAGAAACCAAGATATTCCATGACAAAACCAAATTTACACAATATCTTTCTACAAATCCAGCACTACAAAGGATAATAAATGGTAAAGCCCAACATAAGGAGGCAAGCTATACCATAGAAGAGGCAAGAAACTAATCGTCTTGGCAACAAAACAAAGAGAAGAAAAGCACACAAACACAACCTCACATCCAAATATGAATATAACAGGAAGCAATAATCACTATTCCTTAATATCTCTCAACATCAATGGCCTAACTCCCCAATAAAAAGACATAGATTAACAAACTGGATCACGCGAACGAGGACCCTGCATTCTGCTGCCTACAGGAAACACACCTCAGAGACAAAGACAGACACTACCTCAGAGTGAAAGGCTGGGAAACAACTTTCCAAGCAAATGGTCAGAAGAAGCAAGCTGAAGTAGCCATTCTAATATCAAATAAAATCAATTTCCAACTAAAAGTCATCAAAAAAGATAAGGAAGGACACTTTATATTCATCAAAGGAAAAATCCACCAAGATGAACTCTCAATCCTAAATATCTATGCCCCAAATACAAGGGCACCTACATACGTAAAAGAAACCTTACTAAAGCTCAAAACACACATTGCACCTCACACAATAATAGTAGGAGATTTCAACACCCCACTCTCATCAATGGACAGATCATGGAAACAGAAATTAAACAGACATGTAGACAGACTAAGAGAAGTCATGAGCCAAATGGACTTAACGGATATTTATAGAACGTTCTACCCTAAAGCAAAAGGATATACCGTCTTCTCAGCTCCTCATGGTACTTTCTCCAAAATTGACCATATAATTGGTCAAAAAACGGGCCTCAACAGGTACAGAAAGATAGAAATAATCCCATGCGTGCTATCCGACCACCACGGCCTAAAGCTGGTCTTCAATAACAATAAGGGAAGAATGCCCACATATACGTGGAAATTGAACAATGCTCTACTCAATGATAACCTGGTCAAGGAAGAAATAAAGAAAGAAATTAAAAACTTTTTAGAATTTAATGAAAATGAAGGTACAACATACCCAAACTTATGGGACACAATGAAAGCTGTGCTAAGAGGAAAACTCATAGCGCTTGAGTGCCTGCAGAAAGAAACAGGAAAGAGCATATGTCAGCAGCTTGACAGCACACCTAAAAAAGCTCTAGAACAAAAAGAAGCAAATACACCCAGGAGGGAGAAGGCAGGAAATAATCAAACTCAGAGCTGAAATCAACCAAGTAGAAACAAAAGGACCATAGAAAGAATCAACAGAACCAAAAGTTGGTTCTTTGAGAAAATCAACAAGATAGATAAACCCTAGCCAGACTAACGAGAGGACACAGAGTGTGTCCAAATTAACAAATCAGAAATGAAAAGGGAGACATAACTACAGATTCAGAGGAAATTCAAAAAATCATCAGATCTTACTATAAAAGCCTATATTCAACAAAACTTGAAAATCTGCAGGAAATGGATAACTTCCTAGACAGATACCAGGTACCAAAGTTAAATCAGGAACAGATAAACCAGTTAAACAACCCCATAACTCCTAAGGAAATAGAAGCAGTCATTAAAGGTCTCCCAACCAAAAAGAGCCCAGGTCCAGACGGGTTTAGTGCAGAATTTATCAGACTTTCATAGAAGACCTCATACCAATATTATCCAAACTATTCCACAAAATTGAAACAGATGGAGCACTACCGAATTCCTTCTATGAAGCCACAATTACTCTTATACCTAAACCACACAAAGACCCAACAAAGAAAGAGAACTTCAGACCAATTTCCTTATGAACATCGACATAAAAATACTCAACAAAAATTCTGGCAAACCGAATCCAAGAGCACATCAAAACAATCATCCACCATGATCAAGTAGGCTTCATCCCAGGCATGCAGGGATGGTTTAATATACTGAAAACCATCAACATGATCCATTATATAAACAAACTGAAAGAACAAAACCACATGATCATTTCATTAGATGCTGAGAAAGCATTTGACAAAATTCAACACTCCTTCATGATAAAAGTCCTGGAAAGAATAGGAATTCAAGGCCCATACCTAAACATAGTAAAAGCCATATACAGCAAACCAGTGGCTAACATTAAACTAAATGGAGAGAAACTTGAAGCAATCCCACTAAAATCAGGGACTAGACAAGGCTGCCCACTCTCTCCCTACTTATTCAATATAGTTCTTGAAGTTCTAGCCAGAGCAATCAGACAACAAAAGGAGGTCAAGGGGATACAGATCGGAAAAGAAGAAGTCAAAATATCACTATTTGCAGATGATATGATAGTATATTTAAGTGATCCCAAAAGTTCCACCAGAGAACTACTAAAGCTGATAAACAACTTCAGCAAAGTGGCTGGGTATAAAATTAACTCAAATAAATCAGTAGCCTTCCTCTACACAAAAGAGAAACAAGCCGAAAAAGATATTAGGGAAACGACACCCTTCATAATAGACCCAAATAATATAAAGTACCTCGGTGTGATTTTTAACCAAGCAAGTAAAAGATCTGTACAATAAGAACTTCAAGACTCTGAAGAAAGAAATTGAAGAAGATCTCAGAAGATGGAAAGATCTCCCATGCTCATGGATTGGCAGGATTAATATAGTAAAATGGCCATTTTACCAAAAAGCGATCTACAGATTCAATGCAATCCCCATCAAAATACCAATCCAATTCTTCAAAGAGTTAGACAGAACAATTTGCAAATTCATCTGAATAACAAAAACCCAGGATAGCTAAACTATCCTCATCAATAAAAGGACTTCAGGGGGAATCACTATCCCTGAACTGAAGCAGTATTACAGAGCAATAGTGATAAAAACTGCATGGTATTGGTACAGAGACAGACAGATAGACCAATGGAACAGAATTGAAGACCCAGAAATGAACCCACACACCTATGGTCACTTGATTTTTGACAAAGGAGCCAAATCCATCCAATGGAAAAAAGATAGCATTTTCAGCAAATGGTGCTGGTTCAACTGGAGGTCAACATGTAGAAGAATGCAGATCGATCCATGCTTATCACCCTGTACAAAGCTTAAGTCCAAGTGGATCAAGGACCTCCACATCAAACCAGACACACTCAAACTAATAGAAGAAAAAATAGGGAAGCATCTGAACACATGGGCACTGGAAAAAATTTCCTGAACAAAACACCAATGGCTTATGCTCTAAGATCAAGATTCACAAATGGGATCTCATAAAACTGCAAAAGCTTCTGTAAGGCAAAGGACACTGTGGTTAGGACAAAACGGCAACCAACAGATTGGGAAAAGATCTTTACCAATCCTACAACAGATAGAGGCCTTATATCCAAAATATACAAAGAACTCAAGAAGTTAGACCAAGAGGGGAGACAAATAACCCTATTAAAAAATGGGGTTCAGAGCTAAACAAAGAATTCACAGCTGAGGAATGCCGAATGGCTGAGAAACACCTAAAGAAATGTTCAACATCTTTAGTCATAAGGGAAATGCAAATCAAAACAACCCTGAGATTTCACCTCACACCAGTGAGAATGGCTAAGATCAAAAACTCAGGTGACAGCAGATGCTGGGGCGGATGCGGATGAAGAGGAACACTCCTCCATTGTTGGTGGGGTTGCAGACTGATACAACCATTCTGGAAATCAGTCTGGAGGTTCCTCAGAAGATTGGACATTGAACTGCCTGAGGATCCAGCTATACCTCTCTTGGGCATATACCCAAAAGATGCCCCAACATATAAAAAAGACACGTGCTCCACTATGTTCATAGCAGCCTTATTTATAATAGCCAGAAGCTGGAAAGAACCCAGATGCCCTTCAACAGAGGAATGGATACAGAAAATGTGGTACATCTACACAATGGAATATTACTCAGCTATAAAAAACGACTTTATGAAATTGTGAGGGCAAATGGTTGGAACTGGAAAATATCATCCTGAGTGAGCTAACCCAATCACAGAAAGACATACATGGTATGCACTCATTGATAAGTGGCTATTAGCCCAAATGCCTGAATTACCCTAGATGCCTAGAACAAATGAAACTCAAGACGGATGATCAAAATGTGAATGCTTCGCTCCTTCTTTAAAAGGGGAACAAGAATACCCTTGGCAGGGAAGAGAGAGGCAAAGATTAAAACAGAGACTGAAGGGACACCCATTCAGAGCCTGCCCCACATGTGGCCCATATATATACAGCCACCCAATTAGATAAGATGGATGAAGCAAAGAAGTGCAGAAGTGTAGATCGCTCCTGAGAGACACAGCCAGAATACAGCAAATACAGAGGCGAATGTCAGCAGCAAACCACTGAACTGAGAATAGGGACCCCGCTGAAGGAATCAGAGAAAGAACTGGAAGAGCTTGAAGGGCTCGAGACCCCATATGTACAACAATGCCAAGCAACCAGAGCTTCCAGGGACTAAGCCACTACCTAAAGACTATACATGGACTGACCCTGACTCTGACCTCATAGGGCAATGAATATCCTAGTAAGAGCACCAGTGGAAGAGGAAGCCCTGGGTCCTGCTAAGACTGAACCCCAGTGAACTAGACAGTTGGGGGGAGGGCGGCAATGGGGGGAGGGTGGGGAGGGGAACACCCATAAGGAAGGGGAGAGGGGAGGGGGATGTTTGCCCGGAAACCGGGAAAGGGAATAACACTCGAAATGTATATAAGAAATATTCAAGTTAATAAAAAATATATATATATAAAATAAAAAAAATGTATCATTAAGACTCTATCTTATGTTATTTCTACACCAAGAAGATTATTAGAGTTTTAACTTTTTTTTTGAAGATAAGGCATCATGTGCCTTTCCCTTTTTGCCATTTCAAAGCTTCTGCTTGTATGTCTGTGTGGCAGTTTCTCCTTCCTCGGTTCCTTCCCACCTTTCACTTGTAGTTTTATTACAATGTATTTGCCAGTGATTTCCTTTTTCTAAAAAGATTTGTGGGTGTGTGTGTGTGTGTGTGTGTGTGTGTGTGTGTGTGTGTGTGTGCATGTACATGCATGTGTCATGTGTGTGCTGCCTTAGAGGCTAGAAGAGCACATAGATCCCGCTGGATCTGGACACAGACAGTTGTGAGCCTTAGGACATGGGTCCTGGGCACAAACCCCCGTCCTCTGGAAGGGCAGAGAGCTTCCTGAATGGTCGCTCCATTTCTCCGGCCTTTCTACAGTCTTCGGTTTGGGGTGACTGACTTTTTAATTTTATGATTTGATCTCTTTCAAGAACATTGGAGAATTGCTAGCAAATATTTTCTCAGATATTTCTTTTGCCCCGTTTTATTATTTCTTTCAATTTCTTGATTACACCTCCATTATATCTTTTTATGGTGCTCTTCTCTGTGTAGCTCCTTTGCTTTTTGTTTTGTCTTGTTTTCATTCTTACTATTCTAAAATCCTTCTGCATATCCACTGATAGGTTTTTCTACTGTGTTTTCCTCTGGCTCACCGGCATTGCCTTCTGTTGTGTCTTCTTCTGTGGCCGACCGCGTGTTAAATCTTCATTTCGATTATCATCTTTTGGAATTGGATAACTTTATAGGTTCAAGTTCCCCAGCAACACTCTCCATCCTTTCACCCATGATTTTAAATGTTTTTAAATGCATATTTTAGCAACTATGCTTGATAATTTCAAGAGCTGAGTCATGGTGAATCATGATTCAGTTCATATCTACTCTCTGTTTTTCCTGTAAGCCTTTTTCTCCCTTTTTGTAACTTATCCAATGTGTTTTTCCTGGTAGGTCTATTTTATAGCATTATGGAGATTATAAATGAAAGTTTGGATGATATAGATCACGTTAGAACTCTCCATGGAGAATTCTTTCTCTTCCAATAGCCAGAGAGAGTCTATGTGACTCATGGGTTTAACCCACTAAGGATCTCTACTGATTGAGACCATTCCTGATGGTGGCCCCAATCAACAGTGCTCACTTCAGACTTGGTGGTTTAGGTGTTCCCAATCAGCCAACCATTGTGTGGGAGAGGGAGCAAAGAAGACTTTCACCTCTCTGGGTCTTTATGTGGGATCTCTTGGTTACTCTGAAGTGCAATTTTTTTTCTCTTTCTATTCTGGAGGTACTCATGTAATCATTATACCATGGCATTTGCTCTTCAACAAAACACCCGAAGAGGAAAGGTTAAAAGGTGCGGGGAGGCTTGTCAGTGCTCCTACCCTTGCTTTCCTTCTTCAATGACTGTGGTCTTTGGAGGTCAAGCTGCCTTGTTCACTCTGATTCCTCTGACATTCTGTACTTTGCCTCCCTAAGTTTGATATACTTATTATACACTGTAGCAGCCAGAGTAATCTCATGCATAGTGTTTTACTATAGCTAGATATAACATTTTTCTACTTTAAAATATTTCAATATCATTTAATGAGGATTTAAGAAATTAAGAAAAAATAGAACTTGTTCTTATATAAGGCAAATATAACAAAATATCTCAAGCTTGTGACCCCTTTGGGAAAGGACTCTTTCACAGGGGTCACCTAAGACCATTAGAAAACACAGTCATAACTGTAGCAAAATTACAATTATGAAGTAGCAACTAAAATAATCTTATGGTTGGGGGTCACCATGACACAAGAAACTGTTTTTATGGGTCTCAGCCTTAGGAAGGTTGAGAACTGCTGGTAAATGTAAAAGTTGGCCTGGGGTAGTAGTGAGAAAATGATGACTTTTAAATGTGATGTCCGTCAAACACCATTGACACTATTGGCCCACGGGCACTCAAAGTGATCTTCTTACCTTGAATGGAGCGAAAGCCCAGCTGAGGCCTTTTCTGATAATAAGATTCTGTAGTGCTGTTGCTTTGTAGAGTTTTGATCTGTTCCATCTAACCCTATAAAATGTGTCAAATCCCAGCTCCCTTGAGGTGGACGCTTGGCAGTAGATAACAAAAGCAAGGGATAAGCGCAGGGTTATTTGTTTATTTTACCAAAAGACACCCTAGCAAAACTCAACAAGAGTTTCATTTATACCTCAAATGGTTGGCATTAGGGCCATTGATTTTCAACTAACTATTTGTATATCCGTATGATATTTTAAATCCTCTGGCTATATATTTCCTGATAAATAGTCGCTGAAGGAAAACATTAAAACTCCACTTTCCAGAGTGACTGAACTATTCAAGTATTACCCACGGGATTGAATGATGTGCCAACATGGAGAACCATTGTTCTAAAAGAGTATTTAAAACAATAACTTGTTAAATAGATGTCATTCCTGTTAGAAACCTGCCCAGCATTTCAAGTGCTGAGCTAGTAAGAGGGAAGGCTCTTTCGAGGGAAGACTTCCTTATTGGGTTAGGGAAAAAAAACGATATTCCAGCTTTGTTTCCCTTTGATTGCTGTGGCCTTTTCTCCTAGGCTTCACGGAAAACATTGAGACAAGGAAGAGTCCTACCTCACCGCTTTAAAAAGCAGTGGAATTTGGGAGTGGTCTTGGCAGCTCCTTGGTAGGAGTAGGAGGGGATTGGATGAACACGAGACGAGCAGAGGGAGTTTGTGTGGGTGGTGTAGCAGGCCACAAGGAACAGGTGGGGCTGGGGAAAGAAGTTGGCCAGTGTACATTTTCCTGGGGTGGGAGTGGCCAAGAAACGTTAGGACACAAATGTCTAATATTAAATTTTGTGTTGTTTTCTGTGCTGGAATGAGAACCATATGCAGTACATTAGAACTGTTAGCTTAAGTACCGCCAACATGCTACAAATAAAACAACAGTTCTGATGTTAACTCTACTCTCTCTACCAATTGATTAGTGAAAACCCAGGCAAACTGTGGCCTGAAAAGGGTCTCAGCCCCAGCCTGGCCTGCTTCCGGTTCTTTCCTCCTTGTCTTTGTGTAACCCTCTTTTGCCCTCTCCCATTTGTATTCTTTATAGCCAAGTGCAAGGTCCCTACTCAAAGATTGTTTTTAATGTCAGTTATAGAGAATGCCAATGTTCTGTCAACATCCAAACTCTACGACATGTAGTATTGTGATGTATGTTTATTCAATCTCACTTGTGTTTATGCTTTTCCCCAAAAGATGGATTATATCCTGGAATTCTGGGAGAACAGTTTCCCACTTCTGACCATTCCCCACAAAACTCTCCTTTAGGAATTAATGGCTGCAGTAGAGCAGAATCAAGTCCTACCATTGCTGTAATCTTTGGTGCAAATCCTGTGATCACATTTTAATCCAAAGTAATTCTTTAATTAGCTACTACAACCTAGACTCCTTTCCTTTCCTGTCTGGCCCTTTCTATTCCTGGCTATGTTTATTCCATCATCACTACAGATGTGGTTGCTGGTGAGCCTTCGCATGTCTGTTGTTTGAAAGCTTTCAGCTGCTGCCAGGATCCCAGAAAGGATGCTGGGAAGTGTCAGGGGTGATGGCCTACAGATAGACACAAGGAAGAACATTCAGAAAAGAAAAGACGCTACCTCTTTTTCTTTTTTTCTGTTTTCCTTTCTCGTAAATCATCATTATCACACACCATCACCGCCATAGCCTTGTTCGAAAACAGGATTGCTTTGTTCAACCTACTACTGATCCTTGGGTGAAAGACGATGTTTAATACATTGATTACATCATCTCACTGTCCAAACCCACCTGATTCTGTGCTTTCGGATTCCTCTTTTGGTCGTTTTGATTTTACTCTTAGCTGGATTCTGCTTTATTTCTTTCTAGCGATTTTATCATCAGCGTCCTGATTACAGTTCAGCACACTGTCCCGATTTTTCATATCTCTCTCTCTCTCTCTCTCTCTCTCTCTCTCTCTCTCTCTTTCTCTCTCTCTCTCCCTCTAAATATAGTTCATTTACATCCCCAGGTCCCCAAACTATAAACTGGAGTAAATATTCTGTAACTAGTAGTGCTCTCCAGAAAAATCAATTGTTATATACAGGGCAGTTTCCCCTGAGAGCCTCATTTGAATGAGATCTGAATATTAATTTTCACAGGGTGAAATGGTAGCAGCCTCAATAACACTAGCACATTGCTTTGGCAGGAGGAGTCTCTATCCGACACTTTTGACCTATTATTCCTGGGAGATTTTTTCAGTAGTAGAAGTTGTCACTATGAGGCAAGAGGAGAGTTTGTAAGGCATTCCGGTTTGGAGGGAGAGGGAAGGGGAGGGGTATGTATCACCCAGAGCAGTGGCTCTCAACCTGTGGGTCACGACCTTTTACAGGGGTCGCCTAAGACCATGGGAAAACACCAGATATTTACATTATGATTATTATAGTAGCAAAATTACAGTTATGAAGTAGCAACTAAAATAATCTTATGGTTAGGGGTCACTGCAACATGAGGAACTGTATTAAAGGGTCACGGCATTGGGAAGTCTGAGAACTACTGCTCTAGAGGGTGGAGCAAAGGCATCAAATTCACTTTCTAACTTTTAAGTGTAAGTTTTAGACTTAGTGTTGCCTTTGTGCTAAGAATACATCAAAAAATGCTGCTAATGTGGGATCGAGGAATTTGTTATATATTATTGATAAACATTATTCCTCTAACAATAGGTAACCATCTACTCACTCTACAGAAAACACTGAGTAAGGAACTGGGACCAGAACCAGCTACACCACCTCCATGACTGAGTGCAAAGTAAGAATTCAGGTCTCTTTTATAAATAAATTAAGAATATCAAGCCAGGGACAGTAGAGCATTAAAGAAAGTTATTCCATATACAGGGCATCACAGGCTCCGTGCCAGTCTAAATTTTGTTTGTAAAGCCTCTGGCCTTGAGAGGTAGAGTAAGAGCTAGATATGTCCCTGGCTTAGTTATAGACTCTTCCAGGATCCATTTATGCAAAGTCATTAGGAGGCCCCATGACTGGAATTATGATTAAATAAATCTAAATGCTGGTAGACCTTTTCTGAGTTATGTAATCTTTCTATCTGTTTAAATTCTTCAGACAAAACAAAAGCTACAGGTACAAAACTGCCCCCATCCGACAAGTCAAAGTAGAGTGTTTTCCTTTGGGCGACTCTCAACACACACAGTGGATTCCACCAGAAAGTCTTGCTTGCGAGCCTCCAGGGCGTCTTTATCTCTTTTCCTCAATTACCTGGCCTAGGGAAGCTAGGTGGTCTCTAGAACTCAGATCAGGCCAGATCTGTTAGGCCTTCCAGTTGAAGCATGTTTGCCGCTTGATCCCTTAGGTTTATTGAGGGCAAAGAACCTCCCTCATTGTATACCAGCACTACCCAAACCATTGTGGGACAAGACACATAAACTTAAAGGGTCTCTCCCTTCTCCACTTGGGCTTTAGTTCTCAGATGGGGCTGGTACTCTGGGCTTTCTGTTTCTGCGGTGCCCAGATTTACACAGAGCTGTTCTATTGGATTCTCTGCTTCTCCAGTTCAGAGATACTTATTGTGGGGCTTCGGAGCCTCCATGATTCTGTAAACCTACTCAGTTAATGGAGTCCCCCATCCTATGGCATATTGGTCTGCTTCCCTGGGCATCCTTAATTGATACAATTGGTGACACCTTACAGATGAATGGTAGATGAGTGACCCGGTTGGCACTCTGTAGTAGTGAGTGTTTAGCCCAGAATTTACTCAAGGGAAAGCAGTTATTGGTAAGTGAAAGATGTGAGACTCTCTGAAGGTCACTGGAGCTGGCGTCATAAGACACCAAAGCTCTATGTGTCACATGCTTGCTCTGAACCCCGCTGTGCCACTCTCCATGCCTGACGGTACTCTTTACAAATATTCCCATCATGCTCATGTTCATGAGGAACATCGAGAGTCTGTAAGATGAAGCCACCGGCCAGGATGTAAAGCAGGTGTTTAGGCCTCTAATTCCTGGGCTCCTCCCCTCCACACTCTGCTTGCATTGGAATTGAATCAAAGTTGGCAGGGTCTATGCTTTCAAACTGTGATGAAGCCTTAGTTAGATCCCAGCAGAACCCATTCTGCTTCATTTCTCCAACGCAGAACATATTCCAGTCTCTCTGTCTTTCAGCATCAGAGAAGATAAGGCCCTGATGGCAAAGCCTGCTGAAGGATTACTAAAGGGCCTTCCCTCAGAGCTGGAGAGATGACATGGATAGTCATGGCAGAGGCTGTGAGGAGGACTTGCTTAGATGCCCTCCAGGCAGTGCAGGCTGTGCTAGTGACACAGATGGCAGGCCAGAGGTAGACTGTTCTGAATACAACTTTGAGGAACTCATCCCAACCCTTGGAAGTTGTAAACCTAAAATGAATTTAGTTCAATTCAGCATAGCTAGGGTTGGGTTTTTGGTTGGTTGGTTGGTTGGTTTAATGGATTTTATTACTTTTTTGTTCTAGAAAAGACCCAAGCAGGTCTTGACCTTATGATACTATTTCCTCTAGCTCCCAAG
Source organism: Rattus rattus (assembly GCF_011064425.1). Taxonomy (NCBI): domain Eukaryota; kingdom Metazoa; phylum Chordata; class Mammalia; order Rodentia; family Muridae; genus Rattus; species Rattus rattus. The sequence goes on from NC_046156.1 coordinate 195,468,747, forward strand.
TACTAGAATTGTTTGCATGTATCGCCATACTTGATAACCGCTTGTTTCATAGCCTTATATACGGGCTAATTACAAAAGAGATGGTACAGAGGATATCAAGATCTTATTCGTTCTTAAAATCCCTGACAGCCTTGTCCTGAGCAGAACAGGCAGTGGCTCTTCGGGCTGTTTCATCATCTGGCTCACCTGACATCCTCCCGTGGACAGCCATTATGTGAACGATGGACAGCCGAGATGCCTTTTTGGAACAGTGAGTATCTTGGTAATTCCTCTATGGTGATTATATTGAGATCAGCGATCAGGAGCCACAGGAACTTGGAATGGCAAAGCGAAGCCCTAAACTACAGCAGGAAATAACACATACCTACTCCCTGCTACACAGCTGGTGCTGTGGGCATTTCCACTCCATTCAGTCCTCCCATTTTTCTTAATTCCTAGACTTCACCTGAGCTTTCTTTCTTTGCTGCAGGCCCCAATGAAAGCAGATAAATTCTACACTGGCCTGCATTTCTTCCCACGCACCGTATCCCTTCCATACGGACCACTGCACATACTGAAAGCTGCTTAATGGAGGACACAGCAAAGCTCCTCTGTATGACAAAGGCATGCTGGTAATAATAACATGATCTGTACTCATGCATTCATTAAGTAAAACTTATTCTTATACCCAGATTTGCCAATAAGGAAGCCCATGAAAATAAAGGTTTAAAAGATCTGCCAGAATTGTGCTGTAAATGGTGATGTTAGATTCCCAGTCTGAGCTCCCATAGGAGTTCCCTCTGTCTCTGTGCCCTGACGATGCTGTGATCTTAAAACCATGTTCTCATCCTTGTTATCTTATCAATTATTTTTATAACCCCATGGTGGATGAATTATTAATCCCATTGTACAGATAAGAACAGTGAGTTTCAGAGGTTGAAAGCTCAGACTTTTTTTTTATTTTTTGTAAGGTACATTTTAATGAATGTTCTGCCACAGAACATCTTGAGGAGATATGGGAAAAGGTTGGCTCATGAATATGGAAGAAGCAATGCGAGAAACCAGTTCAGAGGAATGACTCCTCCTTCCTCACCTCCACCCCCAGCAGCAAGGGGAAATAAAATTTAATCATCTGTTGGGAAGTGCTGTTTTCAACTGAAGTGAGAAAGGCTAGACCCCTGGGAGCAGAGAAGTCTCTCGTGGATTTTACAGAATTAATGAAGAGGTATTTAAATGGGAGGAAATGGGAGGGGGAGAGAGAAAGAGGCCCTCATTCCTGCGACCTTCTGCACTGTGCCTTGCCTCACAGGAAAACCACATACACATTCTTTTAATTGAATTGAATCCAGCTCTTTGGTACGCACTTTCCTCTTGAGCGAACGAATGCTAATTCAGGAGTAAAAACAGCCCGATTCCTAACACATCCGGGCTTCTTCAAGACTTAAGGTCCTTCCAGCTCCTGTAATTACCCTCATATTATGGCTACATACCAATCTAGTGTCCGATTGAAAATGTAACAAATGGTTACCAGAAACCCACGTGTCAACCTCAAGAATGAGTCTGCAATGAGAGACTATATTCTCTGAGTTGAGGGATATAATTTTACCACCTGGTGTTGTCGGTTCTTTATCAATTGAAAATCAATCAACTTCAATCAGTACCTTAGAACCTATTGCCTTAACCTTTAGATGACAAAAGGGACCCTTTCTCTCCCCGGCGGCTGCAGGTCTAGTCCAGCTTTGCCTTTTCTGTACAATAAGCCAAACTCAAACTGCTTCCTGATGGGAGAAGATAGTTCTGAATCCTCTGGCAAGTGATTGGAAATTGTTTTCCAGTGTCTAACAATGGTCACAGGAAGCAAATTCAACTGGAGGGGTCAGGTTCTCGTCATCTCTGCAGACTTTGCTGGTCTTTTCTTCTTGCTCATGATTTATCCCCCCCTCCCCGTGTTTACAAGGTTATGTAGACCACCATCTCTTCCTCCCAGGGAGAGGATATCTCAAATAGAAACCAGGTTCAACAAAGACTTCGGCTGATAGGCACCAAAATCTCCACTACCCCAACCCCTAATGCACTAGACACATCATGATCCTGGTCAATCTGCTCAAGTTGAAGTGGGGCTCTCCCTGTACTAGCTTACTCTACTGCTTTTGGGATAGTCAGTTCTTCTACGTGTCTGTCCCTATTGAAGATGACCACAGTAGGCTCCCATGTCAGTTAGTGAAAGCCAAAGCATCAGGATCAGGAGATAAGCATGAAGAAAGATTAGTCATCGCTATAGCTGGTAAGGTAGACAGCACTGGTATTATTTGCAACTCAACACCTTCCCAGAACAAAGGGAACATGGGAAATTTTTGTTAAGGGAACCTATATGTATTCACAGGGAAACACTTTAGGATGGACACATTGACACACGCTGAGCATACCGAGTTTAACGAATACATTCCTAAACACGATCAGTCTAAGTGGAATAAAAGGTGACAGCAGACACAATATTTGACAGGATCGCCTAAAAGTTAGGGAGCATGTGTTCAAAATGTTAAAATGACGCACATGCCCCTGGATGTGCTTAGCTTGACCCCACCACCACCCAGAATGCCTTTAGCTGAAATGAGAAAGGAAAGACATCGAAGGTGGGTCAATATAGAAGTGTGCACCTAAAGATGGATGCCTCACTTCATGGGTCACGATATGTTTATTCTTTTCAGCTAAATTCTCCCAGGTATTCTCCAATGAACAGAATGCTTTACCATTTTCTTTTCAGAATGACCCTTCATCGTATTCACGTGCTTTGTGTCGTTTCAATAGGAACTTGGAGGAAAAGGAACAGCTAATGTGCAGGCTCAAATCTCCAACGTCGAGCGGAAGTCTTGACATCCGCTTCAAAAACAATTACTAATACAATTTATAGCCCTGTTTATGGTGTAGAAGTAAGAAGCCCATGAACATGGTCAGCACTGTAGGAAGTGAACAGTTTATTAAACTGTTGGCTGTGCTCTAATCCTGGCTTCAGAACGATTAACTAACAAATCCATCATCTAGAGGAAAGCTGGCTTGGCAGAGATTAATTCTTAAACTATTCTTATTAGGTGCATTGTTTGGCTTGAATTCGAGAAAACTGCAAGAATGGTTGAAGGGCATTGTATGCGTGTATATTTTTAAGTTAAAATAGAAATAAATTGCAGTGCATGGCCGTAGAAGCAGCCTTTCCTTTTGACCTTCTGGTCATTTAAATAGTTGAAAAGCACAGAACTTTCAACAAGGATTTCTCAGAGTCCGTCATCTGGGCTGAAAGGGTAAATAGGTGAGTGGTGAAAGGTAGCAGAAACCCCACGGTAACTTAAGTGCAGCGATGCAACTTCTTATAAGGCTACTGGGGACGTGTAGAATTCGCAAAGACAAATGACAATATTGGAGACCAGTGATAATCTACTCATCTGCCAAACGCAGAAAGCTTTGCATAAGGAGCCTCTACTTCACGAAATTAAATTAAAGGTCAGAGGTCGGGGGAGGGCTTGCGTATCATTTTGATATATTTAAGTGACTTAATTTTCACAGAATGACTTCAGGCTTGCATTGCTCTTGGTCATGAGATGTAGCAATGATTCAGGAGACGATCTCCTCCTGTCTGTCTTAGTTCTCAGAGTAAAAAGCAAACCCTCATATAAGACCTTATCAGAGGCTGGAATGTGATTTGGAATGCAAAAGGGGATAGGAGAACAAGGGGCTGAGTGGATATGTCGGTTGGTAAAGCGCTGTCTGGTGAGTTTGAGGACCTGGATTCGACCCCTAGCATCTATGGAACAGATGAGCTGGTACGCATCTGTCATACCAATGGTGAGGAAGGAGAGATGGGCAGATCTCTGGGGCTTGGTGGGTAGCCAACCTAGGCAAGTCAGTGAGCCCCACAGGACCCAGACAGGTACCCAGGCAGAACAAGGTAGCCCCTGTCTCAAAAACACCTGGGAACATGTGTGGGAAGACAGAGATAGAGATAGAGACAGAGAGAGACAGAGAGAGAGAGAGATAATAGAATGAGGTAGAGAGGGGTTGGAAGAAAGGAAATAGAACAGAGCGACTTCAGAAAGGTTGTGTGAGACACTGTGCTGGGAATACCTGGGAGGGCACAGCAGTACAGGAAAGTTTATCTACCAAAACTTCCTATGCCTATAATTTATCATAGTCATTCCCATGAGATCTAAAATCCCCCAGTTTCTGACTATATCCCCAGAGTTCTCTACCTAGGTACCAGAGCCATAGCCTGCACAAGAGCACATAGGTTCTGTCTTGGTTAGGGTAAATAAAACACCACGACCAAAGAAATGTGGGGAGGAAAGGGTTTCTTTGCTGCACATATCCAGGTTGTAGTCCATCACTGAAGAAAGGCAGGACAAGAATTCAAACAGGACAGGACCCTGGAGGCAGAAGCTGATGCAGAGGCCATCAAGAGTGCTGTTTATTGGCTTGCTCCCAGGAACCCTAGGTCATAGATGGCACCACCCACAGTGGACTACGCCCTTTCCATAAATCACCAATTAAGAAAAGGCACTGTAGGCTTGCTTACGCATAGCTCCATTTTGTGGAAGCATCTTAAAATCCACATTCCCTCCTCTCAGAGAACTGTAGCTTGTGTCAGGCTGACAGAAAACTAGGGGGAATGAGTACAATGATATCTTTGCTGGGTTCTCTGACTTTGGCAACAGCAATGGTAGCAGCAAACCAGATCTTTCATTTTGAGAACTGTGTAGCTGTTGCTGAACTCTTGTTGGTCTATAAACAAAGAATGTCATAGATTGGTGAGAGCACAGAAACTGAGTCCAGTTCACCATCCTTATCCGGGATGATGCTTCTTCCAGAAACTTCTCCTAAAGAGCAGGAAAGACTTCATCTTTTAATCCTCACATATCTGCTTTTGCCTTGCTCAGTGCCCTAATCTATCTCTGAACCAATGTGTGCATCCAGGAAGTAGGAGTATATTAAATTTATACTCTAATTGTCTATGCATTCTCAAGGCCTTTTGGGGTAGCCATGGATCTCAAAGTGACGACTGGAGCAGTGTTAAAGAAGAAAGAAATATTATGTGGTAAATTTTTGGTTTGGTTTGGGTTTTTGAGACAGGATTCAGGACACAGTCTTGGTTGTCCTGGAACTGGTTCTGTAGACCAGGCTGGCCTCAAACTCAGAGATACAGATGTTCTTTCACACCCAACATATAAACTATGGTCTGGAGCCACTTATATCTTTAATTTAATTGTTAGATATCTGGCCATACTTGGTGAGACCAAATCTTTCCCTTTAAGCATACTCACTCAATTCAATCCGTGGCTCCTCCTAGATCAATCCAATTGCAGCCCAAATGTGCACACCCATAGAATGCTCGGTGGAAGGTTGCTCCCATAAAGAAGCCATGTGGATGGGAAGAGGGTGATTATAAACTAAAAGAATATGACATACCTGAAAGGGCCATTTTTATAAATTTTAAGGTTCAATAAATTTAACCATGCCTTGATTTGGACACTGCCTTAACATGTCTGACTCTGTTTAACCTTCCCTGGTACTGACCCCATGCGATCAGAGCTGTTGGCTTGCAGCTTAGAATTGATGGTTTGCTATTACAGCTTCGATTTTCATTTTATGGATAATGACATAACACCCACCTATACCTGAAGGTATTTACTTCATACTTGGGTTGTGCCTGCCTCACTATTTCTTGAAACATGATAAAAGGTACTCTTAGCCTGGGCAGTCAATATATTATGAAAATCTAAACATGATACCTTAGAAATGCAGTCTAAGGGTTGGGGATTTAGCTCAGTGGTAGAGCGCTTGCCTAGCAAGCACAAGGCCCTGGGTTTGGTCCCTAGCTCCGGGGGAAAAAAAAAAGAAATGCAGTCTATTTGTTTTCAAGGCCAGGATAAGAGGTGAATTAATTAGCACCGATGTTGACCACATTCTGAACTCTATCATTTCCATGTTGAATGTGCTACCATAAAAAAAGACAGCAGTTTTGGCTGCCCTATAAAGGTGCTAAGTAGAAGTCACAAAAGTCCTGAGGACAAATCTAAGAACAGTGTCCTCTCATCTGCTAGGTGACAGTATTGTAGTCTGTTTGTTCCACTGGACCAGAGTCCCACAGACTGGGAAATGTGTAAAGAATTTTGTTTATCTGGAAATAGAAAGTTCAAGGACCTTCTTGTTTTTATGATTTCATGATATAAAGCAGGAGGGTCAAGATGGCAAGAGGTAGGGTCCGGGAAGAAGCACGCCACACTTCTCTCTTTAGGCTCCCCCTTCCACGATGACATTAATCCACTCACGAGGACTGTTTCCATGATTTAATCACAGTTTAGAGTTTCTAACCCCCCCCCCCCAGGGCTGCTGTCTAGGCCATCCAGGGTCCAACCGGTGAACTTTGGAGGATTAATTTAGACAAGTACAGGTAAATATACTGCACTCTAGCCATGCAACAGAAGAGTATTTGGCAATAAAAAGAAGTGAGCTGTAAAGCCATATAAAACAGAAGAAATATAATTGCATTTTGCTAACTATAAGAAACTTAGTTGAAAATATCACATGCTTACACCTCCATCTTTACCATTCTAGAAACGTCCACAGTTCGTAGGGATTTTTTGGAAGAGAGAAATGAATGAACAGAATACAAAAATGTTTAAGATGGAATTATTCAGTTTCCTGTGATGATGGAGACACGAGATTATGTTTCTGCCAGGACCTACAGATCCATACAACACAAAAGGCAGACCCTAATATAAATATGAACATTAATGACCAGATTTTCTATACTGACACATCAATTGTGGCAAGCATATCACATACTAATATAAGGGGGTAAATAATAAGAAAAAATATACTAAATGTCATATGGGGATTTTCTATTTTCTGCTTCAAATTTGTCTTTAAGGATTAAATTTTCAGAAATTGAAGCCTACTACAAGGGAGGAAGAAAGACGAAAGGAGAAAAAGAAAGAAAAAAGAGGAAAAGGAAGGAAGGAAGGAAGGAAGGGAGGAAGGAAGGAAGGAAGGAAGGGCAGACAGGAGGACGGACGACTGGGGCAGCCTTTCTGTCAGTCATTATTTTCTGTCATATTTGTTTTTGTCTCAGGCCCAAAACCAGGTACCAAAATCTCCCCTGAAACCATGATCCAAAATAAGTATATAAGTCTTTTCTCTTTTAATTTGCCCCCCCTCAGGTATTTTATCACAGCCGGGAAAACATTGACCAACAGCTGTATTCCCTGTTCTCTCATGCTTTCCCGTCTCCCATGGGCTGTGAGACTTGGCTTCTGACAGTACACCTGCAGGACCTTGATCCCCACTGCTGCTGTTAGATTGGTGGCAGAGAGGACTTGTGGTACAAAGCCAATTAGACTCTGGGTTTTCATGTCTTGATTATAGGTGAACTCAATTCTCATAAACAAAAATCTGGTCTAAGCAAGAACTATGTTGTCAGGAAGTAAATAGTGCTACCCTTTATGAAGGCCATACTGTTTTCCCTTTGACGTTTTGCCCAATCTTGTATACTAATAATAATTAGACAGAGAATATATTACTCCAGGTCTCCCGAATATAAGCTCCCTGGGATAATAATTCCATCTGCATTGTCAAAAATGTCTAATGGTAGCCAAGAAGTCCATCTTTCATTATGATAAAGGAGGAGTCTATTCAGACATTTTTTTTAACCAGTCCAGCCACTTATAGAAGAATTTTTCTCATCTTCGTCTTTTCATAGATGTCAAAGGGATGAAACTGAACATTTGTCCCCATCCCTGCCACCCCACCACCACCCACCACACACACCCTACACTACTACTCAAATTTAAGCTGGAGCTAGAGGTTAGAAGTCAAAGTTCACCTTTTTTCAGTATCAATATCTGCCCAGCCTTGGGTCACTGCTGCTGGCAATGGGCAGACCGCTAAGATGAGCAACACACAAAACCAATGGATTTACTATTTCCCTGTCCTTCAAAAGGCTGAGGCGCCTGCCTAGCACATAGTGTCTCCTCTCAGCCTTCCAGCAAGACAGGGAGCCAAAATTTGGAACTCTTCACTCATCTGAAAAATGGCAAGGTCTCCTTTTCACTGTTCCCTCAAGAGAACTTGAAAGCATCAGTAGTCAGCTCTGTGCCCTCCCCCACACAATGCCAGCTGAGCTTCTAGGCGTGAACGAGAAGGCGGCTCATAAACAGAATGTGGATTGGGAAGACAATTGAGAAAAGGGGAGTAATGGCCTACAAATGAGAGACAATTGAAATGGGAAAGGGAATGAAATCTGCACTTTTTAGAAAGGAGACGCAACCATCCGTGGTTACATCCCTTTCTGGCTCCCACACTACGTCCCTCTACCCGCCTTCCCCTTTCTCACACCCTCCTTCATGTTTTCTGATCAGAGTTGGTTCCACTTTAAACCCCTATGTGGCTTCTGTAAGTGCGTCATTTAAATAAAGACATGGCTTCTAGGCATCTGTAATGATTCCATAAGCGAGTCTGAACTTGATCCTGCGTGTTCTTGCGGAGAGCCTGCAGGGTGTCCAGGGCACCTGGAAGGAAGCTGGACGTATAATGTCGTGTCAGGCAAGTGGCATGACGTTAAATGATTTGTCCGATGCCAAAATAATTTGAATGTGCAAGGGGAAGAGTTGCTGTAGGAGTGCCTTTTGTTCCCTTTGCCCCAGGAGAGTCAGGGCATAGTGTCAGCACTCTGGTTACTCCAGATTGGGGAGCTTAGATCGCTCCTTCAGGAGCTGTTTGATTAGGTTTTCACAAATCTAGGTGGTAGCTTAGCTTGGTGATTACTAGGCTTCACAGATCATAAGCATCCTGGGTCTTGTTGAAGTGTAAAGTCGAGCTCAGTAGGTCATGTGAGACGGAGGATCCTGTATTTCTAATAGATACTTCCATTCTCTGTTTGCTCCACACTTTGAAGCATAAGAGTGCGTTTTGTGCTTGCCTCTAGCACAAAAAAGAGAACCGAAAGGCACGAACCCCAATAAGAACCAAACAAAATGAAACTCTCATGGATACACCTTCTGTGACGCTCAGGAGTGAGGCCTTCTTGCCAGCCTTCAGTCCAAGTACCTGCTGGTGAGGATCTTAGCAATACCACTAAGAACAGGATCAAGCAGAAGGTGTGAGCCCTCCCCTTTCTAACGCCATGGGTTATTGTCACTGAGGTAATTTGACAGGCCCAAGGTATACCAACGCTGGGAAGAGCAGATGTCAAAACAGACTAAGCTCAAACCACATGACAGGAAACCCTGACACCAAGCGCGACCTGCTGAAAATAGAGGTGTGCTGATGTAAATCGGTGGCCACTGCCTTCATAGGGGAGGAAGAACCAACTGGAACCTGCTCTGGTGACTCATCTGTCGCCACAGTTGCCAAGAGCTCTCTCCAGGAAGTGCCTGGTACAGAAAATAAAAGACAAAAAGCAAAAACTCCCTATAAGATTTTTTTTTCCAAAGAAAAATTTCAGGAAAAATTCAGGAAAAGACCTAGCTAAGACCTGTTGACCAAGGGGAAGTGACACAAAGAATTGTGCTGCCCTCCTTGAACAAGAAATCCAGCCCTGGTTGTCACAGTTTCTTAGTCATCCCAGTGCAGTTCTAGAATTAAAGATTTCCAATAGCCAGCTAAAGACCCCTCCCTATGATTCCCTATTTATCCAAGTAAGTGAGAACTGACACTCTGAAATCTATACACTCCAGACACATCAACCAGCCCTGTGTGCTGCGGTAAGGCAAGTGTTCTCTGTTGGAAGCAAAGTCCTTAAAAAATTTCTCAGTTGAAAGCTCTCTCTCTCTCTCTCTCTCTCTCTCTCTCTCTCTCTCTCTCTCCTCCTCCCCTCCCCTCCCTCCCTCTCTCTCCCCTCCTTCTCTGTATGTGTGTATTTGTGTGTGTGTGTGTGTGTGTGTGTGCGCGAGTCCGAGCATGTGCCTGTCTGTCTGTCTGTCTGTCTGTCTGTCTGTCTTTGTCTCCCAGGATTCCCTCTCTCTGTCCTCTCTCTTGCTCTCCCATCTGTGACTGTTCATTCTAGCTCACACAGTTATGTCTTCCAAGGTTCAACTGCAGAAGGTTGCAAGGTTTGACTGTAGAAACATCTCAACAAGAGTACAACAGCTACAAGAGTAGTTGAATAAGGACTTTTTTTCGTGTTGTTTAAAATATTCGCTCTATAGGAAAAGTTATTTCCAAATACCAAGAATCTTGGATAAAACTTATAATAGCAGAAACATTTCTTTGGGAAATTGAAGGGTGTAGCATATGAGAAAATTATCAGTGTTGACTGGCACCAGTCTTGGAACCTTTCCTATGGGCGTGACATTGTGTTAGGAGTTAATAAGAAAAAAAAAAAAACCACTATGCCTCAAATCTTTATCATCTGTTGTGGAATAGGACCTGTGCCTTTGGCATATTAGATAATGGACTTTTCCATAATAGCAACTGTATGGATGGAGTTTCCGTCAATCACTTGAAGGCTCTTTAACTGTCTATGGAAATACACCAACAGCAAGCATAGTAACAGAATAGAAGGCATGGTAACATATTACATGTATAGGGTTGTCCTAGAAAAGAGAAGTGAAGAGCTTTGAGTCCAGTGAGATCTGGAACTCAAATACCATCTTAATAGGGGAGAAAGCAAGAAGGATGCAGACAAACTAGAAATGAATAAATACTCTTAAATGGGCCACGAGACAAGTGAGTGATGTTATAGTCTGCCCATGCATGGTATTAACCTCCAGAGCCATTGCTTATTGTCTGAGTTCGTCTTCTGATGAGATTCCCAGGATGGGTTTATGTCCATTCTACTCCATTCAGATCTGTCTCGTCCAAGTAGATAAGAGGAGTTCTTCTCTTTATTGGCCCTGCTTCCCATGACCTTTGTGCAAGTCTCCACCAGACACTCAAAACAAGCAAGCCAATGAATGCCATACACAAACCCCACACACCCCTCATCATCGAGTGCTTTGTTTTTAGGATTTATTTTTATTTTCTGTGGGGGGACTGGGTATGGACATGTAATAATAGGTGTCCTCAGAGACTAAATGCATTGAGTCTCCCTGGAGCTGGGGTTACAGGCACTTGTGGGTTGCTCAAAGTGGAGGCTGGGAAGTCTGTGCTCTGGGAGAACAGGAAATGCTTACATGCCCTGAGTCATCTCTCTAGCCCTCTGGGACTTCATTTAGCCATCCTCATTTGTCAGGTTTAACAGTAAATAATGAGATTCTTGGTGTGCCTGGGGTGAACCATACAAGGATCATGATATCCTTTGCCTCGAATCACTTGCCAGTCACAATTTTGTCAAAATCTATGTCCTCCTAAGACAATTTAATAAAGATCACTCTGTCTTGCTCACCAATTATCTATCCATAAGTATTCTGAATTTTAGATCATGTCTTCTCTTTCTTTGTGCTTCCATGAAGTCAGTCTTAGGGCAAAGCTTTAGACTACCATTCATCATGCAAATAAGAATAATACAGAAACATTAAAGGAAAGCTTGCAAAACTACTTTGTGTCAGGAAATGTCACCAGGATTCTCCTGGAGGAGAATTATGCTTCTATAACATGGATTATACACTGCTCATAAGACCTTAGTTGCAGGGTCTAGTCCCTGGGTGGTGGATGAGGCTCCCAGAGGAATGCTCAGACAGACAGGTCAGTTTAATTGAGTGTCATTCCCTTTGTAATCACATTTATCACTGGACCTTAAGAGGATCAAAGATAAGGGATTGGCCTCTGTCTCCTTCTGCAGACTGAAATCAGGTCTACATATTTTAAAGGTGCCCAAGGTGGATATAACTGGTTTATCTCCCAACCTGTCACTTGAGGCAAGAGTGTTTGGAAAGATCACATGACGGGTGGTGAGAACATTTCTGGGGAAATGCCTGAATCTGAGTCATGCCCAGTATGGTCACATTGTAACAAGGAATCAAGAAAAATATTTCTAGGTGACCCTGGGACAGTTCTGTGTGTAGTATAAGGTTTTGAGTCCATCTTCGAGCCATGGTAGTTGGCTTGGGACACTTCAGGAATGTTCTGGTTAAAGGTGTAAATGTAACACCTCCTTTTCCACCTCACCTCTCCATCTTCTAATAGCAACATTTAGTACATGCTCTATTTGTCAGCCACTGTGTTGAGTCTTTCACATGGACCAGATAATGTTCTTAATAACTCTAATAACTAATGGAGATTTTCCTTCATTAGAGACAATGAGGTCAGAGAAGTTAAGTAATTCATTTGGATATAGAATGAATGTGGCTGAGTAGAGATATATGCCCACCCAGCCCTGTCCCAGCAACCAGTCATCCTCTTCCCAAGACACCATGTTCTCTCTCTTATTTAAACTGCATTTGAGGTGACTCAGCGATACTTCTTACCCAGAGACAGTCAGACCCTCACCAACACTGTTTCTGTCTTGTGTCCAGCTGGTGTCCTTGCCTTATTGGACATTTGTTCAAAGAACTATAATAAGGGCTTAACAGGAAGTCTGGTGGGATGGGGGGAGGCGGGAGTTTATTAATGAAGTCAAATGTGCCCCTTTCTGCTACAAAATCTGCCCTTTGCTCTGCACTCTCCCCTGACCTCTGTGGAGGATAGGTAGCCTTGTGTCAGAGCTGAATAGGACAAGGGTCAGTGGAAACACAAGCTCAGACTACTTTGTGGATATGTTGATTTTGGCAGGATCTAATAATGTCATTCTGTATGTGACATTGATCTCTTTATTCATATCCTTTGGGGGTTGGGAGGACAGAGCAGAAATAAAGACAGCATTTCATACAAGAATAATTAAGGTGCAAAATTTGGAGGACAGGCCTGGGGAGTAGTTACTTTTTCTATAGTCATCAGTTAGTTTACACACAGATTAATGTAGCTATAGCATTTTATTTAGCATCTTGTTCCTATCAGATTCAGGGCTCTGAACAGAGCTTGAATTTGATATCCTGGCTTCTCATCTTCTTTCTGTTATCCTCTTGAGCAAGATACTTAACATCTTTGCCTCAGTTTCTCAAGATTCATTTGTGCGGAATGGTATGTGCTTAAAAGAGAGAGAAGTGAGGATTAGAAACACTGCGTGTGGAGGAGGTGTTTAACGAATGGTGGCTGGTGTAAAAACTCTGGAACTCGTTTCCAAGACTAGTGAATCTCTGAAGATGAACTGAATTATGTGGAAGGCCTAGACTTCCGGCCTCTATGAGTCCAGGATGGATATGTAAGATGCACATAAGTCTACGCTTATTCCCATGACTGTGAGCACACAAATGACAAGGGAACAGTAATTCTGCATCTGTTGCCCCACTCGATCCTTATAACATTCCCAAGGCATAAAACAGACATTCTTTTCTTCATTTCAAAAATCATAGTGTCAAACTCAATTTCCAAATTCAGATGGTTTCACAGGGGTTTTTATGGAAATTTGACAGACAACTGCCTGAGCCTTCTGCAAACAAAAGATCAACTCTATGAGCTTATTTATAATAGCCAAATCAGATGCCCCAACTGCATTGGAATATTTTTCCACTCATGTTTGAAACTATCATTGCCCTATGAGGATGTTCATTGATAATATTGCCCAAATGCTTGAATTACCCTAGATGCCTAGGGTGAAATCAAACGGAGACAGGATGGTGAGAGACACAGCCAGCAACAGCAAATACTTGCCAGCACCTTGAACAAGGACCCCTGTTGAAGGAATTCCAATCTCAGCAAAGAAAAGAAAAACAGGGACTAAGCCACTACCCAAAGACTATATTCTGACTCTGACCTCGTTTAAGAACCAGTGGAAAGCCCTGGGTCCTGGTGAACCCTTGAACTAGACTGTTGGGGGAGAGGCAGCATAGGAACACCCATAAGGAAGGGAGGGGGGGAGATGTTTGCCGGAAGAGAAAGGAAAGATAAATGTATATAAGAAATTGTTTAAATGATAAAAAAAAAAAAAAAGAAATCAATTGCCCTATGAGGATTCATATTGAGGGTATAAAGAGACAGGATGGTAGCACAGCAACCCACTTGCCCACCTTGAACAAGGCCCTAGGTTCAATCCCCAGCATAAGAAAAGAAAACGAAAGTACATATTCAACTTTTAGAACCGAATCTGGTCTTTCACTATATTTAGACGCATAGGAACTATGTATCAGAGAAAGAAAGATGAGTTTGTTTAAATGATAAAGAAAATCAGCAAATTGAGTGGGACCTTTGGAGAAGGATACTTTAGTATATAGCAAATCTAGTGAGCAAAGATATCATGAAAATGCCCAGATTCTGCTAGTTAGTAGCTGTACAACTGGACAAGTTAACCTCACCAGATGATGTTGCTTCAGTTCCTGGGTTTAGAATTAAGAATAACAGTATAAACCTCATAATGTTACTGCAGGAACTAAGCCAGGTAACAGAGGCATACCAGTTACAGATTTTTAAATGTTCCATAGATGGCAGCCTCCTTTACTTCATTCAGTAACTTGACAAATGAGCCTTCCACAGGTCTGGTAACTAATGCCTGGGTGTCCGGAAGCCATGAACTAGAAGCTGTGGGTACTTAGCATGGGTAGCAGTGTGTGTCGGCAGCTCCCCACTGCAGCTGTACCAAAGCAAAGCTGTTCCTAGAAGGGATGCTGAGAACCTTCTGGCCTCTGTAAGGAGGCTGAGTCCCTCTGTAAGGGGTTACCAGCAAGGGTGCTGATGTGATTCAAATGTTGGAGTGGCTTATCTGCTCCACATGACTTGGATGCCGATAACTGGTAGATGTGCAGCCACTGGAGTTCAAGCTTAATGCGAACACATGCTCTCCTAAGAACAAGACTGGGGCCATTAGCTCCCAGCAGGATGCCTATGAGTCTCTGCAAAATGATCACAGTGTTTCATTTACTATGCTGCTCAGAGCTGGGATGAATTCGGAGGCCCATTGAATTCATGAACCATGGAAGCCTCATTCTTTGGGCCCAATTTGTATTCTACCTGCATGTTGGGACCAACTCAGGAAGAAGGGATCCATTTCCAAAGAGAAAAGCTTTTCCTGATAGTGTTTCTTCTTGGCAGATAAGGTGACTGAAGAGATTAAAAACCCTCAGCTTCCTCTGTATGTGTGCAAGCTTCTGAGTTACCTGTGAAAGAACACTGTCTCCTAACCATCTCCTGCGACTACACTATAGGGCACACCCAGGGTCAACTCATTAGCAAAATTACCTTTCTCAAGTCCAGGCCGTGTCTGCGCTGTTCAGTGTAGGCTCATTAACTAAGTCTGCGGCTTTGGCCCTGAATTCTTGGCTTACAGACTTCCAGTTCTTGCAATGCCCCACCCAACTTGTCCTGCTGAGAAAATACCCAGTTGTTTGTTTCTGCTTGGCTTTGGGTGACTGCGTTCTAATTTAATATCTATATTTAAAGTCATAAGGGCACTTAGATAATAGACTACCTTGATCCTGGGAAGGACACAGTAGACCAAGGGAACACCAAGGTTTCTAGAAGTTCTTTGCTCTTGGCACAGGAGCCATGGCATCTGATGTTCTTGTCTATCTAGTGGCCCTTTCATGCCCAGAGGACGGCCTGGAAGCATCTATAACTCTTTATTCTTCCTAAGGGGCTTGGTCCTGTCCACATCCTTTGCTTTTCCTAGGTTGTGTGAAGCTTACCATTTTTCTCTTCCTGTTGCTATGACCAATTAAATTCAATAGCTGAGAACATACTCATTCAACCATTCATTCTACAGTTTTAGAGATGAGGGGTATCCTGGGCTAATTTACAGGAGCCACTGTAGAATTTTCACTTAATTTTTTCCAGCTTCATACTTTTGCTCTCATCCACAGCTCCCTATCTTCTCAGTCAGCAAGCCCAGACAGAATGAGTCCATTTCTTGTTGCCATGTCTCTGATTCTTCTTTTCTCTACCACTTACAAAAAAACCGTGAAGAGTAGGTGGGTTTCAGTGATAAGCTTACTTAACTTCAGCTCAAAATCTGACCTTCATGTCACCTCTCACATTACTTCTTCATTATGCACGTAGCCTGTGATATGTACAATCCTGCCGTAATAGTCAACCATCTAATAAGCCTTTAGGGAGCCATTAGTTTGTATCTTACAGACATTATCACTTTTCCATGAGGAAGAGCTTGCGTTGCTGAAACAGGCTTGGTCACATGCTCTACAGAGGCAGCCTCGCCCATTGGACTGTCTCCTAGTCATTTATAAATGCTCATGATCAGCCTCCCTTGGCAGCCTTTCCAGGTATGTAGTCTGAGTTGGCTTCTGGAGATCCCACTGTCCTTTCCCTTTTAGATGACAGACGCTGTGTGTTCTTAGCAATCACCCATTCAGTCAATTCTACCTTTGATAGAAATTTTACTCTGAGAAAAGCAGCTGAACGGTTGGTTCTGGAGCTTTAAATTTCTGATTGCTCAGCATGTTCTGGACAGAATACCAGTCGTAGGCGTGGCCTTGTGGTTATTGGTATCTCTGGAGTGTATAAGTTGAGCTCCTTTGACAGCCACAGTGACGGTATAGAACCTAGGACCAGAAACTAAAACAAGTGTGTCTCTCTTTGGTCACAGTGCTGACCTAATGGTGGCATATAACCTCAGTCAAGTTGCAAGGGTCAGTGATGCTGATCAAATATTCTAGCTCTTGCCTACATTCCTTGTCAAGTTGCAGTTTGGAAGGGTCCTGTGGTTAATTCTGGCCAGTACAACATAAGGTGGGTGGGACAAGGGTGGCGAAGAATGCCTATTTAAGTACAAATGCCTTATTGGTCAGTTCTGAACTAAAGCAGTGAAAAGACCCCAAGCTAGTTGTAGTAGCAAAGACAATGGTCTGTTCTAGATGATGTGACCACCAAATGGTAGCACATTCACCATTCAAGGCCTCAGACACAATGGTATCTATTGGTCATGTACTGTATGCAAAAATTACACTAGAGTGTGGAGACTTGGGGCTGAGATGAATGGCTAACAGCATTAACCAACAGATACTAACATATTATCCCCCAAAGGAAGTCTTTTTGAGACTTTCCACAGATATCTGGGAAATCTCTCCCCACCCCACCCTTCTCTCTCTCTCTGTGTACTGCATATGGTAATGACATTTCAAGCTTAGAATTTCATTTTTCATTTGTCAACTTGCCACCAAGAGGACAGTTCCCATGCAAACATGAAGCCTTTCAGAAGGGGAAACATGAAATAAAGATGAAGAATTCTTCTGGCCACATTGAACTTTTTGGCTCTATCAAGGTAAAACAGCTGCTGGACCCTTCCTCTCTCTTAATGTTGGAAAAAAAACTTCTGCTTTGTGGGATCTAATTTGAGGGATGTTCTGCTTTCTGGAGTAGTAAACCCCCTCACAATCAGGATTCTCCCTTCTGAATGACTCATATGGCATTCTAGAAATATCCTTTTTCTTCTCAGAAGCCCTTTCTCATAGATAATAAGCTCCTATATGTCAGAGCTCTCAGTGCAATTTGTTGCCCTTAGAGATGGTAAGTCCTCCATATTCTACAGGCAATTTCCCTATTGAATGTATTTTCATTTCCCTTACTCATTCCCTCGGAAGTTTATTAAAAGCCAGGGACTCTGAAATGTTCTTTTGTTGTAACCACTAACTTACTAAAAGGCAAAAATTCACCAGTGATCACAAATTAAACAATGACAGTGAATACTGATCAATATCATGACTTAAAGAAATAAATAATATAGAGAAAATGGCATTGCCTCCATCATACTATAGCACTCTTTCTAGGCACTTAATGCCTTCCTGCATTCCCCTAAATACCACTTTTGACCTCTAGGAAGGGGAACTTTTTGTGGGTTTCCCCCTGAAGACATGATGACTGTGTACACATTCACCCTTACCCTCTCATTTGCTCCTAGTGGGAGGCAGAGAAGGGTTCCCATAGGAGTCTGTTTCTTGGAAAGAGGTTAGTATCTGTGGCCACGGAATTATCCCAACATACAGGTTCACTGATGGTCAAACCACTAACACTAACCTCATTTCCATGCTGTAACCAGTGGTGCTACATTCTGACCAGCACCCATGGATAGCTGAACCACATTTAGATCTGGCCTGAGCTGACCCATCAGTCTGTGCAAATGCTTACACATGTTTTCTCAGAGATCCTGAACTGACCAAACATAACCTCCAAACTTAGCAAAGTTGGTCATTGGTCTGTAGGCGGATGCTTCAGAATTTTTTCAATTTTCATCACAACTGTGAATTGGTGGACAAAACTGAGTCTCTACCCAAATGTTCTTATGGGAACTTGGGAATTCAGCAAGTCCTGTAGGAAAGACTTCAGTAAATGCAGAATATCTTAATTGACATGAACTTCCCTGGGTGAATGTGTATTTGTGGCTGAAAGTCTTTTCTCAATTTTCTTATTTAATAGACCAAAGCTGAAATATGTTCTGAAAGGATTAGCTGTTCATGTAAAGTATTACTAACTAGAGGTTTGTTTACAGATTGTCTAATAAGATGCTATTGAGGAAGAATTTCTTTAAGTAATTTTTCTCCCTCTGCCCCTCCTCCTCTTTCTTGTTTATGGGGAAGTGATGGAGAGAGAGGCTCTATGTAGTCTATGGTGGCCTTGAATTTAACATTCTTGACCCAGACTCTTAATAGCTGGGATTATAGTATGTACCATCATACTGGATTAAGACCTTTGTCATTATTCTTGATGAGTATAATGTTACTGTAACACACTTATTAGTTAGCAAAACATGATAAGCCATGTGAACATCTACATAGAGAATTCTAGAATTTCACATGAAGGCATTAACTAGCCAACATATTCAATTATTTCCTGTAGTGCTGGCCACTTGAGAGTCTAACCTGAATACCACTGTGTCTCTGACCTATGTCATACCACCTTTGGCTATGCTGCGTTCAGTTGCAGGCCAGGAGAGCATCACTTAGAACTGATGTTGTCTTATAACAGCTGCTGGGTACTTTGCATATTTCCACATCTGCCCATGAACTGCTTAATTTTCCTTTTCTGTCTAACTTCTCTCTTCCTCCCCCCTCAGTGGCCTGCAACCACCTCTCAAATAATAGCTTTTACTTTCAAGTTCTAGCCTCCAGCTGAAGTACCATTTATTCTGTTGTGGGGAAAACGTGAGGTTGATGTGCCTTGTATGACACCAGTTATGTGATCCTGGGCACAGTTCTTAAGTATCTTTCCCCCACAACATTTTTATGTGTACAACAGAGAGAATGACATTACCTACATTCTAGGGGTATTATAGCAGCCACAGTGTACGAGTTTCTCCTTATGACAAGGTAGAATCTGTCACCCTATACATTAGATCTTTGTGGGGAAAATGGCCAAGCTTTTCAGACTAAGCACAGTTAGGTTAGGGATGAGACAAATAAGACATCAAGTTATTGTTTCCAGGGAGTTCACAAATCAGCTGCTAAGCTATTTCTCTGGGTCTGCTTTGCTTTGGGTTATGAGGCCATTTAAAATCAACAATTCTCCTCTTAAACCTTGTTTCAAAAAACAGGAGCCAGACAGATTATTTTAATAATTTCTGTAATGAATGGTAGGTGATTGTTACAGAAATGCTAATAAAAATGATACCTAATACAATGCTGTCTATATTTTCCACTCTTTCAGGATAACCTGGGTTTATTACCCTAAGTATACTGCTAATGGCAGTCGCCCCCCTTTGATGTAGAGCCCAACACCCATGTGTGAGTATGTAAAGTAAGTTTCCAGGAAGTGATTAAAAACAATGGAAGCCACAGTGGGTGTTTTCTGTGGCTAGTGGGTGGCTGACTGCAATGAGGAGTGCAGGAGAAGGATACTATTAAAATTTCAGGCTTCTTCTATCCCTTCCTCATCCTGTTCCTACCCTGGTATACACCTATTCATCATTCCCTTTGGAAGACGCCTAGGCAAGGTATGGATGGTGCGACCAAAGTGCCAGCAACACCAACAATCACGGTAGAGCAAGAGAACGGAGATCCCTCCTCGGGCCTCTTAAAGTCTACTAATGTATGCTAAAGTGCTCCTGATGTGTACTGTGATCTGAAAAGCTCTGCCTAAAGCAGGGAGATCTCTTCCTTGCTGGTCCCTATTCATAGGTGCGGGAGTCCACAAATTCCCCATGCTCCTCTCGGGAGTGCCTGAAGGCGGAAATTGAGAGTCGCCCCTCCTCCACTGCTTTTCCCTGGGGGCAAGTTAAGAAAGGAAACAAGGGGCAATGGGACAGGCAAGAAAGGAAAGACAAAACAAGTAGACACTAGGCTCTTGCAGGTGAGAAGGGCACAATAGGGCTAGAACATCTTTTGTTGTTGTTGTTCCTGATTACTTTTTATGGTCAACTTGACACAACCTGGAGTCACTTGGATAGAAGGAAGTCCAACTAATGAATTGCCTCCTCAATCAGATTGGTTTGTGGCCATGTCTGTGAGAGGACATCTTGTTTGAAGACTGATATGGGAGGGCCCCACCCACTATGTTACTAAATCAGAAAATGCATTACAGACAGATCTTAAGGGAGACAATTGAGGTTCTCTCCTTTCAGATAACTCTAGCTTGTGTCAAGTCGACATAAAAGTATCTGGCACAGTTGACACCTTGTCAGTGTGACCCTCAAAAAACGGCACGGTTTAGCCACAACCCTTCCCATCTTTTTTATCTCCAAGATCACACATTAATAAACAGCACAATATAAAATAGTTTACAAGCTTACAAGTTCCAGTCTTTACAAATTCAAAGGTTCTAAAATTCAGTCTCTTTACAAATCCAAAGTTTCTTTTGAAACCTAAAATCTCTTCTAAAATTCAGTGTCTCAGCTGTGGGCCACTGTAAAATTTAAGTTACGTTAAACATCTCCTTCCACAAGAGAGAAATACAGTCAAAATCAGATCAAAGCAATGTCCAGTGTCTGGGATTCACTCGATATCTTCTGGGCTCCTCTAAGGGGTTTAGGTCACTTCTCCAGTTCTGACCTTTGCAGCATATACAGCTTCTTCTAAGCTGTGCCTGATGCCATAGTTGCTGCTGTTCTTGTTGGTCATCCCATGGTATTGGCATTTACAAAATGCCAGGGTCTTCCACTGCAATTGGTCTGCACTTTCGCCAGTAGCCTTTTTCTGGGCTCTTTTTATGATGGCAAACCTCAGCTTCTCTGCATGACCCCAAAGATAGAAAATCCTTCCCCAATTCTCTCCAAAAACAATATGATCAGGTCTGTTACAGTAATACCCCACAATCCTAGTACCAAAATTTGTATTTATCAGGGTTCTCACAACACTTGGGTGTGTGTGTGTGTGTGTGTGTGTGTGTGTGTGTGTGTGATTTATTAGGATAACTTACAGTCCAACTAATTCATCAATGGTTGGCTATGAACGGAAAGTGCAAGAATTCAGAAGTTCTTAAGACTGGGTATCTCATCTGGTCTTCATTAGACCCTAGAATCCTAAAAACATAGGCTCTGATATCAGTGAAGGAATAGATGTGTTAGCAAGGTAAGGACAAGCAGGCAAAGGACAAAAGCTTCCTTCCTCCATGTCCTTATATAGGTTTCCAGGAGGTGTAGCTGAGATTAAAATTGTGTGTCTTCCCACCTTAAGATCTGGATTAGAAGTGAATCTTCCTACTTCAAATTAAGCAAGCAAACAAACAACAAGCAAACAAACAAACAGAACCTGTCCTTGCCTTCCATTTTTTAATTTTAGTTAATTCCATATGTAATCAAGTTGACAACTAAGACAAACCATCACATGCATGATGCCCATTGACACTCTTTTCAAAAGGTTTACATTTCCTAAACACAAACACTGCGCCTGTTAAACAGGAGCATCCTGTGCCCCTCATCCCCTGGCCTCCGATAACTCCATTTTATTCATCTTAGCTCATTTATTTTTAATTGCTCTATTACATTCCTTCAATAACTACCTTGTATATGATCTATTTCTCTGTTGGGCTAAAGAAGTGAATTTATTTTCTATTAGTGTCATAACTAATAACAATAACTTTAGTAGCTTAGATAACATATTATTCTATAGTTTTACAGTTCCAAATTCTGACCCAGTTATCTCTAGGCTGATGTCAAGATATTAATGGTTATATATTCTTTTAAAGCTCTGGGAAAGAATTCCATCTCTGGTCATTTTTATTTTTAACTAGAAAAATTTTCCTTTATTGAAAATAGACTTTTTTATCACATAATATATCCTGGTTTTCCCTCCCAGTTCCTTCCTAGTTCCCTTCCATCTGGATCCACTCCCTTTTTGTCTCTCATTAGAAAGAAAACAGGCATGTAAAAGATATTAATATAATATATAATGAATGTAATACAAAATATAAAGCAGAAACTAACATGTCAGAATTGAATAACGAAAAAGGAAAGAAAGAAAGAAAGAAAGAAGGAAAGAAAGAAAGGAAGGAAGAAAGAAAGAAAAGAGCCCAAGAGAAGGCACAAGACACAGAAGACACAGAGACCCACTAGTTCTCACACTCAGGAATCCCATAAAAAACACTAAACTGAAGACCATAATATTATTCAGAAGACCTGATGCAAGCCTGTGCAGGCCCTGTGCATGCTGCCTGTCTCTGTGAGTTCATATGAGCATTGATCATGTTGATTTATTGACTCTTGTTTTCTTGGTGTCCTCCATCCCCTCTTGCTCTTCCACTATTTCTGCTTCCTCTTCTCCAGAGTTCCCTAAACCCTGAGAGAAGGGATTTGATGGAGACATCCTGTTTAGGGCTGAATATTATGAGGTTTTCACTCTCTGAATAATGTCTGCTTATGGGTCTTGTATTGTTCCCATCTGCTGCAGGAGGAAGCTTCTCGGAGCAAGGCTTCATTCAATGAGTATAGCAGAATATCATTAGAAGTCTTTTTATTGCCATATTTTTGTTGTTGATTTAAAACAGTTGTATTTGATTTTACCCTATCCTTGAGCTATCTGGTCTTAGGTTCCTGATCTGCTAAGAAGTGCTGGGTATGGATTCCATCTTGTGAAGTGGCCTTAAGTTAAGTTAGATATTGGTTGGTTACTCCCACAAGCTTTGTGCCAAAATTGTTCTAACATATTTGCAGCCAGGACACCATTGTAAATCAAATGGTCTGTGGCTGGCTTGGTGCTCACATTTCCCTTTTGGCAGCATACAGAATACCTTCCTGTACTTTCTCACCATCTTGTGGAATTTGCTCCAAAATTGACCACATACTTGAACACAAAACAAATCTCAACAGATACAAGAAAATTGAAATACCTCTACATCTTATCAAACCACCATGGATTAAAGCTGGACATCAAAAACAACAGAAAGTTTACAAATTTCTGGAAATTGAGCAACTCACTACTGAATTAAATATTGGTAAAGATAGAAATTAAAGACTTTCTAGAACTGAATAAAAAGGAATACACAACACACCCAAACTTATAAAACACAATGAAGGTGTCTCTAATGGATACTGAGTGCCTAAGTGCCTACATTGGAGAGACCTCATACTAGTAACTTCACAGCACACCAAAACCCACCAGAACCAAAAGAAAAAATCCTGGCCAAAAAAAATAATCAAATTCAGGGCTGAAAGCAATACAATAGAAACAAGAAAACAATATGAAGAATCAATTTAACGTAATTTTTCTTTGAGAAAAAAATCAATAAAATTAACAAACTCTTAGCCAAATTAACTAAAAAGAGGTGGAAGAATATGCAAATTAACAACATTATAATTAAAAGGGGGTATAACAAGCAACACAGAGGAGATCTAGAAAAGTCTTTATTGAACCAGATTAGAAAATCTTTAAAAAAGTTGATAATTTTCAGCTGGGTAATGGTGTCACATACCTTGGAGGCAGAGGCAAGTAGATCTCAGTGAGTTTGAGGCAAGCCTAGTCTCTAGTGGAAGCTCCAAGGCAGCCAAAGCTAAACACAGAAACCTTGACTCAAAAATCAAAAAACAAAAAAGGAAGAAAAAAAGATAATTGTCTCAATATATACCACTTATCAAAGTCAAATCAAGACTAAACAATTTAAAAAGACCTATAATCCTTAATGAAATGGAAGCAGTAATTTAAAATTTCCTGACAAAAGTCCATGCCAGATGGTTTTAAGCTCAGAATTCTATCATATTTTCAAAGAACAGTTAATGCCAATATTCCTCAAATTATTCCACAAAATAGAAACAGAAGGAACATTGTGGAATTCATTTTATGAGGCCACAGTTACCCCAATACCCAAACCACTTAAAGACCCAACAAAAAGAATTACAGACTAATTTTAATCATGAACATACATATAAAATTTTTCAATAAAATATTTATAAACCAAAATCAAGATCACATGAAAAACACATTGACTGTGTTCAAATAGGCTTCATCTTAGAGGTTAAGAGAAGATGCAACATATGGAAATCAATAATTAAGTCCGTCATATAACCAACCTGAAAAAAATCCACATGACCATATAATTAGATGCAAAAAAGGCCTTTGACAAAATCTAACATGCCTTCATGAGAAAAATCTTGGAGAGATTACAACTACAAGGGACATAATGTCAGCATAATAAAGGCAGTTTGCAGCAAGCCCAGAGCCAACATCAAATAAATGAAAAGAAACTCAAATCAATTCTAATAGTCCATTAAAGTGAAACAAGATAAGGTTGTCTAGTCTTTCTGTACCTATTGAATATAGTATTTAAAGTCTTGGCTAGAGCAATAAGACAACTGAAGGAGATCAAGGAGATATAAACTGGAAAAGAAGAAGTCAAAGTATCTTTATTTGAAGATGATATGATAGTATACATAAGTAATTATAAAAATTCCCCTGGGGAACTCCAGTGATAAACATTTTAGGCAAAGTAGATGCTGATTCTTTTCCAATGTGTATTTCTGAATTCTTCATGAAATATTAGGCCTCTATATGTGTATGGATTTATATCTGGGTCTTCAATTTTATTTCATTGATCAAATTTTGGATTCAAAATTGACTCCCAAAAGTCAGTTTTCCTATATACAAATGGCAACAGATTGAGAAAGAAATCAGGGAAACAAGACTTTTAACAATAGCCTCAAATAATATAACATATCTTAGGGTAACTCTAACCCAGGAAACGAAAGACTTCTATAATAAAAACTTTAAAATATTGAAGAAAGAAGTTAAAGAAGATCTCAGAAAATGGAACTATCTTCCATGCTCATGGATTGATAGGATTGACATAGTAAAAATGGCCATCACACCAAAAGCAATCTGTAGATTCAATGAAATCCCCATCACAATCCCCAACATAATTCTTCACAGATCTTGAAAGGACAATTTTCAGCTTCAGATGGAAACACACACACACACACACACACACACACACACCAGGATAGCTAAACCAGTCCTGAATAATAAAAGAACTACTAAAGGTGCCATCATCCCTGATTTCAAGTTATACTACAGAGTTATAGTAATGAAAACAGCATGGTATTATCACAAAAAACAGACATACTGATCAATGAAATCAAATTGAAGACCCAGATATAAATCCACACATGTATAGACACCCAATTTTTCACAAAGAATCTAGAAATACACATTGGAAAAGAAACACTATCTTCAACAAATGGTGCTAGTCAAACTGGGTAGGTGCATGTAGAAGAATCCAAATACGTCCATAATTATCACCTTGCACAAAACTCAACTCTAAATAGATCAAAGACTTTCAAATTAAAACCAGTTAGACTCAACTTGATAGAAAAGAAAGCGGGGAATAGCCTTGAACTCATTGGCACAAGAAATGACTTTCTAAACAGAACACTTAGCCCAGACAGATCTCATGAAATTGAAAAGCTTCTTCATGGCGCAGGCAATGATCATTTGGACAGAGCCTACAGAATGACAAAAATTGTTACCAACTACACATCTAATAAAGGAAGGACCATCATACAAAATATATAAAGAACTCAAAAAACTAGGTATCAAGAAAACAAATAACCCAATTAAAAATGTGATAGAGGTATAAACAAAGAATTCTCAATAGAGGAAACTCAAATTACTAAGAAACAGTTAAAGAAATGTTCATTGGTCTTAGCAATCAGGGAAATGCAAATCAAAACTACTTTGAGGTTTTGTCGTACACCCATCTGAGTAGCTACAATTAATAAAAGGAATGATAGTTAATGCTTGTGAGGTTGTTAAAGAGAGCACTAATCCATTGCTGGTGGGAGCGCTAACTTGTACCGTCACTCTGGAAATGAGTGTGGTGGCACCAAAGGAAAATGGGAATTAATCTGCCTGAAGATTCAGCTAGACTACTCTTAGGAATGCACAAGGATGCTTCCTCCCACAGAGACACTTGCTCAACCACACTCATTGCTGCTCTATTTATAATAGGCAGAAATTGGAAACAACCTAGATGTCCCTCAACAGAAGAATGGATAAAGACAGTGTGGTACATTCACACAATGGAATAACACTTAGTCATTTTAAAAAAAAATGAGATCGTGAAATTTGCATGTAAGTGGATAGAACTTAAAAAAATCAACCCAAGTGAGGTAATCCAGACCCAGAAAGACAAATATTGTTTTATAAGTGGATATTTGCTGTTAAGTCATTGATAATCAAACTACAGTCCACAGAAGTACAGAGGTTATGTATAGTGTAAGGAACTAGGAAGACAGATAGACCTTGTTGGGAAAGGGCAATAGAATAGAGAGTGTAGATGGATGGGGATGGGCTGGAATAGGATGATCAAGTGGGGATGGGGAGGAGAGATGGAAATGAGGGAAGGTGTGTAGGGAAAGACAGAGACAGCTAAAATTAAGGGCCATTGAGAGGTAGTATAGAAACCTGATATGGTAGAAGCTCCCTAACATACATAAACATATAAACATGAAATCACCAAATAACGAGGGAGACAGAGCCGCAAGTGCCTACCTATCTCTTGTCACTAAATGAAATTTCTAGTATTAGGATTCGTTACCTCTAATTGAGTTGTTGGTCAAAAGGGTCCCATGAGAATCCCCAAACACCCAAGTCCATTGCCAAAGCTGTAGGTTGCTCTCCACAAACTGACAGCAAGGGGTCATTGCTGAAGACAACACTGACACAACTCACTGAACATGAAGTCAAGCTGGGGGTCTACTTAATCTTCACCCCTCTTCTGGTCCTTTCTACCAGGCACAGGCAGTTCACATCCCTCGGCCTCCCACCTCCATGGTCCAAGGCAAGAGTTTGGTACCCTGCCGACTCTGCTCCCATTGTTATGTCTTCTCTCTACCTCTCTTGCTTTGTTTCCCTTGTTTATTTTTGGCAACCAGTATGATTACAGTGGGCATTCTCAGTTCATCTTCCATCTGTAAATATATTTCTCCTCCGCTGTGCGGTAATTTACAAGATAGGGATTAGGGTGTGAGCATCTTCAGAGGGGCCATCATTTTCTCAATTGGTACTAGAACAATTCAACAGTTGAAACATACCTTTCTCTTCATGCTCACGTCTGTGAGTTCTCTGGGCAGCATATCTGCAGCAGAACTCTCAGTCCTTTCATTGATTTTGAAGGTCTTTTTGGAGTCATATCTGTTCTTTATTTTTGGAACAGCCACTAGCAAGATGGATTCCAGAGAGCTCAGGCTGACTCCTACCACAAGTGAGTAGAAGCAGTGACTCTGCCTTTCAGGTCAGGCTCTGGGTTCACTCCCTTCCATGGTTATACTCTGGAAGTTTTATGGTCCTGATAACTGAGAGGGAGACTAGAAGGTTCCACCACAGACCAGGGAGGAATTTAAAGCAACACTCTCTAAGTCACATGCTAAAAGAAGAGCTGCCTCTGTTCTGGGGGAAGGCTGGCTGGGGGTGAGGAGATGGTCCTGTAGTTAAGGCCCTGACATGTATGACAAGTGTTCACTTGGGTACTTTCCCCTTTAGAGTCGATTCTTGTAATTTCCTTACAACCCAAAGTGCATTCTTTGACAATTGTGAGAGGGTGGAAATATCCATCTTTTTGATAAAAATGTTCATTTTGAAGTAAAAAAAAAGTAACAAGTCAAGTTCTACAAAAAGTGAAATTATTAGTTTAACAATAATTCAAGGGTCAAAAAAATGCTAAGGTTGATTTGCCTGTATATCCCTAGGGCAAAGTGATCTCCTACTTTATTTGCCTATGATTGGGTTTTGCATGATTATAGCAATTTGATTGTTTGCAGTTAATGAGATTTGTTTAAAATGATATTCTTTACAGGTTCCATAGATGTGCTAAGATAGATTTAGCTGCTCACTGAGGGGAAAATTGGGCTAGGAAATATAAAACTCAGAATAAAGGAAATTCCTTTTATAGATTTGAGTGGGAGAGCTCTCAGGCTTAGAGGGGAGTTTAGCAGTTTAGTGAAAGAACTGGGTAAGATGTAAGATGGTCACAAGCTAATCCTATTGTCCCACCCTGCTTTGGGCTTAACAACTTAAGGAGGACACTAAATCGGATAGAAGGGGTGCTTGATCCTCTCTACAGCATCTGTCTTCTAACAGAGGTCTTTCTCAGCATGCCTCAGTTTGTTCCGTAATTACAGTATCTGGTTCAAATGGCATATCCAAAGGGAAATAAAACCATTCCCAAGCAATAGCCGGAAGAAGTACCAGCTTTCTGACATCCCTACTTGTAAAAGCCCATCAATGGAATCATGTAACTTTAAATGAGTTTTCTTCTCTTACAAATGTCCAGAGAGGGGTCAGCAAGGTGACTCAGTGGGTTAAGGCACTTGCCACCAATCATGAGGACCTAGCTTTGATCTTCAGGACCTATATGGTAGAAGCAGAGACTCTTCTACTCCCATAAATTGTCCTTTGATCACCACATGAACACACACACACACACACACACACACACACACACACATTGGTAAATATAACAAAAATAAATAATGATCAAGCAAATGATTTACTCTCAATACTTTCCTTGGCTTCATGGTAATTCATGAGCATAGGACAATAGGCATTGGAACTAGGGGTAACAATGTTTGGGGATGAAATGCCCTCTGTTCATTTTATACTGTCAAGATGAGTTTCTTCTTATTCCTGCTGCAGATTGTTCTTGGTATCACTTAATGTGACTAGGTTTTATCACATACATATCATTGTGTGTGGGAAGGGACTAAAGGAGCACACATAGTGTAATATGTCCTGGGTTCTGCAGGGCCACAGGAATGGCCTTGACTAGGGGCATAGTTTTCTTCTGGGGCCAGGATAAAAGTAGAATGGTGTTCTGAGTTATGGTATTGTAATGAAGGTGTTTTGAGAACAGAGTGTGAGAACTATTGCTTTTAGGAGGGCGGGTCATCCCAGTATGTCACTGACAACTTCATCCTGTAAACTATCTTCTTTCTCCTACTCAGGAAAGTATCATGGTATCACTTCATAAATGTGACCTTAGTGATTATCATAATATATTTCCCCGAATCTGCAAAGGGCCAAAATACTTCAAAGGGACTTGTGGCTATTGATGTAACATCATTAAATTCTGCGAGAAACACGAAGGCATAATACTGGCACTGCAGACTATTTTGGGCAAAAGAATGTAAATAGACAATGTTTCAAACAGAAACATCCCCAACCTTCAGATATCAAAATAACAACTTTCAACGGGCGGTATATCTGGGGGTTCTGGCCACAAAGAAACTCCCATGGAATCACAAAGCATCATGCTGGAATACAGGCTTAAAATAATAGTTTCAACTATTTTTAGAATTCTTTCCCTCCAAAGGAGGTCAAAGCAATGAAGATGTTTGTTCATTTTCTCCAGTCTTCTTCTCTTAGAAAGGGAGGTAAAGGAAGGACTAGGCAGAAGAAGGATGGGAAAGTAGTCACTGCATGACCTTTTCTGTCTTGCCTGACTGTTGTGTGCCGGACATGGCATAGTTGGTAAGCACGCAGACACTGCATCAACATCCGCAGCACTTCCTACCCTCAGGTGACTAATCTTTCTCTGTGCCACTCCGCTAATATTATCCTGGGCTAATCACAGGACTTACTTCATAGGTTTCTTGTGAGGATTGCCCATCTAAAGTACTTTATATACCCTAGTTCCTCAATATCCCTTTGGGGGGTCTATTGATTCTAGGAGCCTCTTGATAACACAAGCCACAGATATCCAAGTTCTTCATAAAAATATCATCATAATTGTGTTTAACATCTCATTCCTTCTGTACCTTTAACTCCTCTCCAGATCACTAAACTCATACAACGTGTTATAAGTCAGATGTTGTCATGCTGTGTTATTTACAGAAAAAAGTATCTGTTCATGTTCAGTATAGACACATTTCTTTTCTTAAACACGTTCAATCTGTGGGTGCCTGAATTTTCCAGTATGATGGACCCAGTGAAAAAGGCACAGAATAGGCATTCACACGCCATAGTTACAAACCAAGTCTTTAGATAAAAGTATAATTGCCAGCATAAACAGCACACAATCCAGAGGAAATGGTTTCCACAACAAACGAAGGATGGAAAGATTTCAGGTTTCCAGTGGAGGAATCCTCAAGGAGGAAGTAGGGCATGACCACAGAAATGGAGGTGGTTGCAGAGATCCACCTTAGCATAGCTTACACTTCAGCCAAAAATACCTTTCTTCTTCCTTCCTTGTTTTCTTTCTTTCTTTCTTTCTTTTTTTCTTTTCTTTCTTCCTTCCTTTCTTTCTTTTTTTCTTTCCCTTTCGTTATTCCTATTTACAAACTCATATTTTTATATAAGTGGTACTGTTGGAGTCTTCATTGGACTTCATTGGATGATGGAACCATCTATGTACTATAAATATCGGGTTTTGCCTTTCAGCAGGGGTCAAGTATCTGGAGTGTGATCAGGAGAAAGGAGCTGAAAAGAAAGTCTTCTGTGGATTCAGTCTAACATGAGAAGCCTACTTAAACAATGCTAACTGATCCCAAGGAGTTTTCTGGTACTCATGGTAGGACAAAGGACCCAAGGCATAGCCTAGAGTGCTAGAAAGGTCTTAATAAAAACAATGTTGGGATTGGTGGGATTGCAAGTTGGTACAACCCCTGTGGAAATCAGTCTGGCTCTTCTTCAGAAAATTGGACATAGTACTATCTGAGGACCCAGCTATAAAACTCTTGGGCATATACCCTAAAGATGCTCCAACATATAACAAGGACACATGCTCCACTATGTTCATAGCAGCCTTATTTGTAATAGCCAGAAGTTGGAAACAACTCAGATGTTCTTCAACAGAGGAAGGGATACAGAAAATGTGGTACATTTACACAATGGAGTACTACTCAGCTATCAAAAACAATGACTTCATGAAATTCTTAGGCAAATGGATGGAACTAGAAAATATCATCCCGAGTGAGGTAACCCTATCACAAAAGAACACACATGGTATACATTAAATACATGGTATGTATTCACTGATCAGTGGATATTAGCCCCAAAGCTTGGGATATCCAAGATACAATTCACAGACCACATGAAGCTAAAGAAGAAGGAAGACCAAAGGGTGGATGTTTCAGCCCTTCTTAGAATGGAGAACAAATACTCATGGGAGGAAATACAGGAACAAAGTGTAGAGACTGAAGGAAAGGCCATCCAGAGACTGCCGCACCTGGGGATGCATCCCCTATGCAGCCACCAAACCCAGTCACTATTGTTGATGCCAAGAAGTCGCTTGCTGACAGGAGCCAGATATGCATGTCTCCTGAGAGGCTCTGCTAGAGCCTTACTGATACAGATGAGGATACTTGTAGCTATCCATTGGACTGAATAAGGGGACCCCAATGGAGGAATTAGAGAAAGGACTGAAGGAGCTGAAGAGGTTTGCAACCTTGTAAGAAGTATCCCCAGCAATATCAACCAACCAGACATCACCACCCTAGAGCTCCCAGGGACTAAACCACCAACCAAAGAGAACACATGGAGGGACCCATCTATGGCTCCAGCCATATATGACATTGTCTAGCCTCAGTAGGAGGAGAAGCCCTTGGTCCTGTGACGGCTTGTTTTCCCAGTGTAGGGGAATGCCAAGGTATTGAGGTGGGAGTGGGTGGGTGGGAGTGGGAACATCTTCATAGAAGCAGGGGGAGGGGTGGGAGAGGGGGTAAACAGGATAACATTTGAAATGTAAACACATAACATATCCAATTAAAACAAAAAAAACCCAAAATACAATGTTGGGGCTGGGGAGAAGGCTCAGTTGGGAAAGCACTTGTGATGAAAGCATAAAACCTGAGTGTGGATACCCAGTACCCAAGTAAAGAGCTGGCTGTGACACTGTGATCCTAATGCTGGAGAGACTAAGACAGGTGGGAAGCCCAGGACTTGCTGGCTGGCCAGTCTAACCGAATTGGCAAGCTCTGGGTGCAACAAGAGACCTGTCTTTGAGAATAAGGTATAGAAAAATAGGGGAAGCTATGTATGTATAGCTTCTACATACATAGACAACATATATGTATACATGCATCCCCACATATGTGCACACACATATACAAATGTGAACATACGCATACCCTTCATACTCACTGATATATTGTGTTAAAAAGAACAACCTCACAGAGACCATTAATCCTCCTCACAAAGCAGCATTTGACACCTAATTTGCTAAAGATCTTTAGAAGAAATCTGTGAAAGTACCTCTTCATTAGGCTTACCTACAAGAGGACTATTTGGACAGGGGATGGAGGGACACTTATCTGGAAGATGCTGAGTATGTCGCCTCTTTTTGTTCAGTAAACATCAAGTGAGTAATGCAGATAAAGTAAGCCGCTGAAGGTCAGAAGGGATTCCTTGGGCCACAGTGGTGATATTAAAGAAGGCTGACTTGATGCTTTGTTTTATTTTAAATCAAGATGGTTCTATTTTTGGAGAGGAAAAACACCCGGCAGTTGGTTAAAATGGAGAACAAACAAAAAAAATAAAATTTGACACTGTTGTTCGTATTTCTTGCTTGCGTGCAAAATTCCATGAGCCCCAGATGTGAATGAGAAGAGATAGTCTTAACAATAACAACGAACATGTGTCAAACACTTAGATACTGCGGTACTACTCTACGTCAGCTCTCTTCATTAGTGAAATAAAGATATTGTTACTATCTTTGGTTTGCAGATGGGCAAGAAGAGGAAGAGAAAGATTATCTTACTCCCTCAGAGGATTAATCTTCTTGTAAGCATAATCATGATTCTGTGACTAGGTTCTGACCCACTATAATGATGGTCGTTGTAAAGATGATTGATGGTAGTGGTGGTGACGGTGGTTGTGATAGTGATGATGATGACAATATGATGATGATGAAGAAGATGATGACAATGACATCACTGTTTCCACTACTGTGTAGGGACAGACAGCCTTTATCCTTGGGAGGTTTTACTCATTAGTCTCCTTTAGCTGAAGTTGAGCTGGAACTCAGAGGAATTTTTGTATTGGGAGAGTTGAGCCATATCTGTCCCAGTTTCAAGCCTGTGTGCTGCTTGGGTACTCAAACTGTCACCACATTAGCATCTGCAGCATTGGTTCAGGCCATTGGGCCACAACTTCACCCAGGAGTCCCTCCATGGTGGTCAGGAAGCCAAGCAGTCAAAAGTACTGGAAATGTCAAGTCTGCTTGGGTCTATGCCTGTTTTGAGCCCGTGGTTACTGTTAAAGAGTTATCAGTCCTCCATAGTTGAACCATTGCCAGAGCAGGTTACCAGATCTGAGAAGATTTTCTAGCTTTCTACCCATGAGTTCCCTTCTTCATACGGTTGTGGTTGTCATGGTACCCACCTTATGCACTCAGTCATGGTTTCCAGAAATCCTCAAGCCTCCATGGGGATATTAGGAACTGGAGTCAAGCCTCAACTTAGAAATGACAAACAGTGGTATCTAAGACCAAGTTATGACATGAATACAGAACAAGACTGACGCATAGTATTTCATGAGTATACCGTGATGCCACTGAACCATAGGCAAGCTTCTTCATCAATTAGAAGGCAGAACAAAGAGGACAAATGGCAGCATGGTAAGGAGAGGTCTGTAGCCTTGCTCTGAGTTACATAAACTTGTCCGGTGTGTTGATCAGTTATGTCTGAGGAACACTTGCCTGAACACTTTTAAAGCTCCAAATTCTGTGAAGCTATGAGTCTAGAAACCCTGGAAGTCCTTTTGTCTCCCCACGTCTTCCAGATCTTCCTCTCCTTCTTTCTCCTTTTCCTTTCCTTCCTCCTTCTCCTCTTTCAACTTCTTTCCCAGTTCCTCTGTTTAAATAAACCCAGACAATCGCTGGGTGCTTGATTTCCTTCCTCCCACGGACTGAGGAAAAGCATCCCACCGGGATCCAAGTGGGCTTGCAGCCAGACAATAGCCAGCCTGAACATTGAGACCAGAAAATGACCTCAAGATCAGACCTTTCAGGTACCAATTAAGCAGAGAGGTAATGATGAACTTGCTTATGGAACACTAATATTTATCTTCTTGAAATCCAGATGAGTATAGTTCCAAAACTGTGGAGGCCTGGTAAAGAGATGCAAGGGGCTTAATACCTGCAGAATAATGGCAAAACTAAAAACTCAAAACTCACTTCTTTAATAACAATGATCATTAAGAAGCGTCCACCAGGCCTTCCATGAAACAGGAAGCTAAACAAAACCCTGGTATAGCACACGCGCAGAGAAGCAATAAGAAGAGACAGGGACCTAAGAGTCTGGAGAGGATGGGATGGGGTATGATTGACAGCTACCTAAAACTGACTGAGCTTCCTTGGATCCACCCCCACCCATCCTGTCTGGTCAGGAGATTATAACTTCCCATCTCCCTTTTTCAGGAAGCTATTGGAGGATGTACTGACCAAAATAGGAGATAAACTATGGAAGAGGAAGACAGTTGTTGTTGGTTTGTTTTTGTTTTTTTTTTTTTTTAAGGAAACAGGAGCTCACACAGGAAGAAGGTGAAGGGAAATCCCAGGATGATGACGCAGGGAAGTCCCCAAAGAACAGCTGTGCAGCAAGCATGAAGAACAAGCGGCCCGGTGTGGAGCCACACACGGGATTCCAGAAAAAAAAAAATGGACTGAAACTCAACAGTTGCTGGTGAGTTTGGAAATGAGAAAGGGTTAACAGTGATTACATATAGCCATTGAAAAGTGTTATATAGATTTCTAACTTGATCAAGTAAAACACTAATAATGATTAACTCCATGAAAAACAAAAAAAATTAACTTATGTAAAATACTGAATGAAAACAGCACATATATCCTGCCTGAAAAACAAATCATCAGAGAAACACTGAATACGTATTTGACCCAAATCAGGATGAAAATATTGAAATAATATGAGAGTCAAAATGTTCATCTACCGTAAGAAATACTGGATTATACCAAAACTACAAATGAAGAGATATAAATATTAGAAAATTCTTTGGAACTATATAGTAAATACACAAAGACGCACATTCAAGAACTGAAAGTGAATGACTCTGAGGACTGGGACAGTGAGTTGAGTGTGTGTGTGTGTGTGTGTGTGTGTGTGTGTGTGTGTGTGTGTGTGTGTGTATGTACACATACATGCTTGGAAGTGGTTAGTTTTATTTTTCCAGAGTCTAAACTCTAATGTTTTATTATAAACTTTCTTGATGCACAATGTCATGTTGTTAAGCGTGTTGATTGTAAATAAAACTAAACAAGAGTTCAAATTTGAAAGCCATGCTGAAGATGCTCTGGGAGCTTGGGGAGTTTCTTCTGGTCTGCATAATGTCAGCAGGAGAGTGACAAGGGCAGGGCTCAGCTCATGAGTGTGCCCAGGTAAGCGAGCATATCTTTGTAAACCTTTAGTTATAAGCCTGGCACATAGGAGACACCCACAGAATCTTGGGTGTTAGTATTTCACTTTTATAATTATGCCTCTGTATGACTTTGGTAATAAAAAAAAAAGAGAAAGCAGGGAGAGCAAACAGAGCTTCGTAGAGGGGTGCCCTAGCATGAAACTCGGATGCCGCATCCTGGCTTACTGTGATCACCAAAGGTCATCGACACTCGTGAGGATACCAAGAGGGAATGAAGAATGCTGTGTGTGTGCGTTTAAGGGAGGGCGGGCTGAAGTGTCCCATTAATGTCCTTATTAAAAACCAGATATGTTGCACCAGTATTTTTTTTAGAAGCAATTCTCCCAGTGAGTCTCTGACAGAGAGTGGATCCTCTTTCTAGCCCTATGTGTGGAGAAAGGACAGAGGGATCTTTTTCTCACAGCTCAGGACTTAATGTGGTCTTCTTCCTGTCTTTGGGCAAGGGGTCAGGAGGATGAGCATGGTGGGGTTTCCTGCGGCTCTCCCCCAGCTCACCTAGAGAGGAATGTGACCGTTCCAGACAGAAGGCAGGCTGCGACCACTCGCGTTATCCTTGATGCTGCTAAATCAAAAGAGCTAATTGGTACCATTTCCAGCTGTAACTCCAGGTGTAATTGGCTAAAACATCAGCCCAGTTAATACAGCTGGAACCTGATTTTGTTCCTCCTGGAAAGATTGCCTACAAGGCTCCTATTAGGAGCAGATAGCCTCTGCTGACTCACTCAGCATGGACACTTTCCAGGGCTGCACCCCATGGTCCTCCCAGGACCCACTGAACCCCAGCTAACTGGAGCCTGCTGGAGCCCAGTTTCTCTGACTTTTGGGAATAGTTTACTGATGTCCCTGAAATGTCACCACATCCAGAAATACTGACCACTGGGGTGTAGTTGTATCCTCTCCATCTTGGAACCTTCAAGTCTTTCTCCCGTTCTGCCCCCTTGCAGTCATTGAGCCTGGCTCACCATTTTTTGCCTTCTTACCTCTGATCTAAATGAATATAGTCTAAATGCTTACATCACTCCCAAGTTCTGATTGAATTTGAAACCCCCCTGTGGCAGAATGAAGAGGAGGGATCAGTAAGGAAGCAATTAGGTCCTGAGGAATGGGCTAGGATTTGTAAAAGAAGCTTGCAGAAGCTCATTTTCCAGATCTAGCCCACGAAGACTGATAGCAGGCACTGTGTAGGAGGGAGAGATGATTTTTTTAAACACCAGACCTGCCTGTGCTTTGATCTTGGCCTTGTAGCTTCCAGAATTCTGAGTACAACTTTGATGTTTTCCTTGTTGCTCATTCTGCGGTGTTTGGTTCCAAATGGACTAACGCAAGCAAGTGGATGATTCCATAGGTCTTCTCTAAGTGAGCAAGAGGTTGGGAATCTCTAAACTTAGCCAGTGTTTGGAAAGCTTAGAGGAATATCTGGTTTTGGACAGGAGAACCAACTTGTCAAGCTCAGAGATGAAGTAATATTTTGCAGCATGGGGTCTGTGGAGGGTATGGTGTCTAGTGCAGCTTAAGTCCTGGGAATGGTGGCAAATGCTTGACTCTTCATCCTGTGACCTCCGTGGGTCACTTGAGTCACTTGTGTTTGGTCTTTGGGTTTCTTTGTTTTTCAGGGATAATGATGATGCTGTGGGAGGGTGAGGTGTGGTTGTAGATCTCTTGAGAGAACAGAAATGAGGGTCTACTGCTTTGACGTTGTTTGGGTGAGAGACAGAGAGGGAGAGAGAGAGAGAGAGAGAGAGAGAGAGAGAGAGAGAGAGAGAGAGAGAGAGAGAGAGAGAAATAGGCAGAGACAGATGTGGTGGGGAGAGGGGGGTGGTTGATGGGCTCCAAAGTCATTAGAAATGAGCTGTCGCCCAGTGGTTCAGCCTGGAAACTGGAACCCAAGGCAGAGGGAAGGTAAGAATTAAACATTGTCAGTCAAATATTTCAGCCATGAAGGCCAGAAATAGGAACAGAGCTGTGAACATTGTTACATGTCCAAGGCAACACTCTGTTTCCTCACTTTATGAGCACAGGAAGCAGCCTGCTGCTCACAACTGTATGTACTTCCTGTTTCTGCCACAGCAAGTGGAAACATCACAAATCTGTCATCTGGTGCTACAGGCTAAGAGCAGGTTGTTAGTTGAGCTGCACTCCCTTCCCCAGGAGGCTGGGGGTGGGGTCTGCTTTGCTTTTTCCATCTCCTAGAGACCTTGCATCTTGCTTTGTACAGCACTTTGCATGACTAGGGCTTCTGCTTTTGTGACCGTGATCTCCCTACCTCATTTCTACAAGGACTCACTCTTGTCCCTGTATTGTCAGCCTTCCCAAGTAAGCACATACACCATGATATACAGGGATATACCCATACCACAGCCTACGACTCACAGGTCTACGAACAAACTGTATCACTAGCATCAGAACTCTACAGTTTGCGGGGCTTCATTGAAAGATAACCCAGACACCAGTAATCTGGGGTTTTAGTGGCTTTTTTGTTGTTGTTTTGGTTTTTTTGTTGTTTTATTTTTAATGTTCTTGAAACCTCTTATGCATGAAATTTTTCCTTTAATCCTCAAACTACCTCCTTACTCTTCAGCCCTTTTCTACTTTGACATAGTTTGTCTACCTTTCTTAAAGTTCTCCCTCACTTTTATATTATTGGATTGACAAATTCACTGACGTTCATGATCATTAGGAGAATGCGCAAAAAATAGCTATTTTTCTAGGTAGGTGTGAATGCTCATAGGAAAACCATGGCAACAACAATGAGCAAATGGAACTTAATTTAAGTTGAAAGGATAGCTAGCCATTGTTCAAAGCCCCTGGCAATGCCTTTTATAAAAGAAAGGGAGGGAGAGAGAGAGAGAGAGAGAGAGAGAGAGAGAGAGAGAGAGAGAAACTAATGCTGAGATATAAACCTACTTCTAACTATCTCTCCAAAGAAGTCTACACAGATTGCTGCCACTTGGAGTGATGTCAAGCACAAAGCATGAGCAAGTTGTGGCAGCTTGATGGATCGGACCAAACTCAGACCACCTGGACTTCCTGAATCAAATCGTGAACATCAGCAAGATCTTGGATGCCTTGTGTGCACATTCAAGCTTGCCCAGGATGAGCCCTGTGCATGGAACAGTATTCAAATCTCCTTAGTAACAGATTGCCAGTCCCCACCTGAGTTTCTGATTTCAAAGTTTTCCGGCGATTCCAGGCTTTTGTCTAGCACGTTCCCTGGGAACTGTGTTTGGAGAACCACTGGTGTAGAGCAGTTGGAAATAGAGGGATCTTTAAGAAAGTATAAGAGTCTTTCAGGGCAAGTCCTTCCTCCATTTTGGTTTCTTCACCCATCATCTGGGCCACATACATGGAACAGTCTAGCAACCCTAAAATAATTACTTGCAGCCAAACAGGGAGATTGTCTTTAGACGACCCAAGGCACCATTATTGCAATGCCCCCTCTAGAGTAGGTCAGAGACCCTTGTTCTGTGGAAAGCTTTCTTGGGAACAAAAGCCAAAGCCCTGTTTCTGATGCTGGAGAGAGTGGGGATGAATCCACTCATATCACAGCCTCTAGGGGGCTTTTTTCCTCCTCCACCCTTCTTCCTTTCTTCTCCCTGAAAGAGCCCTGAATGAGTTACAATGGCTTCCACTTAACTAACCTGTTGTCTCCAGGCAATTTATTTTAATAATTTATGGATCCACAAAGCTCCCTGGGACAACAGGGACAGTTTTATTAACTTCATTTTGTGCATGGCTAACTTACCTGCCCCAAATTACTTGGCAAGACCACCTGGTCAGTATCCACAGATGCATTTGTCCATTCAGCCTTGCACACCTCAGCTGTTCTCCTGAGCAGAAGAGTTACTGAGGTAGGTGAAAAGGGACGAGCTAGGATGTGGCTCACAGGGGACAAGAGGAATAGGAGGAATCGGAGTCTTCCCTGCAAAGCCTTTTGCTTTGCTCTGCATTCTTTCTCCTTCTCTTTCTCCTCTTCCAACTTCTTTTCCAACTCTTTTTTTTAAAAAAATAAATAATGATGATCATTAGATGCTTGAAAGCTTGATGACTAATCATCCAAAAACTGAAGGGGAGCATCCCACCACCAGGATCCAAGTGGCCTTGCAGTCTAAGCATTGAGATTTCAAGCAGGACATCATTAGCCTAGCAGTCTCTGCAGACTGTAGTTATGAGATGGCCAAAAGGCGTTGTGTGGGGAAAATCCCAGGGCCCTTGGTGTCATAAGGACCTGAGGGCTTGGGAAAGAGTTCCGGTAATAGATCGACAAGTGAGTAGACCATGATTCTGCTGACCATTCAATGAGTATGTATTTTTTTTTATCCCCTTATCCTCACTGAGCAGGTGTATAGTTTCTTTGCCAGGGCAGTGGGAAGGTTAAAGGCTTCTCTGCTGTATGAGAGTTAAGTGTACACATTATCTACTTATTTTCTTTTTTTCTGTCTTGTTGGCTTTGTCTACCTGCTGGCTGTTTCACTCCCACCACCCTCTGCGAGTGCCCCTTTTCTCTCCTTAGCCTAATTTCTCAATACATGGCCAATATGGCATGTGATACTGTTGAATGTTCTATTGCCAAGTGATGGGAAGCCATAGACATCTTCCTTCCTGGTGAATGCTGACTGTTCACCATATGTATCTTCTTTGTAGTTTTATCTATGACTCACATTTATTAGGTATTTCTGTGTATCTGGCTCTGTGCTGATGTCCAAACATAGATTCCCCCCCCCAATTTATTCTTATATCGCAGGTAATATTACCATTTCGTAACAGAGAAGTTAAGTAAGAGTTTGCTAAAAATGTATCAAGAATTTCCTATAAAATGTATCATGTCCCCGATTTCTATAGCTGACTCTTATTAAAGGAACCTGCAGGGCTGGGAGTGGGGTTTCAAACCCTGACACAGTTAGTAAAGTAGGAGCTGTAAGGCAATCAGGAGAGAGCACTTCCTGAGTTATCTTTTTGTAAGATGGCAGGCTTCAGGTGTGGCCATGTGATATGTAAAGAGAGAACCTGAGGAAGAGTATCATATTCCCCTTACTTCAGAATCTTTGCTTCTTCTTGAAAACCGTGAACATTTAAAAAGGGATGAGTAATACAATATCTGAAGAAAACAAGTATTACTTCCCTCACCCAAACCAGGAAGTATGTCTCCTGCCTTTGGTCTGACCCTGGTAATACGGTGAATATCTTTGATCCCAGTGAGCATTTAAAACTGGTGTTACATGGCTGCAAATTAACCTAGTATTTATGCAGTGGTCCATTAATGTGGGCAGGGACCGAAATGAGAACTGAGGTCCCTTTCCTTATACCCTACTACTGTAGTGGAGGACCACAGTAGAAGATATCCCAAACTAGAAAACAGATGGCCAGAGAACGTGACTAGTCGTGACTAGTGTAGACAATGTGACTGTGACCATGAGACTGTCTGTGAGCTTCTGAGTTCTTCTGTGGAAGTAGATGTATACTTGTTCTCATTTGATCCCTGAATCAATTGAGATGATATATGGAATAGAGATTTAAAATTGGTGGCCTTAATTAACTGGAGATATCACCTGCTACATGGTTTCAAAATGGCTACAATTGGAGAAAATTGAAGGGTTCAAGTTCAAAAACACTTGGGAAGAAGCCCTCACTCGAAAGCTTGGGGACCTGAGGCTCTGCTTCTAAGATGGTAGGCAAGTTGATGCTGGTTTTCAGCTGGTGGCTTTGGTTCATCACCATGTGGATCTCTCCAGAGGACTTTTTAAGTGATCTTATGACTTGCAGCCGGCTACCCTCCCAGCAAGCCTTCCCTGAGAAACATAAATCATTTCTGCACTGTAAGGAGCATGGATAGCAGAAGTCAAGGACCATTAGGGACCTCCAAGAGGCCATTCTGTAAGTGGTGACTGCGTATGTCATCGGATTTATTGTTCCAGCTGATGCTACTGCTGTAAGTTGGAACTACTGCTGGCTTCCATGATGACTTTGGCTAAATTTCAGACTATCCCTCAGTCCAGCAATTCTTTCTGTGTTCTGAACTTATGACTCCAAAATGTGTGTTCCAAAGGCCATTTAG
The DNA here is from genome assembly GCF_011064425.1 of Rattus rattus. Classification (NCBI taxonomy): domain Eukaryota; kingdom Metazoa; phylum Chordata; class Mammalia; order Rodentia; family Muridae; genus Rattus; species Rattus rattus. Next base: position 195,510,531 of record NC_046156.1, read on the forward strand.
ACAAGTAGGGGTGGGTTGGGAACAGTACAGATGACAGCCAAGACCAGACCAGGAAATGTTGTGGATATTTGAAGGCAGCATGAGTAAGGATTGGTAAAAGACTCAGGCGAGCTTGCAGACCTTAAGCCAACAGTGTCATGCTCGAACTTTATTGTTTCTACTGTAAGAGGAAATAGCAGAGTCTACTTAAGTCCGTGGTTTCGCATTCCACCCTAACTGATCTTCTGTCCATCTCGCTAGCAAAATATTAAGTGTAAGCTTCACTTCCTGTGCCTCTTCCTGTTGGGTTTCTGTACTGGGGTCAGCCATCCCTTACAGAAATGGTTAGAAAAGCTGTGATGCTCAGCCAACTGACTCCCACAGGAAGTGTAATGTCTCACAGGAATGAAATACGACCAAATCTGAATGTTGTTCTTCATGTCAGTCAAGATGGTATCAATATCAGCCAACCAATCAGTCAATCAATCAGTCAATCAGAATGGTGTCAGACCTGCTTGCCATCTACAATGATAATTTCATACGTAATGTATGAGATACTACAGGGCTTTTTATAGCGCCAACGAGGTACCCATAACATTGGGAAATCACTGTGGCCTCTCTTATTCTCACCATTGAGTATCCATTTGGGGATAGAGCCTTTGACTAAGTCTTCAAGATGCTCTAATGATGGAATAGCACGAAGTCATCAGCCACTCTGAAGGTAACTTCTTTCTCCTTAACTACCTCTAACTATAGTTTGTTTTAGTTTTCTAACTGAAAGAACTGTCTTCCCTGGCTACGTTATCTGTCTTCTGTAGTCCTGGCAACTACATGCTATAAAGGCATCTCTTGGTGGGCTGGGTTGAGAAGTTCCCCCTTTCCAAAGAAGAGAGATGTGTGCCAGGAGGGCTCATTGACAACTGCTCCTCCTGCTTCCTTCCTTCAATGTGAACATGGTGGCTTGGGTGGAGCAGTCATCTTGTGGGCATGAGGCAACCAAAGAGGTGGTTAAAAATCCCACATGGAAGTAAAAATGAAAGAAGACTGTTGAGAAGGTAATGCAGTTCGAAGGGACTTTGAGAGCTGGAAAGACGAGAATGGGCCAGAGAGAAGGGGTCAGAGGGACTGCTTAGCAGATGGGCATGTAAGGGAGAGAAGGTAACAGCACAGTGTACAAACTGTCCTGAGTTTGCATCTCTAAAGACAAGGCTTTTGTAGTTCCTCACTCCCTCATGAAGGGCAGCTCGGTGTCCTGCAGCAGAGCAGGGCTTTGGAGTCAGACAGTGACAGCGTGAGCTTGAGTTCTACCTAGGTCCATCAGAGACTGTGACTCTGAGTCCTTGTTCCCTTGTATGAGCTCTTCAGGACTCAACATCTACATTTGCAAGTTGGCACTAAATATTCAACAATATAGTACACACAGCACCACGTTTGGTACACAATAAGTGTTCAGTAATGTGTGTGTGGGTGATTACCACCATTTTGTTGTTCATCTTTACACGTCATCATAAGATGTGTGCTTAACCAGAGGATCAGTTGTTCCGTCTCTCAGATGGAACCATCTCCTCTCAGAATGTCACAGCAGCATCCTGAGGAGATTGTTTTCTTTGAAGCAAACTGGTCTAGTGTGTAAATAACACAGCCTGGTTTTTTAAGCCTTTTATGTGGATTTGTTTTTTAAGTAAAAATCACCATGGAGGTCTTCTCCCAGAAGAGATGAAAGAATTCTATGAGACCAGAAGGCTAAAACTTTAAACAATGACTTTTAGATATAGTGGTAGCTTCAACATTGTCCCTGTCTGGAACAAACTTCTTAGGTTTTGGCAAGTTCCAAATAAGACTGTGGAAGTTTTGTTAAGCCCTTTGAGGGTTGCGTTCTCACACAGAAATGAGGAGAAGTTGAGGTAGGACTGAGTTACGGTGTCAGGAGGAAACGTGGGGGCTCCTGTCTTAATAATCACCATCCAGTGCTTAGTTATGGATGCGGCCGCCACACCCCTGAGTATGAAAAACTTCACAGCTGCCCATAGCATCGTGCTCCTGTCTTTGCCTAATTCTATTCAACCATAACAACATGTAGCCTCTTAAAGGTTTTACATAGAAAGCTACATTTCATGAATATATCTTTGAAGGAAAATAGATATACACATACTTATTTAGCAAAATGGAAACGGGTAGTTTTTGTTTCAAGCCAATCAGAGCTGAGAACTAGCTCAGACAGTAAAGTGCTTGTCATACAAGCATAAAAATATTTTCAGCGCTTAAAATATTAAATAACGTTAAGAACTTAAAATACTCAGTAACGTTAACTTTTCCTTAAAACATGTTGTCCCAAAACCTACATAAAGCCAAGCATGCTAGAGTGTGCTTGTAACTATGGACTTGGAGCAAATGGATCTTTGGGGTTCCCTGGCCAGCCAGACCAGCCTAATTAGTGACTCCAGGACATATAAGTTATATGACTTCTGAAGAATGTACATGTACATTTACACGTATGTCTACCCTATGCATCTGTCCATATACAAAAAGCTAATCAAATTATGAATACATAATTATGATTCTATTAAATACCAATAAATAGGATATGGGTAATGGGCTCTTTATATGTGTTATTATTATTTTGTAATTATGTCTTTATTTCCATTTATGGATATGTATGTGCAAATGAGTAGCCTTGTGAAAGCTAAACGCACATTCTACCACTGAGCCGCTCTCATTCCAAGACCCAGGCTTTGTACTTTATTCTAATGGTGGCCCTTGTATATGTCAGTTCCTCACCTCCATATTGGGTCATTGGCATTTCTTTGCCTGTTCTGCTCTGTTCCAGAACTTTGACTGTGCATGCCCTAAGTCTCTCCAATCTATACCTGAGGTCTTCCACTTATCTACTTATCTGGGTGCTCTTTCTGTCTCTGTCTCTCTTTTCTTTCTTTAAGAATGGAACTGGGTTCAGTGTGGTATTTTCATACATGAACACAGCACGTACTTCCCTTTTTCTGTCCCCCTCTCCCCTTCTATTCTCCAGCAGTTGCTCTTTAGCTTCCACGGAAGACAGAACATGCAGTGCTTGCCTTTCTCTGTCTTGCTTCTCCCATTTAAGATTAAACGACCAATTCTATCTATTTGGCTTAAATGACAGAATTTTGTTGCTTATGGATAGATAATACTATTATGTATATATAGAATATTTATTTGATCTACTCATCTGTTGATAGATGCCGGGTTGAGTCCATGTCTTAGTGATTGTGAATATGCTACAATAAGCACAAGTATTCTTGTGTGTGTGTGTGTGTTTATGTGTGTGTACAGAAATATATATATATATATATATATATATATATATATATCAGAAATATACATATACAAATATACAGAATGGCTTGCGGATTGCCTGGATCAGAGAGTACTTGGGGGCAGCGTGGAATCACTGAGATAAAAGTACCTCGCAGTGCCATGTGGCCCTACCGTACTGGAGCTACAGCGGGTTAAAAGGGTTCACTAATTTTTTAAGTATTTACCACAACAGGTGGTGAACCAATGTGTTAGGCAAGAATCCACTAAAAATGGAAGCTTTTCAGCCTGAGAAAGTTTTATTTTCTAAGTAAGAGGGGACTGTGCAAGTAGACAATTGTCTCTTCACCCTGCCTCAGTTCGGGAAACCATGTTAGGCTTCCTATATGTTCAGATATTGGTCGTCCTCAGATTTCTAACGGGGTTGAAACTAGTTATAGTCTCACAGCCTACCCAGGCTTTGAGAAGGCATATTTAGTTAGACAGTTATCAGATAATATACAAGCTGGCCAGGATATAGCATGGACTTTAAGCCTTTCTCAGGCTGGAATAGATAATTAAATGTTCTGTTTAACTGATACAATGTTGGACTGGGTGTTAGGTGTATTTTGTGCTTTATAAATTACAAAATGATAATAGTTGTGCTCAGCTTACATTTAAGAGAAAAGTTGTTGTTGTTTTTTTAAATTGGACAGAAAGGGTGGAGTGTAGGTTGATGTCATTATGCAGGTGAGGGCTGGCACAAATTAGGTCAAGGCCATGATTGGACAGTAAAAAAAAAAATAAGGCAGGGACAAAGCTTTTGTAAGGCATGAGAGAAGGGGAAGGAAAAGGGGGAGAATCAAGATGGCCACAAAGAAGGATGACTCAGACCCAGGTGGTCTTAAATGGCCCTAGGTAGTGATGCATATTTCTTAAGGGATGGATTTCTATAGGTCAATTTATCTTATCCAGACAGGCAGTTTATATCCTTATCAATTGGTTGTGAGTTTATTGTGTGGATGTATTGTGGATTGAGAATTTAACATATAAATCTGATTGTTGGGGTACAGTTTATTGAGTCTTGATTTCACTGGGTAGCTGAAACCAGAGAGCTGCCAGGAGAGATACTAACCAGAGATAAATTATGATTAGTTCCATATGGCCCCACGGGCGCCAGACCTAACTCTAGAGACTAGTGTGGCATGCGGCACAAGAACGCAAGACTGGGTTAAAAGCTTTAGGCATTTTAAAAATATTTGCCGCAACAGGATAGAGGGATCATTTGAAAATCTATTTTTAGTTTGATTAAATTGCATTTTAAATGAGCATGTAAAGTAATGGGTACAGTTATAACACTTTTTCATGTTTGGCATTATAATTTGTTAATACTTATTCCTCATTACCCTACTCCCTTCTCTAAGTAGTTCCTTAACGCACATCTTTTATATACATTTAAATATATGTACATATATATTACAGTCTAGAGTTTAAAATACAAGGAATTTGAGGCTGGCTTATTTTGCTTAACATGATAACCCCCAGTTCATCCATTTCCTGGCCAACGATATAATCCCCTTCTTTTGCATGGCTGAGTAAAACTTCTTTATGTACAAATACAACACCACCTTTATCCATTCATCTGTTGATAGACATCTTGGTTGATTCAAAGCTTCAGCAACTGTGAACAGTGCCACCACAAATATGGATGGGAAGGTGTCTCTAGTGTACGCGTACTTAAGGCCTTGAGGAGAATACCCACAAGCCCACAAGTGGTATAGAACTAGTGTATATGATAGTTCAGCTTTCAGTTTATTAAGCTTCTCCATACTGATCTCCATAGAGGCTGCACCCATTATATCCCCACCAGCACTGTGTAAGGATTCAGTTCCCTTGTATCTTGGCCAGCATTTGTTGTCATTTGCTATCTTGATGATAACCATTTGTTGGGGTAAGCCAAAATCTCGGGGTTGGTTTGATTTGCATTTCCCTGATGGCTGAGGATGTTGAAAATTTTCCATATATTTAATAGGCCATTTATGCCTCATTTAAGACCAGTCTATCTAATTCATTTGCTTTTATTTATTGCATGGATAATTTGAGTGTGTTTAATTTTTATTTATATATAAAGCCTTTGTTAGATGTACAGATGGCCAAGATTTCCACGTGCTCTGTATCTTACCTCTTCATTCTTATTTCCTTTACTGTTTAGAAGGCTTTTAATTTGATGCTATTTGTTGATTCTTACTGTGCATTCCTGGGCTATCAGAAACCTTTTCAAAAAGTCCTTGTTCTATCTGGAAATATTTTCCTCTATCAATTTCAAAGGTTCATGTTTTACATTAAGACCACGATCCATTTTTAACTGGTTTTTGTACAGGATGAGAAGGAATCTTGTCTTAACTTCCCATGTTTTCCCAGTTCCATTTATTGAAGGAGCTATTATTTCTTCAGTGGCAAAAGTCAAGTGGTTCTCTCCACATGGCTTTGTTTGTGTCTTTTATTCCATTCCATTGGTTACATGATTACATGACTATTTTCATGCCCGTGCCATGCTGGTTTTGTTACTATAGGTCTGCAATATAATTTGAGATTCAGTGTTGTAGTTATCCCCAGCATTGCTCTTTCCATCCAAGATGTCTTAGCTATTTGGGACCTTTTGCATTCCCAGCAGAATTTTGAGAGAGTCTGTCTAGTTCTGTGAAGGATGTCACTGAAACTTCTATGGAAATTTACTCAATCTATAGATTGGTTTCAATTCTATGGCCATTTTACTGTGTTGGTTCTTCTGATTCATGGGAGTGGGGTCTGGAGGGTGTCTTTTCACCTCTTAAGGGTACCAATTTCTTTTTTCAGTGTTTTAAAAGTCTTCAGTGTAGAAGTCTTCTTCCACCTTTCAGTGAGGTTTATTCCTGGGTATTTTATTGGTGTAGGGGGGGACTTCCATGTGGTCCTCTTTAGTGGTTATGTTAATTTACATTCCCACCAAAACTGTAGACTACCCCACGTTGCATCCTTACCAGCAGAGTGTGTGTGTGTGTGTGTGTGTGTGTGTGTGTGTGTTTGCACATGCACCAGAGCTTCTCATATATGAGGCAAATACTCTGTCACTCCTCTCTACCCTCAGCCCCTTCTTTTTGGATGATAGCTCTTCTAACTGCAGGAAAATGGGATTTCATTGTGGTTTCAATTTGCACTTCTCTTATGACTAAAGACGCTGAGCATTTTTTCATATACTTCTGGGTGGCAACTTCTTGTTGTTGTTGTTCCTTTGAGTAGTTTGAGTTTCTTAAAAATTATGGCTATTCACCCTCTACAAGAGGAGGAGCTGGTAAATATTCTCTACAGATTTTGTAGGGTGTCTCTTGGTATTGATTTTCTTTTCATTTGCCGTTATAGAGACGTTTTAGTTTGATACAAATCTTTCTTGTCAGTTGTTACTTCGTTTCTGTGCTCCCGGGGCTCTACCCGGAAGATTACTGTACTTTTTCTTTAACTAGTTTCAGTTTCAGCCCTTCTTTTTGGGTCTTTGATCTCTCTTGAGTTAATTCCTCTACTGAGTGACAGATGGGAATCAGGTTTCAGTCCTCTGCATGTAGATACTGAGTTTTCTTAGCATCATTTATTAAAGAGGCTGCCTTTTCTGCAACATATGTTTTTGATGCCTTTGTTGAAAACCAATTGTCTGTAGAAGTGTAGGTTTATTTCTGGGACCCTTGCCAGCTGATCATATGATTATTTGATCCTTCATTCTTCTGATGTGGTATATTATCTTTATTGATTTTAATACATGAAGTCATCCTTAAGATGGATTTGACCTGATCACAGTGAGTGATCTTACTGATGTACTAAATTTCATTTGCTAGTAATTTGTTGAAAGTGTTTGCATCTACCTGCATTAGGAATGTTGGTCTGTGATACTCTTTTGCTGTTGTCTGGATTAGTAATAGAATAATGCTGGTATTAGTGATATTTCCTTACCTTTCAGTTCTTTGGAATAATTCGGGAAGGGTAAAGCTCGTGGTGAATCCATCTTTCAGTCCCAGGCTTTCTGTTGTGAGATATTCTAGTACTGATTTTCTCTTATTACCTGTTACTGGTTACTGGTCGATTCAGTTGTTTCAAATCCCTTGGGGTTTGTTTTTTGCTAGAGCATAGGTATCTAAAAACTGATAACTTCCTATTGGTTTTCTAATCAGTTAACATAGAGTTTTTCATAATCCTAATGATCCTTTATGTTTGGTGATACTAATATTTATGTTTCCTTTTCCATCTCCAATTTAATTTGGGGGTTGTCTTTTCCCCCCTCGGTTAGTCTAGGTAAAGGTTGTTGATTTTCATATTTACACAACAACCAATTGAAGCTTCGTGATTTTTTTGTGTCTATTTCACACATGTATTTTAACATTATTGTTAATTATTGTATGTGTACGTGTGTGTATGTATGTATCTTTGTATGTATGATATGTGTTTGATGAGGGGTGAGGCTAGATTACAGCTTTGTGGAATTAGTTTTCTCCTTCCACCCTTACATCAGTTTCAGATGTCGAATTTAGGTCACCAGGCTTACACCATAAGCACCATTAGCCACTGAGACACCTATCAGTCTTCCTTTCACTTATTTTTGCTTTGGCTGTTATTACTAGTTTTGGGATTGGCCTGTTCCTGCTTTCTAAAACCCTTGCTGTGCATTGTAAGATCGTTTACTTGAAGTCTGCTTATTTATTTTAGCCTGAGCACTTACTGCTCTAAGCACTCTGATTTCTCAGTTCGGCTTTTGCTATATGCCAAGTTGGAGCATGTTTATCATTAAAAACAAAACAAAAACCATTTTAATTGGATATCTCCAATTGTTTCCATGACTCACCATTGGTGTAAAAGTATCTTGTTCAATCTCTATGTGTTTATATAATTGTTCTAACATTTTTTTTCCTCATTGGTGACCTCCTGTTTTTGTTCCATTACAATCAGAAAAGATACAGAAAAAAAAGAAAAATTGTGAAATTTTCAGGAAAATGGATGAAACTGGAAAATATACTAAGCGAGGTGACTGGGCTCAGAGAAGTAGCACAGGCTCTTTGGATTGGAGGATTTGTTCCTTCAGGTTCAAGTCCATTAGTAATGGCTAAAGGTGTTGCTTTGCCTGTTCTCACTTGGCTGTTTCCGGTGATTTGTACTCTCTCTCTTGCTTAGTTTCATAGTTTGACTTTCTTACTTCTTGGGTACCTGCTTGCCAGTGGCAATTTACACTTTTGCATGCTTTCCTGATGCCTGGTGTCTTTATTTCACCTTCAGATATGGCATTCCCTCAAGCATCTTTTGTGTTTGCTTGTCTCAGAAGGATTTTCTTCACCTTCATTCTGAAGGACAGCCTTTCTTGCTGGATATAGCTTTCTTAGTTGGCAGTTACTTAGAATAATAATTCCATTTCCTCTGGGCCTTTAGGATTTCTGCTAAGAAACCTGCTATTAATATAATGGGAATAGCCTTAAAATGTGTCTTGGTACATTTTAAGATTCTAGAATCTTTCTTTTTACCTTAACTGATTGACTATAATATGTTGAGGTGAAGATCTTTTCTGATCATGTCTGTTTGTAGTTCTATATGTCTCCTATACATGATTATGTATTTCCTAAGACTGAAGAAGTTTTCAACTATTTCTAACTAAGTTTTCAATGCTATTAGCCTTCTTATGGTCATCGTTGAATATTCAGATGGACACATCTGTTCCTTTAGTGGAACCTCGAAACTCTTGAATGCTCTCATCTTTTCCCTCCTCCTATTTTTCTTCTTTCTTAATTTCATTTATTTCTTTGTTTGTTTATTCTGTTTAACTGAAACATTACAAAATGTCTAGATTTAAGTTCATTTTTTTTCTGTTTAATCTAGTCCACTGTCGAAGATTTTGACTATATATTTTAGTTGACTTACTGAATTGTTTTTAAATGTATATTTTCTGTTAGGTCATTTTTTTAAAAACTCTATGTGGTTTATTTTTATTCTGCATTATCTTAATTTCATTGAACTGTTTATATGTATACTCTCAGATCTTGTTGAGCTTTTCCATAATCATTCCTTTGAATTGTCTATCATACATGCTCCCCATATTAATTTCTTTGGGACCCATCGCTAGAGAGCTACTGTGATTCTTTCGGAGATTTATATAATCTTTTCATTGATATTTGCTTTCACATTGATATTTTTACATTTGATATATTGGGTCTCCCCACTACTTTTATGGGATGGCTTAGAGGTGGTTTTCTCCTGAAAATGTATCTAAGGTATTGATTTATTATACAATATTGTCTTTGTTTCTAGCCAGGCACCACAGTGTAGTTTGTTTGTAGCTTCTTTGGCTGTCATGAATGATTTAGCAAAGTATATACTATGGAAACATCAAATTCATTCCCCCTGTGGTCCCCGAAAGGGTTGTTGAGACATCAGTTGATTTTGGTCATTTACTGTTTGGCTACTCTTACAAGGAAAATTGTGCTCCTCCAATTATGAGATGATGACTGTATTCTTTATATATATAGAAGAATAATTTACAGGCTGTGGTCCAGTTAATCCAAAATTGGCTGCCTATGAATGGAAGGTTCAAGAATCCAGTAGTTGTTCAATCCACAAAACTGGATGTCTTGGCTGGCTTTCAGTACACGCTAGAACTCCTAAGTAGTAGTAGGCTTTAATGCCAGCTAAGGAATGGACTTACTAACAAGTGTGAGACCAAGCAGGCAAAGAGAGAGAACGCTTCCTTCTTCCATATCCTTTATATAGACTGTCAATAGAAGATGTAATCCAGATTAAAGAATGATCTTCCTACCTCAAAAGATGTAGGTTAAAGGTTTATCTTTCCACCTCAAAGAATCCAGATCAGAAGTAGGTCTTCCCAGTTCAAATGATTTAATTAAGAAAATGTCCCTCACCAGTATGCCTAGTCATTTGGGTTTTAGTTAGTTCCAGATATCGTCAAGTTGACAACCAAGGACAGCTAAAATAGGCACTGTGGTATTTCTTCCTTTCCTGTCTTTGTCAGTTATAGATGCCTTAACACGGTGCAGAGAACAGGAGCAGTAGCATCTCTGTGGTTACCTGCCTTCAGTTCTGGCTCTGGTAAGTCTGATGCTTGAATATTTTCTAGCATTTCTCTGCTACCCCACTCTTCCTTCATTCCTCTGTCTCTTAAAGCTGGCAGGGGGTGGAGAGATACTATGAAACTCTGGTAAGCATTTAGATAGCTTACTTCCTGGAGATTATTCCAAATGCTTTTTTGGTGTCCTGTCCTCTGCTCACAGTATTTGTAGTTATTTCTCAAAAATTCCATAGGCTGATAAAATTCCTTTCCTTCAAAAAAAATCTTGACTTCCAAAGTTCATGGATGTTAATAAAAATGTTTCATTGAGTTGAAGGAATCAGAGAAAGAACTAGTTATGCCAAGCAACCAGAGCTTCCAGGGACTCAAAAATTCCATGGAGGCTGATAAAATTGGAAGGGAAGCCCTTTCCTTCAAAAAACCCCTTGACGTGATTGTTCGGCAAAGGGTTCATGGATGTGGCCTGAAACCAGGAAAATTGAAATATAAATAAGAAAATCAAGTTAAAAAAAAAAAGAAAGAAAGAAAAGAAAGAAAGAAAGAAAGAAAGAAAGAAAGAAAGAAAGAAAGAAAAATGTTTCATTGAGATCTATTATTGGGAGAGGACTATGGTAGTTTGAATAGGAATGGCCCCAATAATCTCATATATTTGAATGCTTAGTCATTGGGAAGTGGCACCACTTGAGAAGGATTAGGTGTACTTTGTTGAGATAGTTGTCTACTTGTTGGAGAAAATGTGTCACTGGGGGTAGGCATTGAAGTTTCAAAAACCCATGTTAGTCCCAGTTCTTTCTCTCAGCCTGTGGATTAGGAAGTAGCTCTCAGCTACTTCCCAAGCACCATACCATGCCTGCCTGCATGTTGCCATGGCTCCATGAATGATAATGGGCTAAACCTCTGAAACTGTAAGCAAGCCCTCAATTAAATGTTTTCTTTTGCAAGAGTTGCCTTGGGCATGGTCTCTTCCCTATTGGGGATTGTTTCCAATGCTTTGAGTTAATCTGGCCCTCAAAATCAGGAATCTGCGTGTCTAAACACTGAAGGTCCTTTTCCCCTATTGGCCTTTGATCAATCGATAAAGAGCCAATGGCCAATGGCTGGATAGGTAGACTAAGGCGAGAACTTTGGATTTGTGTGGGCTAGGAACTAGAAGGGAGAAGGGGAATCACCATGACTTGGAGAAGGATGGGACATGAGAGCTTCAGAAGAGAAAGCCAATGAGCCATGTAAGATTTTGGTTAAGTGGCCATTGGCCTCTTCCCCAGTTGGGCCTGGGGTAGCAGGGGAGGATTTAGGAGTCTCAGGAGTACAAATGGGAGCCAAAACAGGGTAGCTAAATTCACCTCTACACTTCCCAGCAGTAAAACAGTAAGATAAAGAATTGAAGAAATGGGTGAGTAAAACTGGGGATGAAGCCCAGTGGGGGACTACCCGCTTAATATGTGGGTTTGACCCTCAATACTGTCAACCTTCAAAAGAAGTAAAAGTAATTAAACCAGAGATGGATTCTGTGGGAGAAAAATGAACTATAGTGACACATAAGGTTGGGCTTTAGGACACATTAATGTGTAGTGGGAAAGTATGGAGCTCAGACCACACAGCATCAAGAAAAGCTGCACCAACTTTTCTATGTACACCACAAAACTAGTATCACTTGGCATGAAATTTACCATTGATCCTTTGACTGGTGAGAATACAGCATTTAAGCAGAGGGCCCTGATTTTGCTGCTTTTTCTTTCTATATACTTTGCAGAATGGTTTCCTCAGGCAGAGTAAGGCAAACATGGCCCAAAGAGTACAGGAAGGAATACAGTAAGTCTCAAGTAGATTTTTAAGCCTAGTCACCAAAGCTTTCTAGAACTATAGTCAGCTTCTGGACAAGTTGAATAAGAAAGCACCATAACGGAAAAAATTAAAACAAAACGTAGTGTTCAAGCATCACTATTATTTAAAGGGACCTCTTGACAGACTCCTCAGGGGAGGGGAAATGATGTGCTGCTATCAAGTCCCTTCTGTGGGAGGAACCTTTATGAAGCCATTATGTGGTCTTATTAGTTTTTACTTTTTCTTGGCTGATAGAAGCTACATTTCCCTTCAGTTATTGGAAAATTTCCTATCATTTTATTATCAATAGCTTTCCCCTTTCTTTTTATTTGTTCTTTTTGTGTCTGTTGTATGCTAGACATTTTAAAAATCTTCTTGTATACTTGCATTTAATTAAATGTATTCTTCAGAATGACTAATACACATCCTCCAACCATACACAGATCAGTGATTTTTAGTGTGTTGGCTTATGAGAAATCCAAAACTACATGCCTAACATCCAATACAAACAAAATATTCTAGATGTAGGTATGAGTAATTGTAACTATTTCATATAATACATATAGTTCAAAAGTCAAATAAATATATTTTTTATTGATCTACCATATATTCAGCCCTTTGGTAAGAGATACATTAAATGAAAAATGAGAGCTATATCCCTGTGGCAAATGTTCCCATGAACGTATTTATTGGCAGCTGTTGGTGAGATTTCATTCATATGCTAGGTATATTCCTTGTGGCATCTTGTTTGGCTTTTGCCTTCCCCCAGATACTAAGAACTCGAATGTGTTCTATGACATAGGTACTTAAGTGTCTCTATTGTAGAGGTAGGGTTGAGGATTTCTCTTCTAGGATAAAAGAAACACGTGGAATGAAGCAGCTCGACTTCTAACATGCCAAGGTAAAAGAGACAATGGAGACCTGACAACTGTCCTTGGGTAGAGAGGACAGCGGCCAGCTTAGAGCTGAGCTGTGTGGTGTCAGCCATCCAAACTCCCTGCAACATGGGAGCCTCATATGGAGACCTCTGTTTCTAGGAGAGAGTTCACTGCATTAGTTACTCTTCTTGTTGCTATGACCAAATAATTGACAAGGTACAACTTAAAGAAGGGGTTTCTAGTTTGGGACGTAGTCTATCATGACGGGAAGGAAAGGAAGCAGAATCGTGAGGCAGCTGATCACACACCATCTGTAGTCATGAAGCAGAGAGGGGACTAAAAAATGGGGCCTGGTGAAAACAGAATATCAAAGCCCACTCCCCAGTGAGCCAATGTCCTCCAGGAAGGCTCAATCTCCTATATGTTCTATAGCCTTCTAAAATAGTACCTCCAACTAGGGTACTCTTCAATGTGAATCTGTGAGAGATAGCTTATATTCAAATCACAATGGGCTGGTGCCTTTGACAGTATTGGAAACACGACACATTACCTGAAGGGTAATAGACATAGAGACTGTACAACAGTACAGACTGGGTGAAACCACCACAAGGAGTCTGTAGGCCCATTTCCCTTCGGTGGGTGACATTTGAAGTGTCCTCTGCTCTGTGAATCTTTGCTTCTCTCTGGGCCATCTTGAAGGTAACTGTTTATTTCTGCTATAAATCTTCAAACAATAGAAGGTTACCATTTTAGTTTGCCTTTAGTGGAAGACTAACCTCTTTGAATGCAACCATTTTCTTTGATCATCACTGGACGGAGCCCTTTCCATGAAGGTCTGTTGACCGGATAATAAGCACCATCAAACTTGTAAATTCATGAGCCCAGAGGGGTTAGGGGAGATCATTTGTAATATGCCAAGGTAAAAGAGCCAAGGGAGGCCTAGCAAATGTCCCTGGGTAGGTAGGACAGTGGCCAGTCTAGAGCTGAGCTGTGTGATGTCAGCCCTCTGAACTCGCATCACAGCCTCTAGCAACTCTTTAAAGCCGTGAGGCACTTGGCACAGCTTCTCTGTGGAGGGCAGTAAACATGAGATGAAATGACCAGTACATTTTCTCCATTGTGATCAAGTTCTCCATAGTTTTTGGTTGGCGAGAGCTTGGACAGTAAATCAGTGAGCCCTGAAACGAAAGCCCCATAAATAAATTGGTTCCAGTGGGCTAGTCACACGATGGATGCTGTATTTTCCAGTCACTGCCATAATTTTAATGAGCCATCCTGGTGATGGATGAAGCTCTTGTGGCACTCTGTCCTTAACGTGGTGAGCGGTGGTCCTGGAGGTTCAGTGTCCTGTCTTTATATTACAGGCCAGATCTTTATCTGTGTTTTGGCAGGTATAGCTTGAAGCATTGCTTGTTTGTTTATTTATTTACTTACTTATTTATTATTTAACTAACAACAAGTTAAGCTTGAGGTCATGCTCAGACTGCCATGATTGAATGCTATAGAGAGAAAGGAATTTCTTCATTTCTTTCTGGAGAGCCAGATGCAGATAAGCAAGCATGTGTTGGTGGCTACCCATTTATCCTCCCCTCCATCCCCCGCCCTTTTGAAAGCATCTTAGTGGTTTTCTGTTGAGCTGATTTATGACAGTGATACCCAGCTAGAGGATACAAAGTGGGATTTTTTTTTTTTTTGAGAAGATCTGAACTTTGGATAAGAAACGATCTATTATATGTACTCTAAATGTTTCACAAGATTATCATTTCTAGACATGGTTTCAGAAACAGGTCAAGAAAACCATTTTTTATTTGAGAAAGTGGGCTCAGCCATCATGTTTTAAAAGGTGATACTTCTCATTGCCTGTGCTGCCCAAAAGCAGCCATTTTCAACCTGTGGGTTGCAACCCCTGTGGGGGTGTAATGACCCTTTCACAAGGGTCACCTAAGACCTTCCTGCATACAGATATTTACAATTCATAACTGTAGCAAGATTATAGTTATGTAGTAGCAATAAAAATAATATTGTGATTAGAGGTTACCATGGAAGTGTATTAAAAGGTCACATCATTAGAAAGAGAGAGAACTGCCCTATAGGATTTCCATGAGCACCTCCTCCCTGCCCTGTTTTCAGGAGATGGTAAAAGGTCATTCTAAAATACATCTCCATGCATACCATAGAGGACTCAGGTGCCAGTTTGGCTTCACTAGAAGGAAAGCTTTTAAGATGTCTGCAAGACTACTAGACTCCAGTTCTGCAATGCTGTTCCTCAGCCACCTTGCTGACCCTGCAAGAGACTGACAGATATTCAGATCTAACTGTCATGCTTGTGGGTTATAATCGTAGCCAGATTGAAAATGGAGTGTTGGAGGGGGGTGCAGATGTTTCTCTCCAACTCCCTCTGTAGATCCTACAAAGAGGCTCAGGAATCTCCAGAATCAGACTTTGTTTCCATAGAGAAGGAGGAGGAGGCCTGGATGGCTTACATGAGTTAGCCAGATTCTCAGAGTTCCTCAGAGAACCACCAGGAAGACAGTCCCTCCCATGGTAAGTTAAATTTCTCTATCTGGAGTCTGTGCCATGAACATACATTGAAGTAACATTTCTAGCACTCATTAATGGAAATACACTTTTTTTGAAATGCTAGAAGCACTCAGAAGAGATGACATAAACAGCTGTTTTCAACCGTTTGTATCCATGAAGAGAGGCTGCAGAATTTGTGGGACAGCAAAGGGACAGCTCTACTCTGAGTCTCAAAGTGAGGGATGAGAGAGTTGTAATATCAACAAGGTCCCAACTGACGCCGATGTGTTCCTCTGTACAAGGTCAAGCTATTTCAGGCCATTCATCATAGGGTACCATGTTCTGTCTATCAGCTGTGTCATATTGTTCAGCCCTTAGCACGAGGGACTACTGGTGACCCCTCTTTGAACTGGTCTGTGCAATTTTTTACATGGGAAGTCTTTAGATTCTGTCCCGGGAGGGAGCATGCCTTGACTTTTAGTGAGGTGGTCTTCTCACTCTGTGTTCTAACAAGTTGCAAGACCTTGAATAAGTCATTAGTTTTTCCTATCTGTTGAATGGGGGTAATACCCCCTCATTTACTTCTAACTTCTAATTGTTGGGGGATTAGAATGGATAAAGCATAGGAGATTAATAGATATAATCACTTGTGTGTCAGAGGCCAGCTGTGAGAAGAGTATAGCCATGTGCCACACGGTGACATTTCAGCTGATTGCGGCGCTCCCCTAAGAGGAGTTTGGGTCGCACATGGTTGTGACACCTGCACAACTTGTCACGTGATTGTGCAAAGGCTGATGCAAACCAACCCACAGTGCGAGCTGACATAAAAAGTAGCACGGGCAGTACCTGAGACCTGACAATCAACAGTTCTCATTGGCTAATGTAGTTGATGTATCCTAGAGCGCACTCCTAATTATAAAATGTTCTCTGCAAGAGTTTGCTACACCAGCACCAGCCCCGGATAGTTTGTTTTATGTCTTGATTGTACCATTTGCTCTAGTGCTTTGTCTACTCTCATATTCGTTCATTTATTTGGGCCCTGGGAGCCCATAGGCACATGTCACACAGCCCAGGTGTAGTCTAATAATCTGCGCCAGCTAGGTGTATGGGAACACGCCCTATGATGCTCACGTAATGACAAAATTATCCCCGCTGCTGGGTACCCGATAGTGCTACTTACAGGCAGAATTAAGGAAGTAGAATTACTCAGCCAATGAAAGGGTTAAAAACCCAAAAGTGGGGTGAGTTCAGAAAACAGAGGGTTAGAAGCAGCATGAGGCTGTAGACGTTCATAAGACTTCAGTGTGAACAGAGCCTTGTCTGGGAGCTGAGCGCACAGGATATCACTCACATAGCAGGAACTGCAGCCATGGTGGGGACTCACTCAGAGAAGCAGGGTCTAAGATCCAGGGAATGACTTTTGTGATACCTGAGAGCTACTGCCATGCGTACCAAGCAACGGACATTGTTGGCATAGAAATAAATGTGGGTCCTCTCACTCTTACACCTAACCCACATCTTTGTCTTCTGGTTTTCGTTTTTTGGTTTTTGGGTTCTGGTTTTTTGGGGGGGTAGGGAGTAATCATTGATTTTTGGGGGTTTTGTTTTATTTTGTTTTGTTTTAAGAGACAGGGTTTCTCTGTGTAGCCCTGGCTATATTAGAACTCCTTCTGTAGACCAGGCTGACTTTCAGCTCAGAGATCTGCCTCCAGAGAGCTGGGATTAAAGGTATCAGACACAACAACCCCACCTAGCAACCTAGGTTCCCTAGCAACCTAGGTTCCCTAGCAACCTCACTGTACTCACACATAAAATGTGTGGCCTCCATACAGCAAACATATACAGTAGTGAGGTCATGGGTTCAACTAGCCAGAAATGTCAGTGGGAAAGTTATTTCACAGTAAAAGCTACTTCTTGAACAGGTGACACAGTGCACACTGGTATTTGGGGATGAAGTTTATAAACAGGGGGCCCTGTTTATAGCTTCAGGTCACATCATGGCATCATGAGTTTAAATAATCCACTGTACAAGAGATACAACCAGAAGCTATCAAAAACCCAAAAGTACTAGTAGATAATTGTGAAGGTTGGGTGGAGGACAGGAAAGATGGAGGGAAATGAGACCCTTTGAATAGCAAGAATATGCCTTAAAATGATATCACCTAGAGGTAATTTTTGTTTCTACCACCAACACATTGAGATGCTATCTAAATAACACCCAGTACATTCGAGTGACCGATTTGTACCTTCAGTTTATAAAATGGAGTTGGAATGGTGAAACCAACAGGTTGGCGGGAGTTTAGAAATGTCTCCGGTGAAAACTAAACTTTCAAATGGAAACTTTTAAGTTTCAAAACAACCTTTATTCTGTTTGAGGACCTAATACAATGCATTAAGCAACTTAAAACAATACATAGCTTCACTGAATCTATAACTTGAACAAAATGTCAAGGAGGCACACTCCCTCCCCACCCCAATCCCAGTTACCTTGTAAAGGCAAAATTACAACCAACCATGACATCCTCCCTCTCGTCAAAAGACCAACTTTAGTTTATCAATGTCATATAAACAGATTTGTAAAAACACTGAACAGAGTGTAGCTTTAAAAAATACACACATATAAATGAGGGTTCTTTTTTTTTTGTTTTGTTTTGCTTTTTTTTTTTTTAAATAGCAGCATCCTGGGCAGCCAATGCTATCTCATGGTGACAAACAAGCTTAGTGTGAAGTGGGAGAGTCTTTCCAATTGAGCCAATTCTTCCCCCTCCCCACCCCCAGTACTAGTTATTTTACATAACTACAGGTTGTTGTAAAAAATAGAAGAATTTGGCATTTTGGAACTTTGTCCCATGTGAGGCATTGTGCTTTTTTTTAACTGCCCCTTTCTTAAGTGACCCTAAATTCAGACAGACAACAACGCCCACTTTCCAACTGACTTGGATACCATGCATTGCGAAAGCACACTTGGGAAAACCAGCAGGAACATCAGTAGACTTCCCAAACAAGTTATAGTTCGGAACCAGATATATGACAAAGCGATTGGTTCCCCACAATGACAGCTCACAGAAACACACTCTGACCTGACAACAGGGACACATCAGGTAAGCAAGTCATGCAGACCCGCTCCCCAAAAGGGAGTAGCTTCTAAAAACAGGAAAACGTCAACTGATGGACTTCTCACTTCACTTGCCGACAAGCTTTACCTTTATAAGACAAAACAAAGCAATAGCGCGCGCACACACACACACACACACACATACACACACACACACAGCGCGTCTACAAGACCTGAACTGGACATCCGCTTGTTACATACTTGAACTCCACTGTGGATCTGCGTGGCTGAAAGGTGTACTGGAAACAGTCCATGCACACTATACATATATACATATATCCAGGGCTGTGAAGTTGTCAAATGTTGCAAAACATGCTTGCTGCCTCATCACGTGGTTATGATCACTCTGGTGTGGAACACGAAGTCCCAACCCTCCCACATCTACAGCCTAGCTCTGTCTCTCAGCAGCTTAGTGTCTGCTGGCTCTAGGATGTGACAGGTCGTGAGAAAAACCGATGCGGGAATGCTCACACCTCAGCCATGCCCTCTCTATCTGCGATCATGCTACTAGAGGAGGCCTGGATGGAATCAGGTCAAGCTTCTCTAAGGACAGAGCTGGTGAGCATACCAGCCTGTCATCAAAAAGGCATTCAGCAGGACGCTGAGTGATTTAACTCAGTGGCTCCTGCCTTCTGACAAATGAAAGCTCTATTGGACGTGTGTCGGTGAGATGAGAAATTGAGGCAACTGCCTAAAAGTTGCAAGTCATCCTGCAAAGAGTGCTGAAGGAAGGAAAAAAAAAAGGAAGAAAGAAAAACCACTGAACAGAACTTGTAACGGTGCAATCTCAGATCCATTTTTAAAATTAAAGTTAGTTGTGTTTGATAGCATACGTGATGTGCTACAAAAAGGAAAAGGGGGAAGGAAAGAGAGAAAGAAAAAGAAACAGAATCCAATTAACCACCAACCTAGCTTACAAACAAGTGTTAAGTCTTCAGTCACATGTGGCATGGCAAAACGCTACCGCTGGAAGTTGCAAAGCCTGGGGTGAAGCCGGGGAATCAATGGCCTGGCAGTCAGGAGGTGGGCAGGTCAAGTCTGCAGGCTGACAGTCTCGCTGACTGACTCTTCCTCTTGAGGATGAGCAGTGGCTTCACAGGAAGGAAAAGAATACATTCGACAGACCATTAACCTGGCCACTGGGCTGCAAATTCTAAGATTCAAACAAGAACGACATTACGGGACCTGCAAACACCTTCACCTTAGTCTAGAAAGGGAAGAGGTAAAGCTGGGGGTGCATCTGGTAATTAAGAGAAACTGAGGATGGCTGGTGAATCTACCTAGGCTGTGACCGTGATTCCCCACGATCACACCAGCTTTTGCACACGTACATGAGGGTAGGCAAACTCAAACTCTTGTCCTAAATTAAGGATGTCACCAACTGCTCCCTTCTCACACCCTGACGTATACAACATGCACCTTTATGCTAACGAGAAGGACCGTCAGAACTGTCAGTTTGCATTTAACAATCTCCTCAGAGCACAGGGACCGCCCACTTGGGTCTACTTGTCTTCCGGTCTAAGCGGAACTGAACAGAGAGCTAGGAAAGTAACAAGTATCCAGCTAGAAGTACTGTTTTTCAGATCACGCCTTTGCTGAAATGAATGGTGACTGGCTGCTGTGACTAGTCCAATGCTGCAAAGAGAAAAGAACACGTTTTCTAAATGCAGGGATTCAACCTTGAGGCCAGTGTGTTATAAGGACAAGAACGGGCGCGTCCCAGGAACCCCAGAATGAACTCAGCACTTCCCTCAGGAGAATGGAGATGCTGGCCAGCTGTGCTGGGTTCGAGTTACATACAGTAGGTCTGGAGTTACTGGTAATAAACTCAGATGGGGAAAGACGGGAGATACACAGCCTCGCTTCTCCCCTTCTCTGGGATCCCAAGAAAGTGCACACCACCTTACCGCCCCCCTCCCCTTAACCCTGCCTGTTACAACCCACGACTGCCTCCCCCTCCCTCCAGATTCAAGAAGTTCACAATTGATAAGGAAACAAACATTGCCAGGTACCGTATTTCAAGAGTCTTCACACTGTTGGACTCAGCCATACTTTGTCATATCATATATCGTTTTCTTTTTCTTTTTTTTTATTGAATAAAGCAGCTTTGAAGCTTATCAGGGCCCTGCCCAACATTTAGTCCAAGAAAAAAAAAATCTGTTATGAACTTTTTAACCTTGGGCTAACAACAGCCAAGTACTCTGTACAAGAAAAACTGTAAAATATTTCATAGTTTTAATTCTGAAGCCATTTTTCCTTTCTGGCATCCTGTACATTTATTTTATTTTATTTTTTTTAAAAAAAAAGTAAGAATAACAAAAACAAATATTAACAAAAATCAGGGACAGTATTTTCAAGCAACAAAATCCTGGGTGAGGGAAGCTTACTCTGAAGGTGATCGGAAACTGGTAACAACGTAGTAAAAATCCAGAATTGCATAGCGCTGCACGTTCAGCCTTTAGCAAAACAAAAACAGAAGCTATTTGGTATTGATACAAATCCATCTATTTGATAGTTAGTCACTCGTTATTATGTACATGTTTTATATACTGAATGTCATTTTTAAGTCCCCTTGTCCACACTCTTTTTCTCTGTTGGCAGGTTGTTGGTTTGACAAGCTTGAACAAAAACGTTTTCTGGTGTCTTTGTTTTTCCTCCGAACGCACTGTATCGATGTTCTCTCTCTGAGCAGTTCTCCCTGTGTGAGCAGACTCGGCTCTCTGCTACATGTCATCCGTTCATTTAAAAAGGAAATAATCCACAGTGTGAGGTGTCTGGATCACCACACCCAGCGACACCCAGGCTAAACCAGGCTGGACCAAGCGGCCCCAGGCGCAGGCTCCTCGGCCCTGTCTACCTTCTGGTCTCCAAAGTCCCAACTTGTAGCTGGTAAAGCTTCAGAAAGCATTCACAAGCACCATGGTTAAAGGCCTCTTTGTCCCTGCACGGAGAGATTTTTGCATTTCTTTTTCCTCTGTGTGTTGTGGCTTTAAATTAAAAGGAAAAAAAAAAAAAAAAAGGAAAGATAAGGTTAGAAACGTCTGGTCATCCAACAGCCCTAGGCTGCGTGTCTTCCCCGACTTCTTTTTGTCCAAGAAAGCTCTAGTCCCATGTGCAGACAGCCGGCTTCGATTCCGCAGCTCAGTTCACAGGTCGGGCTGGAGAGGAGCCCTTTGCTTCCCAGAGGCCTTGGGTGGCTTGAAGGTGAGGAACTGTATCCGAGGGAGGGCAGCGCTTCATCGCCTCTGTTGTGCATATACTGGGTATGCTAGTGTGACATTGAGGGAGTCATTGTGCTGCACCAGGGAGGTGTGTTGGTAATGTAGCACCAGCTCTTTCAGGGAGCTGTACAGGTTGTAGGGCTCGGCGAAGCCATAGCCGGTGGCAGTCTTGTTGATGACGCAATGTTTGACTTCGCCATCTACCCTGGAAAGGGGAAGGGAACAAGAAAAGCCTTTTGAGCTGGTCCCAGACAATCTGGAATGCCGCTGTAGGGCATTTTTAACAAAGCTGTCCTCGTGGAGGGGGCACAGTGAATGCGGTCTGTTTCACTCCTGGAGAACCAAAGCCCCAAAGCCACAGTAGACTATTAGTGCCCTTTATGCTGGGGAAGCGACACACACAGCATTTGAGCCTCCTTCACCGGACTGCTAAACGTTTTAACAAGAAGAGAGGCATAACTCGTGTGTATGGAGTAGGGTTCCTACGAGATGTGAGTGCTTGCTAGATGTGTGGCTGGATGTGCCATGTGGCCAGCATGTGACAAATGGCAGCTTCCGACCCTTTCAGGTGCTGTTGTTACTGTCTCAGTAGGACCACGTGCTAGCTTCCCTCCTCCCAGTTATAATCAACAGGTCTCTTCAGCTCTCCTTGAAATGCCATCAAAGCTCTCCATCTTGGCATTTATCCTGCATTCTCCTAGTCTCTCATCCTAACTCAAAAGCTCTCCCCGTCTTTCTCATAGGGATAGCTCTTAAACGAAGCCGTGGGTTTTTTTTAGTGTCTTTCCATACAAGAGGGTGGTTATTTTTCTGTCCCTGGGATGCTAGTGACTCCCAACCTTCCTTGCATTGTTCTTTCGGCTGACTGGGGTCTCCATGTGGCAGCCTATGCTGAACTCAATCACTCACCATCCTCTTGCCTAAGCCTCGAGTGCTAGGATTACAGGCGCCATACTCCGCCTTCTGACTGTACTTTTCAAAGTACCCCTTCCACAGAGTTAAGGGGTAAAAAGAAACTAGACTACAAGATAGAAATGTGTCCACTTCTGGGGGTATCTCTGAACAATCGCAATGGAGCCCTTGCTCTTGTTTAGGTCGTCCCTGAGGGAGTGCCTGGTCTACTTCAGGTGTTCTCACAGAAACGTGACTGTGCATTCTAACTATATGGACTCTTAGAGGGGTGGGAACAGTGGGCCATCTCTGTTTATAACTAAGAAAGAAAGAAAAAAGGCCTAAAGGCATCTAGGAACCACTTGTCCCAGCTGCCCAACCAAATGGCAGAGGGGTCTCTCCGTTAGGTGTTCTAAACAGAATCGTTTTCAAATTCTAATGGCCGACGAAGAGCTGAAACAGGAGGAGGAAGTGGCTTTGAGCTACTTACACTACAGAGCAGGCATAGCAGCCCTGCTTACTGCTCTCCCGGACCAGGAAAGTGCCATCTCGTTTCCCTCGCAATAGGTTCTCGGCTTTGTTTCGGTTGCTGCTCCCCACATTCCACGTCTTCTCATCATGGTGGGGCAAATCCTCGTCATCTTCTACCAGTGAGTATTGGCTGCACAGGCAGAAGGGAAGGTTTGTGACTGAAGAGCGTGGGAACCCAGCCTGCCCCCAGGTCTCCTTCCAAGCAAGTCATTCAGATGACTCAGCTCTCTCTGCTTGCCTTGTGTCTGGCCTTCTCACCAACCCCCAGGGTGAACGGTGAGCAGAACCTTATTACTATCTCCTCTTGCTAGTCCGAGGCCACCCTTAGATACCCGGGCAGGGGCAGAAACCAGAAGACTGCCCGTTCGGAAATAATTCAAGCCAAACATATACTTAACCTTCAAATTATACTAAACATAATTGTCGGTTTCCTCTCATTGTTCCAAAAAATATTGGGGGATTTTTCTGATATTCAGGGGCATCATTATGGGCATACATACAGGGTCAATTTATACAACTGTGGGTTAAAAAAACAAACAAAGGGGCTGGGGATTTGGCTCAGTGGTAGAGCATTTGCCTAGCAACCGCAAGGCCCTGGGTTCGGTCCCCAGCTCCGAAAAAAACAAACAAACAAACAAACAAACAAAGCCAAAAACCCAATCTTCCTGGGCCCAACTCTCCCTTTGTAAAGCTCTGGGTCCTGCCACTGAGTTTATAGTTTTTCCTTGGGATGTGCCCCAAAGTCAGTGAAAACCCATTGACAAAACTCCCGGCTCCGCGGCTGGCTGCCTCCCTCCCGACTTCCGCGGCTACTTACTCTTCTGTGTTTTCGTTTCCCAACCATTCGTTCAGCTTCTTCTGCCGGACCCCTTTCTGCGTCAGCCACCTGAAAGAGTTTTGCAAAGTAAGGACCTTGAGGATTGCTCCTTGATTTTAGCCACTGTCAGTGTCTCCAGGCCCTATTTCCAACACTCACATCAAGTATTGATCTCTTGTCTTTCTCAGCTGAATGAGGTCCGGCTTAATGCTGTTCATGCGCTTGTCGATCTCGCGATACTCAGCCGCCTGCTTCTTCAAGTCTTCCTCCAGTCTCCTCCTGCTGTCGATGATCTCGCTGATCCGAGACTTCAGCTTATCGTGATTATGCATTATCCTGCAGGCAGGAGCAAACAGACCAGTAAGTGCCTACCCACGCCGGACAAGGCGCCCAGAGGAAACGGAACGCGTTGTTTACTTCATTTGAAAATTGCTCAAATCCCAGGAAGTGAGATCTCCAGTTCGACTGGTCTCAAACACAAGTTTTTGTTACCTCCCGTCACAGGGATAATGGGGACCTCTCATGGGTCATCATCTACCTTTGAATTTCCTTCTCGTTGCCTTCGCGTTTAAACTTCTCTATGTATTCTTTGCTGTACCGCTCCTGGGTTTGGCACTGCTCTTCGAATATTTTTATGGTTTCATTAAATGCTTCGATAGCTGTTCTTTTCATCTGTATTTCCTGCAACACAAGTTTCACATAAGGCAATGTCACTACTTTCAGAGTACGACTTCTGTACCGTCAGAGAGACAGGCTAGCAGGTGATGGACCGCAGATGAGCCGATAGTCAGCACAGCCACCCATAGGGACCAGAAGCCCGTTTGGCCACTAACAGTCAGGTACTTAAGTCCCCTATTGAAGTGATGTAATGGCCACACAGAGCCTGAGCAATTTTGTCATCGACCCCAAACCACCTCTAAATTGCTTGAGCCTGCTCCCACATCAGCGCTACGTAAACAGCTGTGTGGTGTGGCCTAGACTACAGCAGCAAGGGGGCGGGGAAAGTCTGTTCTGTGTCTCATTCCCAGAATGCAACAGCATCAGGATGTAGGAGCAGGAGACAGGGAAGGCCGGTGTAAGCTGTTAGCAGGGCTGGTCAGGAATTCACAAACACTTATCAAATAAATGATAAAGAAACGCATGTTCCTTGTGGAGAATTTTCTGACTACTTTCACTTTTTAAAATTATGTTCTAGTTTTTTTTTAACATTATAATTACATTATTTCCTCCTTCCCTCTCAATCCTCCCATATTTCCCCTCCTTGCTCCTTCAAATTTATATTGCACGCATGCGTGTGTGTGTGTGTGTGTGTGTGTGTGTGTGTGTGTGTGTGTGTGTTGCTAAGTATGAAGTATAAGCTGGTCAGTCTTTTAAAAAGCCATTTTATTTTATGACATCCATGCTGCTTTTTCTGATGATCAGCACGGTCACTTCTCCTCCCAGCAGGAAGAGATGGATCTGAACTTTCCACTCCAGAGCTTGGACAAACTGACATTAGCAGTTATTATCAATGTCCAGCTTAGGCAGAAGTATCCAGTGAGGAATTGTATCAACTGGCAGCTTACAATAACCCTGCCAGTTAGAAGCAAGCTTCATGTGGGACTTTATAAGCACATGGGCTACCCTGAAAAGGGTTAGAGACACTTAATTCTTCTTCTGAATCTGAATATAAGATGTGTTCGTCCAAAATATCTTAAACTCACCTGGGAAGTACGAGTGTATTCCTCATATAACCTATCATATTCCCGACTTTTTTCTTGAAATTGAGTATTATATTCATGTAATTTTTTCCCTACAGCTTCAATATTATCTTCTTTGACTACTTGATCCTGGAAGGAAACAGAAGCAGGGAAAAAGAATTCAGTTGATAAGGTATTTACTTAAATACCAATCCTTAAAGACATAGTCAATGCGGTGTCTGACTTAGCCATTAAAAAGTTCTGGCCAAGGTGTAAATTTGTCGAAACCCAGTTTCAAATCATTTTCTATGTTGGAGAGTCTCTTGGCCCCCATGGTACCGCAGGGTGAGGAGCTCTGTGCGAATTACCTGCTGGTATTTGGACACTGGGTAGAGTAACTTCACATCCAGCTTGGGATTGTACTGAGCTAAGGACTCATTCCGGTAGTGGTTTATTAATTCGACCACAGAGTTGAAGGTTAATGGATCAGAGAACCCGTATTTCCCATCCCGGTGAAAGATTTTGATTAATTTGTTATTTCCTCCTTTCCTGTAAATACAACACAAAAATAATGATTATTAGAGTTTTCTGATGCGGAAGGAGGGCCCTGAGGGGAGGGGAGGAGAAGGCGGCTGACCTCCTGGCTCACCTTAGTGTGAGAGTGTAGTCGCCGTGCATTTTAGTGGATGCATCTCGTACCAGAAAGGTTCCATCAGCAGTGTCTCGGAGTTTTTCATTTACTTCTTCCCTAAAATGGTTTATTTTTCGATGTTGAATAACTACACACTCGCAAAGACAGACAGACAGACAGACAGACAGACAGACACACAGACAGACACACACACACACACACACACACACACACACACGCACACTTTCCCCGCTTCTGCACTGGGGATTGCTTTACCTTAGCCTTAACAGACACTATTCTTTAGGACGCTGAGCTGAAAATCCAGAGGTTCCCTATCTTTACATTCTGCTGTCCTTGGACATTTGCACGTCAGGACTGTTCATTTTCGAACGTCACTAACAGTTTACTCCTTCTTTGCTTATACAGAAGTGTTACAAATTCATCCCACCGAAAATAAGTGCACTACACACACACTTCCATACACACTCCTTTACATTACTGGGGACTATAATACAAAAGTTGTTGTTTTTAAAAAAAAAAAAACAAAAACAAAAACAAAAAGCCAGATTCTGCCAAGTCAGCACAGAAAATCAGGATCCACAGAAAAGGCTCTAGCAGCTTCCTCACTGAGCACCAGCACCCGAAGAGCTAAAGGAGCTCTTCCTGAAACCCTGGCCTAGAGAGAAGGCAGGCAGTGCCCTGTTACCCTGAGCTTCCCTGGCATCTCTGGCAATGGGGAGGCCTCCCGAGTATTCAATGTCCTGTGTCACCCAGCCCCACAGCACTCCAATGCTCAGTGACTTTTCTTGTCGTCTTTGGAGGAGACCCAACTGTGCTTCGTGTTTATGTTGGATGGCGCCCTAAAAATGGAACTGAGCAGGCTGGTGCTTTCTGCTCCTGCAGAAACCTCCCCGCAGCCGGTGAAGGAGAAGGGCTCTGTGGCCTTACCTCGAGATATCTCCCCAGTACCATTCAGCATCCTGTAAGGACATATTGTTGTTCATGCTGTTGTTGGCTACAGTAGTGGGCTTGGGTGGTTTAGGGGGCAGTGCTGCAGGACACAAAGGAGGAGACAAAAGAAAAAAAAAAAGTTGTTTGCAATCCGAACTCCAAGTATACATTTAAAATTAGACTTGCATCTTTTCATTGCAAAAAAACAAAAAAAAAAAAAAAAGTAAAGGGGGTGGGGGTGGGGAAGTGGTGAGATTCTACATCAATTAAAATGTATAAAAATTCAATTCTATTTTCAGTTAAAAAGGCAACTGAATTTGCTAAAAGACATTTACAGTGGGGGTGGGGGAGAGGATGGATACCAGGAATTCATAATATCATGTACCACAGAAGATACTTACTTGCCTTTGAAAGAAACCTCAGAATTGACTTAAAAGGAAAACTTAAAAAGGAAAATAGTAGTAGTGCACGACACTGGGGGGTAGGGAGATGACATAGACAGACGGACAGACAGACCAACAGACCGGCCTAGAGGTTCGAAAATAAATGGGGCTGGCTATGGGAGGAAAAAACCTCATAGCAAACCCAGAGTTGACATCGTCCACCTCTAGATTTTAGCTGTGCTAAAGTTGTGCACCCTGGCAACTTGTCTAAAGTAAGAAAGCAGGAACATCTGAGAAGCAGAAATAAGCGAAGCCTTCATCCCCCTCCTCCTCCTCAATTATGAAAGACAAATGTGGCTGCTGTGTCTTGCCTGAGCACCGCGGTCACATTTTCAAACAGCCCTCGTTTACAGCAAGTATGCTGTAAGAACTGGGTTTTTCTATGTTGGTACTTCAGGCACAGCTCTGCCAAAGCCACTTTAAGAAACTCATCTGTGACCTAAATCTCCTTAGTCTTCATGTTACTATTCTGCTGGGAGGGGGGACACTGGGCTCTACATGCTAGGTCCGGTTAAAAACCCTACCCACTTCTTCAATGTCAAATCAGTATGTACAGGGGTGACAAGAATCCTCTTCAGCCTTCTGAGTCTCCTCATGGTAGGAAGGGCTGACCCCAGAGGGAACAGCCAATGAGCCTAAGATTTTTTTAGCTAAATCCCAAACCATTAACTTAGAAAGCACTGTAACTGCTTTAACTTATGCCCTGGAAGATTTCAGGTGTCTAGCAAGACTATTTTACAGAGGAGAGGAAAGTCGACTTCTTTTCCCATTGTAGTATCTCAGCGAGCGAGCGAGCGAGCGAGCGAGAGAGAGAGAGAGAGCAAGAAAGTCCCCACATCTGATTTACGAGACACTCTCAAGTCATCAGAAACCAGTCTGAGTCACTGCTACATCTCACATGCTTTCTAAAGCACCCCGTGTCATCAAAGTAGCACAGAGTCCAAGCCAGCAAAGGAGAGCAGAGCGGCACAAAAGACGAGTCCCCTTAATGAGAGGAACAATATACAACAGTATAGCCCAACTTGCCAAGGATCACAATTAACAAAAGACAGCAGCAGCGAACGTAGAAAGTAGAAACCAGTTCCCATTCATCCAGCAAGAACTAGCATTTCTCCAACACAGCCTGAGGGAGCCGCTTGCTGCTACAGGCAGGCAAAGAGTCTGTTTAATCTTAAAGTCCTAATCAAACTAATTTTAAACCGTGAAACAAATCAGTAAAAATAGCAACCTCAAGAGGATCTGTTACAGCAGCTTTCAAAAAAAAAAAAAATTAAAGTCACAAAATTAACTATCTCTCTCCGTTAATACTGCAGCATTACCTGGTGGATCCATTTCTATATAAAACATCAAGTCTGTGCCACAGTTTATATCTGTCTTGGCACACTCTAAGTCCAGGTCTTCCATAGTCCAAACCGTGGTGTACATTTGTGCGAGAGTTTCCTTGGCTGTGCTCAGTTACAAGAAAAGAGTCCGGCTTTCTTTGTAATGGTGTCTTGGAATTCATTTTAAAACCTATACGGGGCCGCACTGTAACCTATTACATCACACGCCCCAGCCAATCAAGTCAGAAAAATGTCACCAGACCACTCCTGCTTCGTCAGTTCTCCTGGATGCCAGCTTCACACAGCCCCAGCCTCTCTCTCGGAGAACCTACATGTCACGCAGCTGCGGCGTCTACATGCTCATCGTTTCCAAAGGTGTTTAATTTGCCTGCTCTCTTCCAGCAGTGCGCTCTCTAATTCCCTTTTTATTACTCTGCAGCGTGGTACAGCCCGCTGTTGGCAGACTGACAAAAGCTGATGAACTGCAGCTTCCAGCCCTGTTCCCTTCGTGCATCTGGGCTTAGAGATAGCCTGGCTATTCCTTGGTATATAAAAAAAAAATCTTACAAAGGCATCAAAATAATCTTACGGTCTCTATTACAGCCCTTAGATGTCACCCGCATATTAGGAGCAGAAAGGACCTGAGCACTCTGGATATTTAAATCCAGTCCTCCACAGTTCACCAAGAGCTTGGATCTTAAACTCTGCCATAGATGCACTACATTTTAAAAAAAGGGAAGCTTAGAGACAGCACTTAGACAAAATGCCTCTACCAGATATCCCAAGGTCAAAACAAGACTTTCTCGAACAATCATGAAAATTCAGCCCAGGAATAAAGATGTCTATAATTTTATAGAAATGGCAAGCATTATGGGAGTTTCAGTGTTACTGCCTAATGACACTGGGCAACAGGACGCTTCTGCAAAAACAAACAAACAAACAAACAAAAACAAACAAACAAAAAACCCGAGGCCATATATCAGAATGCAGAGGACAGGTGATCTCTGCCAAGTGTTTCACCCAGGAACCCACCTCACAGCTAGCTGCTTAAAGGAAGGTGATGTAATCTCTCTCTCTCTCTCTGCCCTCCCCCTTCTCTCTTTAGCTCAGAGCCTTACTGGGGGAGGGGAGGAAGGGGGGGGAGACGAACGAATACTCCTTCTTAGTAGTATTCAATATAAAGAAATCAATTCCCCTACAAATGTAACGATTCGTTTTGGTTCTTTAAATCATTCTGCATGCAATTCTGTCACCACAACTGGAGCTTGATGTACGCAGCCCCTGGGAGCCAGAACCTCTTGACATTTACATGATTATTTGGGGAGGGGGGGTAGCTTCAATGTAAATGGCTTCATTTTAAAGAGGCTTT